>NC_090934.1:1470963316-1471279346 GCF_040938575.1 Ambystoma mexicanum | reverse complement strand
CTGCTGGGTTCTCCACTCATCGTGGGACATTCTGTGGCTGCTGTCCTCGAGTGCCTGGGTGTCCTGCTAGAAGATCTTCGGTATGGTCCCAACAGATCACAGGACCATTGTCTAGTCAGAACCAATCACCGAAGCAGACTTCATCCACTGCACCTGCGATTACGGGACCCCCCGCAACCAGAATAATGGCAAACTTAAGTGGTCTCTTGGATTCTTACTCTTGGGCTGGGCACTCGGAAGATCTGGGCACAACCCTGCATATCTGTGTTATTGTCCCACCCACCACCGCAAAGGGATTGTATGGGTGTAAAATCCATTCCTTAACTCTTCCCTGGCCTGGTAGTGATAAGTGGGGGTTCTGCCCCAGATCACACCCAGGGTGGCCCCCTAGTGTGTCGGGATTGGTGGAGTGGTCCTGAAAACGTTCTACTTAACATTTAAAATCCAATAGGGCTTTTTTCTGGCATGCACGAAGAGAGGCTTCACAGGACGAGCTTCTTTAGGAGGGTCGACGTCTGCTATTTGTTCACGTGGCCCATTACTGATCTCTGCCTGCATCATATCCTGGGGGTCATCTGAGGTCGTCAAAAATGTGGTGCTGCTTTCTTCATCGTTCAAGGGCCATCCAGTACCAGGAACTGTATCGTCAGAACCTGGAACCACTGATTTGCTGGCCCCAGTCAACACGCCAAAAGAAACCTCTGCACCTGCAAGCCCTTCTGTCGGATGACAGGGGGCCAGCATTTTTAGGAGCCTTTGAAGTGGACCCTGAGTGAATCGGAGGACAGGGGATGCATACACATACCTGGTACTAACCCTGTCCCCTCCAGAGGGTTTAACAGGGATGAAGTCCTTGCCCTGTCTCTCCCATGCCCGACTGATCGGTGAGATCTGGTCAAGTATCCTCTCCTGGGCTTTCTACCTTACATATTGCTTCTCTGACTTGGTTATTGCTTACCACTGTCTTTATTCACTTAATTTGCTACACTAACAGTGGTGGTGCTCTGTAATCGGGGGCACCCCAAAGGTGAATGTGTAGTGTAATACCTGCATGTGACTTTTAACAAGAGCTGTTCATGGTCTAAATAAATAATTGTATTTTGTACACATTTTGCCTTACTTGTGTTATTAGGAGTGCTCTATGCATGCTTATCAGAACCCTTCACCAATCTCACATTTGTCACAATTCCTTAAGACTGTAGCCAGACATTAATGTCTTTCCCTGTGACCAGAATAGGAATGGCCTCTCCGAATCTGTCCAGAGCGCTGATTCTGAAAATTCATCTCAACACTCTTTGAAGTATTGTTAGAGCAGCCAGGCTTAGTCTAGGAGGAAGAAAGGCTGTAGTTGTGTACACAGACCTTTGAGCACACTTCTAGTCAAGGAAACATGCAATGTAGTTGTATAAAAATATGGTTATTATATATGCTAAGGCAATGTTAAACGCAAAATGCAATTCAGGTAAGTAAGGAAAGTTTCACACATATATGCAGTAAGACATTTGCTGTAGCAATACTGAATTCAATAGTAGACCTTTAGATGAGAAACGGATAAGTATCAAGTGTAGCTTTAGGTTATCAAATCATTCATCAACCAACATTTACTAAATAGCAAATAGCAATACTGGTAAGTTTAGATCATTTTGTGTAGGCCTAAACTTTAGAAGTCCAACCCTATCTGAAGAACCAGTGGCCTGTTGGTGGTAGAACAAAGGAAGGCAGATGTCAAATTCACAGTTGCTTTTTGTTGCAAGTAAGTAACGAAATTGGATTCAAAGGATTTCAGCCTAAAGAATTGATATCTTTCAGGCACGGGAGAACACGGTTCGGTCCTCCACCCCAACGTGACTCTGCAAACTCAGGAGGAGCGAACAGCAACACAACAACTGCCCAGGTAAGTACCCAGGAGTGAGACAGTACCTTTTTATGATGAGGAACGAATATGTCACCAGCGGGTCGCCAAGGTAAGATGAAGGCACCTCCAGTTTGGGTCTCTGGCCTTGGCGGCTGAATGAGTCAGACTCAATCACAGGAATGCCCAACAGATGATCTCTGTGGCACTTGGTTGGGGTGGCTCGACACAGGATTTGTGGTAGTGACGATTGTCACCCGGCAAACATGTGTCCTTCTCTCAGTCCACGATTCAGCTGAGGGGACTTCTACGATGGGGATGGAGTCTCTGTAGGCCAGAAAGATGCCCACAAGTTTGCAGCTGGAACCATGCTTGACGACATGGTGCACTGCAGCAGTGCCAGAGGTCCCAGAGTATTCAAGTTTTACAGGCATGGAAGGTCGCAGCACTTTGTGGGATGCCTGAAACTGTAGCTGGTCTTGAGTAGGTCCACCAGTCCAAGGGAGGAAGTCGTCCAGTCTGGATCTTCCCTGTTGAGCAGAAGAAAAGGGTTGAAGTAACAGCGGCCACACAGTCGACTTTGGTGGTCAGTGGAGGCAGCTGCAGATGTCCTCTTCTTCTTTTGTCTTCGGGATTGATCTTCTAGTGGTCGACTTGGCTTCAGCATCAAGACCCTCTCCTTTTATCCATGAACCCACCCAATCCTCGGGTATGCAACATTGAAACTTTGGGTCGTATCTGCCTGAAGGGGACAGCCAGGCACTCAGTCAGAACCGGATACCAGCAGACACACTGGAGGACAAAGACCAAGGGGTTTGTGTCCTCCCAGTTTCCTGTCATCCTAGACACACTAGTGCCTTCGGGGGGGAAGACAAAGGAGTGAGTAGGACAACCTCCTGACCCCCACGCCCCACCACCAGTGCCTCCCTCTCTCCCTCCACCCAGGTTAGCAGAGGAAGGCTCAAGAAAGGGCAAGTCATCGTGAGTAGGCAAAAAAAGAAGACTGGCACCATTTTAGGTCAATGGTGACCCATGTGTCCCTTACCGCAGCTGCGATTGCAGCCTGCGTGTAAAATTCACAAAAGCCGGTAGAAAATATCCACTGCTACCAGCCACTCAGACTTGCCATCGTAACTAGAAAATATCCACTGCTACCAGCCACTCAGACTTGCCATCGTAACTAGAAAATATCCACTGCTACCAGCCACTCAGACTTGCCATCGTAACTAGAAAATATCCACTGCTACCAGCCACTCCGACTTGCCACCGTAACTAGAAAATATCCACTGCTACCAGCCACTCAGACTTGCCACTGTAACTAGAAAGCTACAGGAGAAGCAAGGAAAGGGGTACAGTGTGTCCCCTCAGCACTCCACATAAGGTGGGTTGGGCTGATTACACACTATAAAAGTCAGGTGGGATAAAAAAGTATCCCCCTGTCCTTGGTAACATTTGTTATCACAAGTAAAAGAAAGACGTTCACTGAAGTCTCCTTTTAAGGCTGCAGCTGCACATTGACATGCTGCCCTGAGTAGCCCAAATGGCTACATGTACCATGCTACTCTGAAAGTGCCCTATTCTGTCTCCTGTGAGCCTGTTTCCATCACCAGTCCTTTTGCACTGATTTGTGTGCCTCGGTCGGATCACTTTTGGCCCTGTGTAATCTTTGCGACAGGCTTTCCTAGATTACTTTGTGCTTGGCTTTTGGTGTGGGAAGACATTGTTGGGCAAGATTTGGTGCAGTACCCTTTGGGTGCACTACACCAACCTTGACTTCCTGGCAATAGGAACCCAACCTTTGGTATAGGTCTGTACTACACTTGTTGGTAGTGTGGCCTGGCAGCCAGGCTTACCTCAAGAGGGGTCAATGAGAGCAGTAGGGGAGTTACACAGAGATTCACAGTGACAACTATCCAAATAAAAACTTACTCTTAAGGTTTCTTGATTAAACCATTATTAATTTATTTAACAGTTTGACTAAGCCTTCTTCAGAGGGACAATATAATAGTAACACACAACTATACTCCAAAATACACACACCTAGTTTCTCTAAATCAGCAAGTACCCATTGGGGATGGCACACAGAAATAGTTAGGACACTGTGGACATTAATATATCACTGGAGCATTTAGAGCAATGCTAAAGTTGGTCTCAAAGAAAAGGGGCTAAGAATAAAATGAGAGATCACACAAATTCCGAGGCAGGTAAATACTTTTGAACCCCCCAATGAAAAGAAAGTTAACTCTTTCCTGGGAGGAAGGTAAAAACACACAATCAGAGGAGAGAATAGTCATCCATGGAGCCAGGCCAGCCAAAGTAATTTGGGCAAAA
The DNA here is from genome assembly GCF_040938575.1 of Ambystoma mexicanum. Lineage (NCBI taxonomy): Eukaryota > Metazoa > Chordata > Amphibia > Caudata > Ambystomatidae > Ambystoma > Ambystoma mexicanum. Next base: position 1,471,275,163 of record NC_090934.1, on the reverse strand, counting down.
GTCTAGGTGAGCTGAAGCACTTCTTGCAGGTAAGTAAAGGTCTTGCACAATGTTTTGGAAGTCTTTGTAGAAAAAGTAGAATCAATGTAGGGCCACAAGCTGGGAGGCTTGTGAGAAGTAGAAGATGCAAGCAACTCTACTGAAACAACCAAGACGAGTCTTAACTGAGAACAAGTAAGGCTACAAGACAAGAGGTAAGTTCTCTTAGACTGTACTGTTCCTTTAGTTAGAAGAAATGGTTCCAGCTGGCTTCTGTTCCTGTGTGGCTCTGTAGATCCTTTTGTTCCTGTGCCTCTGTCGTGGGGACAAGAGGGAGAACGTTTGGGGACTCCTGCAACACAACGATCGGCGACAGCAAAGGGCAAACTTCAATTCAGTGTTTCGCCGATACCACTTCAGACTTCCCTGGCTTCTGGGGTCCAGCACTCTGAGGTGGCTCAGGCTTGGTCAGTCCTGAATCAGGGTAGTCAGGAGGATCTTCCTAGCACTCGGGTCTGACTTAAAAGCGATCCACTCGATTTGATGATCCTCTCCCCGGCACTTCGGTTCCAGCAGCAGTTGAAGTACAGCTAGCTCCTAGAGGTTGTCCAAACGAGTTCACTTTGTAGTTGATTGGTCCCACAATATATGCTGTTTATTTTATTTTTTTACATGTCACTGTAACCCAAGAAATGCACCCAGATGCATTTGGGCCAAGCACACTATATAAATAAAATACAAATACAAAACCCAAGGGGAGAAGTCGTCCTTGCTGGGCTTCTCTAGTTGATGCAAATTCGGAGCTTCAGCACAGCAGCAGGGCTTCACCGGGCAAACCAATGGTCCAGGAGTTGCAGCAGGCGTCCCTTCCAAGTTCTTCTTTGGATTCTTTCAGCCAGTGGTCGACTCTGTTAGGGAGAATTCTCAGAAATGTGCCAATTCCCTCCACCTTAGAGACCCCCGGCAACTTTGCTGGATTTTGAGGACTTAATTTTTTTTAACCTGGAGAGTGTGACCCTTTTTTCACCAACTCTCTAATGTATTTTAATGTGATTTTGTACACTGTTTCTTTTGGTTGTGGAGTCTGACAAACTCCATAGGCATCATCTTTTACATTGTGTGTCACAGCACCTTCAGTGCACTGACACAGGGAAGTCTTCCAGATTTCCCAAAGGTTTAACTACCTTCTCTGGGATAAACTACTGTTTCCCAGAGCAGTAAAGTGAAATTGACTTTACTTACCATTGTAACTTTATAGACCCAGCGCACACTATCTTACAATAGAGTGCTGGAGGGGTTACCTAGTATCCCCTTCGACTAGCTTCTCATATAACATGTTTTATGTCACTGTTTTCTCACTCAATGGCTGGTGGCAGTGGTTTTGTTTTAACTACCATGGTGTGTATTTACCGAAGGCTTCGTTCGCAGCTACAGTAAAGCACACACGGGAGCCATCTTTCTCAAAATGGCCATCGGTCTTCATTTTTGCCATTTCTTTCTGGAAAGGTCCTTCTTGAGATTTACTCTGTGCGCCAAACCACGTTTAGTCTCTTTGTTAATTTTGCCTTTGGCGGGATTCATGAGTGAATCCCGCCTTTGCCTCCATGGTGTCTGGGATAGGCAGGAAGTGAGGGAGGTGCCTGAAACTCCCTGTGCTTAGGGTACCCAAATGCACTCTGTGGTGATTGGCTGGCTGACTGTCCGGCAAGGACAGCCACCATGCTGGGTGACTGACAGGTAGGCTGGAATGAATGGGAGAGAACTGAATATAAGTCGAGTCTTTTGGCTTGGAAGGCAGAGCCGACCACTGGACGAAGGAACTGAAGAAGAACTTGAAGAGGACGGCTGCTGCAACTCCTGGACCGTTGCTTTGCCTGGTGAAGCCCTGCTGCTGTGCTGAAACTCCATGTTCGCCTCGGCAGTGAAGATCTGAGAAGACTTCCTTGAGTTGGTGGGACCAATCAACTCCAAAGTAAGCCACCTGGACATCTATCTCGGAGCTGGTTGAATTTCCACAGAGTTGCTGCAGGAAACCCTATAGCCAGAGAGGGGAACACCGGATTGTGTGTGTTGCTTTTAAGCTGGCCTAGAGCTTTTAGAAGATCCTCCGGACTCCCAAGAAGCAGGACTGACCGTGCCTGAGGCCCCTCAACAGAGTGCGGGACCCCAGAAGCACGTAAAGTCTATCTTGGCAGCCAGGAACTGCAGTGTTGCTATTTGTGGTAGGCGCAAGGAGCTGAAACACTGACCAGCCACTGAAAGTGAAGTTTGCCGGTTGCGAGTTTTGACTGTCCCAGTGCATTGCAGGAGTCCCCGACGTCCTCCCTCTTGTCCCCACGACGGAGACCCCGGAACAGCGAGATCTGCAGAGCTGCACAGGAACAGAAGTCATCAGCTGTATCTTTTTCTTCATTTGTAAGGTACTGTAAAAAGTCTGAGGGAGCTTTCCTCTTACTGTAGAGTGCTTACAACTTCTGCAACTCACAAGTCTAATCAGCTTGTGGCCCTACATTTGATTCTTCTTTTCATCAAAGACTCCTAAGATCTTGTGCAAAGACTTTTCCATTTACTTACCTGTAGTGCTTCATCCTATACAAGACTTTTTATAAGCCATTGACTTTGGCTTAGCCTATTGAATTGTTTGACTCTTCTTGAAGGATTCAAAAGTATTTCCCTGCCTAGGAATATTTGTGGTCTCTTGTTGTTCTAATAACCTTTTCCTTGTGCCAACTTCTAAGAGTATTCTAAATGCCAACAGTAAGATATTAATGTCCCCAGCACCCTAGTTATTGAAGTCACCTGTAGGTGTAGGGTTTCTGTGGGCCATTCCAAAATGGTCTTTACTGATTTAGAAACGAAGAGTGTACAGTATTGAAGTGTATTTGTGTGTTACCATTATAGTGCTCCCTTCTGAAGAAGGCTTATTCTAACTGACTGATAAATTAATAATTGTTTATGCACGAAACCTTCAGTGTAAGAGTTTATTTGAATACCTGTAACTCTCTGTGCAACTCCACTACAGCTCCCATTGCCCCCTCTTGAGATAAGCCTGGCTGCTCAACATGCTTCCAAAACGGTGTAGTACAAGCTTATACCAAAGGTTGGGTTTCCCACTCCTGTGGTCAGAGTTGTGTGTAGTGGTCCTAGAGGCTACTGCATACAAACCTTGCCTAACAGACTCTGCTTTCCAAGCCAAAAAGCCTCGCCTTTTTGTTAGGCAGAATTGCATGCAGTACCCTCTGGGACCACCACATACAATTAGGACTACTGATGTAAGCAAAACCAACTTTTGGTATAAGTCTGTACTACACAGATGCGTGGTAGCGAGCTGAGCAGCCAGGCTTATCCCAAGAGGGAATGTGAGCAGTACAAGAGGTTACACAGAGGTCTTACAATCACAGTGGTTCAAGTAGACACTTACTCTCAAGGTTTCTTGGTAAAAAACGTATACATTTATTACACGATCATTTAGAAAACATTCACTAGAAGGAGGCAACTTAACATTATACACAAACGCTCTTCAACAGCAAACCAATAAGTTTATGAACAAATTAGGCTCCCCTGAAATAGGAGCAAAATGGCATTTCAGTTACTTTCAAAAAAGGCACAAGTTAGCAGAATAGATCACAAATACTTTCTTAGGCAGTGAAAATAGTTATAGTTCGATTCAGTTCACTAGGCCTGGGCCAAAGTCAATAGACTGGTGTCTTGGATATGAAAGGGCAGTTCTTGAAGTAAACAGTAAAGTCTTTGCCAAAGTTCTTAGAAGTAGTTTGTATGAAAAAGAATCGTATGTTGGGTCACAAGCTGATTAGGCCTGCAAGTTGGGAAAGTTCTGCGAACTTTCACCGCGAGAGAAGCATTCTCTCAATCGGGTTGTCACATTACCTTAGTATGAAGCAAAAGTTGCAGCTAAAGGCGTTGGTTCCTGGCAGTTCCTGCAGATCTCACTGTTCCTGAGCCTCAGTCGTGGAGACAAGAGGGAGGATGTCGGGGGACTCTTGCACTGCACGGGATCGTCAGAAAACGTGGACAAAATGGAGTCACTTCTGTTCGAGTAGCTGTTCATCAAGCACGCAAGCTAGTGTCCTTCACCCTGGTTAATCCTAACCAGCTCTGAAAATGGTATCCAGGTGGCTTACGAATTGATTGGTTCCACCAACTCAAAGGAAGAAGTCGTCCTTGAAGGGGCTTCTCTGTTGAGGTGAACTTGGCAATTCAGACCTGCAGCAGGGCTTCACCCGGCAAACCAACGGTCCAGGAGTTGCAGCAGCCGTCCTCTTCCAGCTCGTCTTCGGTTCTTTCGTTCCAGTGCTTGACTCTGCTTTCCAGTCCAAGAGACTCTCCTTTTAAACAGTTTTCTCCTATTCATTCCAGCTTAGCTGCCACTCACCCAGCAGGGTGGCTGTCCTTGCCGGACAGTCAGCCAGCCGCTCACACCAGAGTGCATTTGAGTCTCCCAGGAGACCAAGCACAGGGAATTCCGGGCACCTCTCTCACTTTCTGCCCACCCCAGACACTGAGACGCCAGAGGCGGTCTTCAGTCCTGAAGCCCGCCAAAGGCATAAAAACAAAGGGACCAAAGCGGGTTTGGCGCGCATAGACAAACACTAGAAGGACCTTTCCAATATGGAATGGCGAAAAAAGAAGACCGGAACCTGTTTAAACAAAGGGGCTTAAGGCGCCATCTTGAAAAACATGGCTCCTGTGATTTTTAGCTACCAGTGTTCGCGGTCAAGAAAAATCATGGTAGTTTGTTGTAAAACTACTGCCACCAGCCATTTCTATAGAAAAGTGTAGCATTTGACTGCTACAGGAGTATTTTAGACACAGGGGGTACTAGGTAACCCCTCCAGCACTCTATAGGAAGATAGTGTGTGCTGGGTCTAGGAATTTAAAAAGACTAGTAAAGTCAATTTAGCCTTACATTCTGTGAGAAACAGTAGTTTATCCCAGAGAAGGCATTTAAACCTTTGGGAAGTCTAAAAAGACATCCCTGTGTCACTGCACTGATGGTGCTGTGTAACACCCATGAAAGGATGCCTATGGAGTTATCTTAAAAACTCTATAATCAAAGAACACAAGAGTAAAACATACTTCAAAATACATGAGTGTGTGAAAAAAGGCTCACTCTCTTTCCAGGTAAAAAAAAAGAAAATCAAGTCCTCAAAATCCAGCAAAGTTGCTGGGGGTCTCTATGGTGAAGAGAATTCACACATTTTTTAGAATTCTCCCTAAAACTTTTATACAGGTTTCTCCCATTCATTCTAGCCTAGCTGTCAATCGCACAGCAGGGTGGCTGTCAGCCGGCCAATCACCTTTTGGTGCATTGCTGTAACCAAGGGGATTAAGCACAGGAATGTTTGGGCACCTCACTTCCTGCCCCTGCCAGACATACTGGAGCCAGAGGCGGGCTTCACTCGTGAATCCCGCCAAAGGCGAAACCAAAACGAACCAAGTGACCAAACCTGGTTTGGCACGCAGAGTAAATCTCAAGAAAGACCTTTCCAACAAGAAATGGTGAAAAAAGAGGACCGGGGCCATTTGACAAAATGGGCACCCATGGGTGCTTCACTAAAGCTGCGAACGCAGCCCATGGTAAAAACGACCAATGGTAGTTAAAGGTAAACCACTGCCACCAGCCATTAATTGTAGAAAGGGTAACATAAAAATGTCACATGAGAAACTAGACAAAGGGGGTTACTAAGTAACCCCTCCAGCACCCTATGGTAAGATAGTGTGTGCTGGGTCTAGAAAGTTATAAATGTAAGTAAAGTCAATTTCACTTCACTGCTCTTGGAAACAGTAGTTTATCCCAGGGAAGGTATTTAAACCTTTGGGAAATCTGGAAGACTTCCCTGTGTCACTGCACTGAAGGTGCTCTATGACACAACGTGAAAGATGATGCCTATGGAGTTTGTCAGACTCCAATACCAAAAGAAACAGAGTTTAAATCACAGAAAAATGCATGAGAGAGTGGGAAAAAGGTCTCACTCTCCACGTTAAAAATTAAAAAGTCTTCGAGTCCAGCAAAACTGCTGGGGGTCTCTAAGGTAGAGAGGAATTAGCACATGACGATGCTCACCTACAGATCTCAAGGCTTTCGTCAAGGGGAAGAATCTGGAAAGTAAATCTTTATTTACACAGAATCCCTGGGTTAGTGAAACATTTCTACCGAGAGCTTTTCACCTGTTCCTGGGGTGTTCTTACACCGTTCTTGGGCAATGCTGAGGTACCCCCAAAGCTTGTGTGAGGGTTCATTCAGGGTCTCAGTCTAGGGTCCTGAACAGAGATGTTCTCTCAACAAACTAAATCAGGCTGAAGATCCTCTTGGGATAATTCTCTGTCTGGACCCTTGCGGTCTTGCACAGAGGATCCCTCTAGATTTAATGAAGGGGTCTGCTTAAACTCCCCCCCAGAGATTCACAGAGGCGTAGGCAGGGTAGGGCCTGAGGGGCAAGGCCCACCCAAAATCTGTAAATGCCCACTCCGCACCACTGTGTGGGCATTTACAGATATTTTTGTCAGTGCAGTGGGCCCAACTACATTAGCATTAGGCCCCATTTCCTAGACAATCCTGGCTACGCCTCTGGAGCTTCATTGCAGCTTTTCAAAGGAACAGTAAAAAACATAGTCCCAGTGATGAAGTGTTCTCTACTCCTCCTCACGGCTTGTGGCCCTCCTCTCATAACCGCCTCAGTAACTCTTTATCCTTGCATGTGCGTGTGGTTCATGTGATGCTGGAAATGCATCGGAGGGACAGGGCCTCCGTAACCTTGTCCTTTACTGCCTTTTTATCGTGTGTTCTGTCATATTTTCCGCGCAGGAGTTCATGTCGGACTCCTGGCGGTGCAGCTCTCTCTCTCTTTTGGTTTGGTGAACAGACCCGTGGGATACCCTTATGGCACCCGTGGGTGGGGGTACAACCCTGTGCCCCTAGTGTTTGTTTTTGGGCACCTGTGGGTGGCCCACAGAGCAGGGTATAGGCTGGTGGCAGCTCCATGCTGACTTTGACAGGTGCGTTGAGTATCCTCCATTTTGGGGACCCCCAGGCCCTGCCATTGGAATCATTGATTCCGGATGGAAAACAAGATGGCCCCTGTGGCCTCTTGCTTTCTATTACCTATTACCTTGTTTTCCCAAAGTCCTGGGAAGCCCTGACTCTGTCCCTTCCCCCTGACTGGCTGTTGGGTGGAAGTTCCATATATGGTGTTGTTGTGAAGTCCAGTCCAGACTGACTGGAGCCTTCCCAGTGACTGTATGTTGTGGGTACCTCCTGTGGGTGGGACCTGGGTGAATGGAGTGTGTGACCAATATGCACTTCTTGTTGTGGCTGTCTGGTTTCTGGTATATGAGACAAAGACTGAGACAGCCCTGCCCGAAACTGGCCTCAATGCAGTGTGTTGTGTTGAATGACTGAGTACTTGTTCCAATCCACATTCCTTGTTGTGAGTGTCTGAGAGGGAGGAGGATGGCCTGAATGCCCTGTGTGCCTAATTGGCTGACTGACTGCATTAATGCCCTTCTTTGATTGGCTGCTGAGAGTGACCCAGCTGTGTGGATGAGAGACAAGATAGTATATCTGGGGACTTCTCTCACCACTAGAAATTGTTCAGAAGCGTTCAGAAGCTGTGTCTACACTTTAAGAGTAACTGGAACTCCTGATCCTCGACGCCAAGCTGGAAGACGAAGACTTGCTGTTGCATTTGCTTCGACCTGATCTGAAAGCTGCCGTATTCGTCAAGGACTGATCCGAGAGAGGACCTGGTAAGGCGCCCTCTTCCCGTGCTCCGAGGGACCATCGAGCACCGTTAAACTTCGCCGAAGCTCCCTGGAAGTCAGCAAATCACCCAGACTTCGCCGCTGTCGAAAGTCCATTGCCGTCGACCAGGGTTCGCAGGTTTGTGTAACCGCTGGAGGCCCGTCGAAGTTGTGTTGCCCAGCCATGGGGACCACTTGACGCCGTGCCGCTGACGACCAGAGCCGCCCGCTCCTTTGCCTAAGAACATTTGACTCTAAGGACTCCGTTGTCTGCATTGTCGACCGCTTTGTCTCACCGGAGAAAGTCAAGGACGACCAACGCGCCGAGGAGAATCCGCTGGTGGGTTTCCCGCCACCTGAAGGCCACAAAGACTTCGATGACTCGACGCCCTCGATTGGGCCACAGCTCTTCTGAAACTCATTGCGGTCCTGAACAGTCTATCGCTGAGGTGCCACGCACACCAAATCCTCGCAGGATGTCGCTGACGAGCGCCGCCTGGATCGACATCGGGGTCTCATCACCCTTGAACTTCTCATCGCCGCTGTCAACGACAAGTTCACCATCTTCGACGCCTCTCGACGAACCGTGGCTCCTGCTTTAAAGGGAGTCACTCAAGAAGGATCCTTCGACACGTCTTCGAAGAACTCTACTCCACCAGGTACATTGGGGGGGTAAAACCTTAATAGGAGGGAATAAGGCTTTTGAACAATATATGGACTGGGCTTGTGCTATCTATCTTTATTTTACAGGTTGCCCAGGTGGGGGGGGATCTCCACACAGAACTGTGTCTATCGGTATAGGCTAGCATTCTGCCTATTGTTTCAACCATTTTACGTTCCTTCCTATCTCTATTGCTGGTTTCCTCGTTATTGATCTGTGTGACATTTTAACCGTACAAGTGATGCACTTTAATGAGATTTGATAACATTGGTGGTACCACTTTAGAATTGTATGTATTTATCATTGTTGATTTCCGAGTACAAAGTGCGTTATTGTGATCGTGTACATACCTTTGAATATTAATTATATAAAGACTGTGTTTTCAGTAATACAGTGTGTGGACATTCCTTTGTGGGGGTTTGGGGACTACACTGTACTTAAGAACCAGCCTGCCTCACCTCCTGAGAAGCTAAGCCTTGATTGCTCGTCCATTGCTACCTCTTGAGAATCTTGGCTGGGGTCCTCTGTGCCTCTCCTCTACCATATAGAGAGCAGAAGTACAGGCACCCCCCACCAGTTTCTTCACACTGGTGGCAGCGGTGGGATGCTTATGGTTTTAAGAATCAGTGTTGGTTGTGTACAAAATAACTGTGTTACAAGCAATGGAGTCTATTGCAAATGGTAAATTGACTAGGATGAGCTTAGAGGCTCTACAGAGTGTTTGTGAAGCCAGGGAGATGGACTCTGTGGATAAGTCTAGGGCTGAGCTGATAGCTGCCCTGGTGGACCGATGGTGAAACTCTTGATGAGGGGGGGAATGCAACCAATGTGGACTCTGACCCTGGGGGTTCTACTGAATCTGTTTCTGGGAGTGCCACCATTCCTGCTGCCTCTGTTCCGAACCCCAGCAATTCCTTGGAGCTTGAGTTATTAAGGATGGAATTGGCCTTTGAATATCGCAAGTTGGAAATAGATGCTGAGCTTAAGAAGGAGGAGTTGGCTCAACAAGTGGAGCTAAAAAATAAGGACCTTGAACACAAGAATCAGGACACTGAATGTCAGAGAATCCAGCTAGAGAAAGCTAGAGTGGAGACTTCAGCGAAACCCAGTGAGAGTGTCCGGTCCCCAGCAACTAAGTTTATGAAAGATTTGGTTGGTGTTTTTGGGGAGGGTTCTGATATCCTCCAATGGATTGAAGCATTTGAAATGGCTTGTGCAATTCATGATGTTGACAAAAGAGATTGGGCTAAGTGTTTGCTAAGCAGAGTGCCTCAGACTGGGTATGACTGTATTCTGAAACTGAGCGTGGAAGACAGGGGTCAGTATGAGTGTATGAAGTCTGCTTTAATTGCCAAGTTTGGCAAGACACCTACCCACTACCTTTAAAAGGTTCAGGGATTTTAAGAAAAGAGAGAATGCGTCTTGGGTTGACTGGGCGAGTGCTGCGCACATGAACATGATGGGGTGAATTGATGGTTACAAGGTGAAAACTTTTGTTGAATTGTCCCACCTGTTGTTTTTTGAGCATTTTTCTGAAGCCTGTTCACCGGAGCTGCGTCAGTATGTTGCTGACCAGAACATTTTGGATCCCTTTAAGCTGGCTAGGCTGGCTGACAAGTGGGTCTCCCACCGGGTGTCCCCTAAGGACTCCAGTGGGAAGGACAAGGACAAAGAAAAGGGGGCCTCTCAGAAAGCTGACGAGTCCCAAAAGCAGTCACAGTCGGGTACACCTAAACCCTCCTCTCCTAAAACCCAAAAATCTAGTGGGCATAAGTCATCTGTGGGTGGGAATAAGAGTAGTGGTCCACCTGCTGCAAAGCAGGCTCCCAGTGTTTCCAGTACCGTACCCCGCACTTGTTGGGATTGTGGGGCTCTGGATCACAAGAGGGGTGACTCCAAGTGTAAAGGTAAGGCACTTGGAGTACAAGCTGTCAGCCTGACCTACCCTCACCCCATGTCTGAGGTGGAGGCCACTGTCCTCCCCTCCTCTACAGGGATCACATTTGGTGCTCCTGTAGAGATTTCCTTAGTGTCCCTTGGTGCCTGGGACCAGTACGCGGAAGTACTGGCCTATCCCACAGAACACCCGTAGATTTTTGAGAAGTATCCTCCTGAAGGGCCAGCCTTCTACTGGTTTGAGAGACACTGGGGAAAGCATGACAGTGGTGGACAGGACCCTGCTCAAGCCAGGGGACTATGTAGGTGCTCCTCTGAGAACCACCAGGTTAGCTGGTGGGCCTCCCAAATTATCGCTTGTAGCCTTAGTCACACTCGTAATTGGAGACAAGACAGCAAAGCTTCCTGTCCTGGTTCAGGACAATGTCCCTGCTAACATTCTGTTAGGTAATGATCTAGTAGAGTTAGGATTGATCTCGGATGGTCTTCCCATGACTGCTGCTGCGGTCACTAGGTCACAGGTGACCCCGGGTCTGGCTGTGAGTCAGGTACCCGAGCCAAAGGCGCGGCCTAAGGCAAGACAAAGGAAGATCAAGAAGGCCACCTCTGTGGAGGGAGCTCCTTCTCTTCCTGCTGTTCCTACAGCACCCATTGGGATCCATTCTCTGGACGGGCTGGGTCCAGTGGTAAACCCCGTCTCAACTCCTGTAGGAGAACAGCCAGAAGATTCTCCTGTGGGAGAGGTCCTCAACCCGGAGGATCATCCCGACCTTCAATGCTTGTTAGCTGAAGGGGGACCCTCCCGGGCAGACTTCTGTAAGGGACAGAGAGAGTGCCACTCTCTCGAGGGTCTGAGGAAACGGGCCCTGTGGCAGGCACAAGGAGAAGTGCCTAGGACATTCCGGATTTATTGGGAGGGTGAGCTCCTTGTTAGTGAGCCCACTAAGCCTGAACCTGGTGCCCTCGAAAGGTTGGTGGTACCCCAGGTTTACAAGCCCTTCCTACTGCAGTTGGCGCATGAGGTTCCCGTGGCTGGTCATCTTGGTACCAAGAAGACTAAGCAGAGGCTCTCTGCCCATTTCTACTGGCCTCGGATGGGAGTAGAAGTGGAGTCCCACTGCAGGACTTGCCAACTTGTCAGTTGTCTGGCAAGACTGGAGGCAGTGTCATTGCCCCACAGCAGCCATTGTCAGTGGTTGGCACACCATTTGAGAGGGTGGGCATCGACATTGTTGGTCCCCTGGTCCCTCCCACTTCAGGTGGACATCGGTTCATCCTGATTTTGGTAGATCATGCCACCAGGTACCCTGAGGATATACCCCTTCGGACTGTAACTGCCAAGGCGGTTGCCAGGGCTCTCCTGGGCATTTTCACCCGTGTTGGATTCCCCAAGGAGGTTGTCTCTGACAGAGGATCCAACTTCATGTCTAGTAACATGAAGACCATGTGGAAAGAGTGCGGAGTAACCTTTACGTTCTCCACCTCTTACCATCCCCAGACCAATGGTCTGGTTGAGAGATTTAATAAAACTCTCAAGGGCATGATAGGTGCTTTGGAAGAGCCCCTACGGAGAAAATGGGATCTCCTCCTGCCATGCCTGCTGTTTGCTTACAGAGGGGTACCTCGAGGGTGTTGGTTTCAGCCCCTTTGAGTTACTCTTTGGACATCCCGTGAGGGGGCCCCTTGCCTTGACCAGAGAAGGTTTGGAAGCCACCCCTCTAGGTCCCGCCATGCAAGTGGGGGACTATGTGTTAGGCCTCAGACGTAGGATCACACAGATGATGGGTCAGGCAACAGCGAATCTCAAGGCCAGCCAGGAATTGAACAAATACTGGCATGACCTTAAAGCGTCGCAAGTGGATTGGACTCCGCGACAGGAGGTCCTCGTGATGGAGCCTACCAAGCCTCGGGCATTGGCAGATAAATGGACTGGACCCTTCAGGATAATCTCCAAGATGGGCGAGGTCAATTATCTGGTTGACATGGGAATACCAGGGGTAGCCCCTCAGGTATTCCATGTTAATTGGCTCAAGCCTTTCCACGGGCGAGCAGAAGTCTCATGTCTCTTGCTAGCTTCAGAGCAAGAAGAGGATGAGAGTGAGCCCCTTCATGATTTGCTGTGTAGCAACCCTCAGGATGGCTCAGTGGAGGGAGTGCATCACTCTCCAGATTTGACAACAGAGCAGCAGAGGGCCTGCAGGACTTTGCTCCAGCATTATGCCTCTCTGTTTTCGCTGACGCCAGGCCTTACACCGCTGTGTAAGCACGAGATTGACACTGATGACAGCGTGCCTGTCAAAAGCAGGAGCTACTGTATGTCAGACACTGTTAAGAACCACATCCAGGCTGAGGTCACCAAGATGTTGGATCTTGGGGTTATTGAGCCCTCAACCAGTCCCTGGTCCAGTCCTGTGGTCCTTGTCCCCAAGGCAAATTCCCAGGCAGGTACTAAGGATTGGAGGTTCTGTGTGGACTACCGAGGAGTCAATGCCGTCACCAAAACTAACGCACACCCATTGCCTAGGGCTGATGAGCTTGTGGACACCATAGGTGCTGCCAAATTTGTGAGCACCTTTGACCTCACCTCAGGCTATTGGCTAATATCTCTGACGGACCATGCCAAGGAAAAGACGGCGGTCTCAACACCAGAGGGACTCTACTAGTTTAGGGTCATGCCTTTTGGGTTGAAGAATGCCCCTGCCACCTTCCAGAGATTGGTCAATCATGCTCTCACTGGGCTGGAAGCCTTTTGTGTGGCTTATTTAGACGTCATTGCCATCTACAGTTCCACTTGGGAAGAGCATTTGACACATCTGGGTAAGGTGTTGCAGGCCTTGAAAAGGGCTAACCTCACTATCAAGGCCACCAAGTGCCAGATAGCTCAGGGAAAAGTCATGTATCTTGGTCATGAGGTAGGAGGGGGTCAAATCCAACCTCTCCCCAGTAAGGTACAGGATGTACAGGACTGGGAGACTCCCACTACTCAAACCCAGGTGAGAGCCTTTTTGGGCCTCACTGGGTATTATCGCAATTTCATGGCGGACTATGGAACCATAGCTGCATCACTGACAGCTCTGACTTCCCCCAAACAACCTAGGAAGTTTAATTGGACGAAGACTGTCAGAGGGCCTTTGATGGCTTGAAAGAAAGTCTGTGTAGGGTACCTGTGTTGTGTGCGCCTGACTACAGCCGACCCTTTATCGTCCAGACGGATGCCTGCGACACCGGAATTGGAGCTGTCTTGTCCCAGTTAGATGACAAAGGGAGGGAACATTCTATTATCTTCATCAGTAGACAACTTAAGGGTAGAGAACTGAGGTGGGCTACTGTTGAGGAGGAGTGTTTCAGTATAGTTTGGAGCCTTAGGCGTTTTAGGCCCTACCTTACGGGGTCTACCTTCAAGGTCCAAACAGATCATAAGCCCCTGAAGTGGCTTATGCAGATGAAGGGTGAAAATCCGAAACTGCTCAGGTGGTCCATTAGCCTGCAAGGGCTAGACTTCACCCTAGAGCACAGACCAAGGAAGAGTTACGATAATGCAGATGGCCTTTCCAGAAGGTATGTTGACCGTCTGGATGAGGGTGTCTATCCCGTGGGAGATTAGGCACCCTCCACCTCAGTCTGGGGAGGGCAACTGGGATGCTGGAAATGCATCGGAGGGACAGGGCCTTCGTATCCTTGTCTTTTACTGCCTTTTTATCGTGTGTTCTGTCATATTTTCCGCGCAGGAGTTCATGTGGGACTCTTGCCGGTGCAGCTCTCTCTCTTTTGGTTTGGTGAACAGACCCGTGGGATACCCTTACGGCACCCGTGAATGGGAGTACAACCCTGTGGCCCTAGTGTATGTTTTTGGGCACCTGTGGGTGGCCCACAGAGCAGGGTATAGGCTGGTGACAGCTCCATGCTGACTTTGACAGGTGCGCTGAGTATCCTCCATTTTGGGGACCCCCAGACCCTGCCATTGGAATCAGTTGATTCCGGATGGAAAACAAGATGGCCCCTGCGGCCTCTTGCTTTCTATTACCTTGTTTTCCCAAAGTCCTGGGAAGCCCTGACTCCGTCCCTTCCCCCTGACTGGCTGTTGGGTGGAAGTTCCATATATGGTGTTGTTGTGAAGTCCAGTCCAAACTGACTGGAGCCTTCCCAGTGACTGTATGTTGTGGGTACCTCCTGTGTGTGGGACCTGGGTGAATGGAGTGTGTGACCAATATGCACTTATTGTTGTGGCTGTCTGGTTTCTGGTATGAGAGACAAAGACTGAGACAGCCCTGCCCGCAACTGGCCTGAATGCAGTGTGTAGTGTTGAATGGCTGAGTATTTGTCCCAATCCACATTCCTTGTGAGTGTCTGAGAGGGAGGAGGATGGCCTGAATGCCCTGTGTGCCTAATTGGCTGACTGACTGCATGAATGCCTTTCTGTCTGATTGGCTGCTGAGAGGACCCAGCAGTGTGGATGAGGACAAGATAGTATATCTGGGGACCTCTCACCACTGGAAATTGTTCAGAAGCATTCAGAAGCAGTGTCTACACTTTAAGAATAACTGAAACTGCTGATCCTTGACGCCCAGCTGGAAGACGAAGACTTGCTGTTGCATTTGCTTCGACCTGATCTGAAAGCTGCCGAATTCGTCAAGGACTGATCCGAGAGAGGACCTGGTAAGGCGCCCTCTTCCCGTGCTCTGAGGGACCATCGAGCACCGCTAACCTTCGCCGAAGCTCCCTGGAAGTCAGACCCTCGAAAGGCTGCCGACCCGAGACGGGACCGCTGAGGAGAACGAAGAAAAGCACGCGGACTTCGCTGCTGTCGAAAGTCCATTGCTGTTGACAAGGGTTCGCAGGTTTGTGTAACCGCTGGAGGCTCGTCGAAGTTGTTGCCCAGCCGTGGGGACCACTTGACGCCGTGCCGCCGACGACCGGAGCCGCCCGCTCCTTTGCCTAACATTTGAATCCAAGGACTCCCTTGTCCGCATCGTCGACCGCTTTGTCCCGCCGGAGAAAGTCAAGGACGACCAACGTGCCGAGGAGAATCCGCCGGTGAGTTTCCCGCCACCTGAAGGCCACAAAGACTTTGACGACTCAACGCCCTCGATTGGGCCACAGCTCTTCTGAAACTCTTTGCGGTCCTGAACAATCTATCGCCGAGGTGCTCCGCACACCTCATCCTCGCAGGACGTCACTGACGAGCACCGCCTAGATCGACATCGGGGTCTCGGCACCCTTGAACTTCTCATCGCCGCCGTTGACGACAAGTTCACCATCTTCAACGCCTCTCGACGATCCGTGGCTCCTGCTTTAAAAGGAGTCACTCAAGAAAGATCCTTCGACGCGTTTTCGAAGAACTCTACTCCACCAGGTACATTGGGGGTGGTAAAACCTTAATAGGAGGGAATAAGGCTATTGAACAATATATGGACTGGGCTTGTGCTATCTATCTTTATTTTACAGGTTGCCTAGGTGGGGGGGATCTCCACACAGAACTGTGTCTATCGGTATAGGCCAGCATTCTGCCTATTGTTTCAACCATCTTACGTTCCTTCCTATCTATATTGCTGGTTTCCTCGTTATTGATCTGTGTGACATTTTAACCATACAAGTGATGCACTTTAATGAGATTTGATAACATTGGTGGTACCACTTTAGAATTGTATATATTTATCATTCTTGATTTCCGAGTACAAAGTGCGTTATTGTGATCGTGTACATACCTTTGAATATTAATTATATAAAGACTGTGTTTTCAGTAATACAGTGTGTGGACATTCCTTTGTGGGGGTTCGGGGACTACACTGTACTTAAGAACCAGCCTGCATCGCCTCTTGAGAAGCCAGGCCTTGATTGCTCGTCCATTGCTACCGCTTGAGAATCTTGGCTTGGGTCCTCTGTGCCTCTCCTCTACCATATAGAGAGCGTAAGTACAGGCACCCCCCCACCATTATCTTCACAGTTCACACCATGGGTGATTGCAGTAATTTTGATTGACCAACTGACCCCAAATGGAGATCGTTAGAATTGGCCTTCCAAATAGATTAGACCCCTGCAGGTTTAAGTGATTCCTGCGCTCACAGCAAACCTTTGACTTTCCTGGGATGGGGTAGTAAAGATCTTGCAAGTATAGGCTGCTACAGCGCGATCCAGAGTTTGAGTTAAGTATTGGGATTCCATTGTATATCCCATATACCTACACATTTATCTGAAGTCAGTGCTTGACAGATGTGGTTTCCAAAAGCCGTGCATTCAAGGATCACAATTTGCACTTGCCACTAGCCATTGGCTAGAGATAATTGACACTTGCGAGGAAGAGAAGATGTGCCTGTGTAAACTTGAGTTGGCTAGTGACTTTATATGGCTGGCTAGTAGGCTGAAACGTGACATTTTGACCCCTGCTGAATGTATTTGTCATAAATTGAAAGAAACCATGAACATGAAACAACTTCAACCTGGCCCATTTCACGCCAGTTTGCACCATCAGTAGAGTTAACATTTTTACTTTGCACGCATCCAAATGTTTGTTGTTTGTACTCAAAATCTACCCATACTTAAGTTTTCTGTGTCACTGTGCTGATTACTTGTAATACTCTGGAATTAAAAGAAAGCATGAAATGTAGATTTCAAATAAATATGTTTTGTATACTCAACAGGAAGTATTGGATATTGCTCGCCTGCTTCTGTTAGAACTTGGGACGCACAATGACTGTGAAATAGAGGAGCGGAAATCTAAACTGGAGCAACTCAAAACTGTACTGGAAATGTAAGTGGAGCAGAATCGGAAATGTATATTGGAAATACTGAATATCCATCTTTCTCAATGTTAAAATGAAACTCGGCCTCCCTGTTTACTTTATCCATCCCAAAGGAAGGGTACTTAATCCAAGGCCCAAATCATAACCCTCTTGTGAGGAGTCAGAAATGCGAGGCAGACAAGTAGAGTTTTTCCACAAGTAGCCACTTTTATTGAATAATAAAGGTGGGCTAAACGCCTCACTGGCCCTGACCTACCAAGGATTTCCCTACCTGTCCATCTAAGACCAAAGGAAAATACTCAAAAATGTATGTGTCCCTCGCACTCATACAACAACTCATACATACAGGTATTAGACCACCAAAATAACAATTAGATTCAAACATAAACTTTGCCCGAATCCTTGTAACAAGGGTCAGATCACCTTCTGCAGGATTAATGCAGGATTTTCAAAACAAAAGTTCAAGTCAAGAAAGTTTCTTTCAATAGCCAAGTTCTGCTTCAAATATAATACAAAGTTTTTTTCTCTCAGTATGTCTTTCACTTGGTAACTGAACAGTCGTATTGTTTAACAGAATTTGTCACACCTCAAAATACTTGTCAAACTTCCACAGTTCCTGATTGGTAACAAAAAGACTTTGTCTTTGCACTTTCGGTCAAGCTTTGATATGTTTTCTATTCTTCGGAAAACACAACTACTTCCACATCTCTTCTTCATAAGCAAAGTTCTGCCGGGATGGTTTTACCAAAGTTCATCACAGCACAGTAAATGGTCTTGCCACTTTCTTGCCACCACATAATTTTATCAAATTGCAGTATTTCAATTATGTTCTTCCTGGTACACCAACCTGCCAGCACTAACCACTAATAGTGCCTTTCCTGGTGTACTCACCTGCCAGGATAAAACTCCTACCGCTTTGTGACAGGCTTTGTGGTGAGGCTACTTCAAACATTCCACACTTCAATCCTTAATTTGGAAAGGTAAACTTAACAACTGTTTCATTAAAAAGTCACAACACAATATTTCTCACACTGTTTATATTGCCCCAAGCAATGCAGATTATATTTCTCTTCCCCTTGATACGTCACAAGGAGGGATTCGGTTCTGCCATCTTTTTTTTTTTCCTTAATTACTTCCTTCTTAGTTTTGACATTACTGGCTTTCCTTAATTGCCTTTCTTTGGGCCTCATTACACGGATGGCGGTGAACCATGGCGCTATTAGCGCCATGGTTCATACCGGTAAAATACCGGCACAGCCTTGGTGGAAAGGGGAATTACCGCCCTATTCCAAGGTTGGCAGGGCGGTAATTCCCCCTTCCACCATTGCCCTTCCCCATTCCCATTTTTGCCCCATAGGGCTCTATGGGAATGGGGAAGGCGCTAATTACGGTACTGCAAATTGCGGTACCGTAATTAGCTCCCTGGTCCCTTTGCAGGTTGGTTTTTAACGCCTGCAAAAAGCAGGCGTTAAATACCCCAACCCGCAAAGGGACCTCGTAGTAAGGCGTTAAGGATTTACCGGTACCGGTAAAATATTGGTACCGGTAAACCCTTACCGCCATCCGTGTAATGAGGCCCTTTGTCTTTGACAATATTGACTACAATTTTCTTCTACAAGTGCTCTTCCCTTTAAAGCACCCTGACTTCGAAAACATTAATTATAATTTTCTTTTACAATTGTTGTTCCCTTTAAAGCACTTTCACCTTGTTTAAATATTCTTCTCTTTTGGCTTTGGCAAAGGAGGCTTCAATATTCTTTTACACTCTATCTTAACCCATTTTGGCTTTGACAATGGTGGCAACAATGTTTCTCAGTTTGATCTCTCAATATACGAGTTTCACTCCTTTTGGCAATGCTGGATACAATGTTCATCAACTTGATCTTTCGTAGCATACGAGTTGCGCTTTATTGGATTACCTTCAATAGTTTGGTATTCTAAATCTTTATCAGTAGTGAACGGTCTGTCTTGGAGTGTCCGGGGGTTTCCGGATACAGGCCAACCTACCGGTCTTCCGAGGTGCCTCCAATGGACCCGCTGCTCCTTCTTCCTTCGTCAGACTCAAAAAGGCGACTGATGGCTCCGATATCGTTACCCTTGCTCACTCCTCCTGAAGTTTGAGCCTTTGATGCTCTGCTCACACTCCAGTCAACAGCATACACTGGATCTGGAGAGCATCCCTGGGGACAGCAAGTCTTCGTACTGCTCCTGCTGTGCGTCCTCTGCACCTGACGAGTCTTCCGACCTCTGATGCTTCCACGACAGAGCACTCCCATTTCTATTACAGCGGCAGCTCCGTCTTCCTCCACCTGCCTCAGATGCTCATACTGCTTCTTCCACTGCCTCTCCTTAATGGCCCACACCTGAGGGGGTTATAAATGTTTTTAAAGTCCTGCTCAGGTGTGAGTCAGTATAACCACTAGACCGCACACCACAAGTCTTGGATTCTGAGTCCCTCTTCTTTGTCCCAGTACCTTGGGCCTTATGGGACTTGAAGTCCTTAATGTTCTCATTCATTTCAACATTATTTAATCCCCTCTGATTTAATGTTTCATAACATGTATTTTCAGGAGAGGTTTTTAAAGGAGTTAATGGTTGACTCTTGGTTTTATGATTCAGACCTAAGGCGAGAAGTGGTGGTATTGGTTTCCTGATCTTTACATACAGAATTCCCATGTTTACCATAAGGGTTCTCCGAGCTGACAATTCGGGTAATCTTGGGAAGGGAAGCCTGTTAGGGAGATTTCTCATTGCTGTGCTAATTCCCTTCAACCTTAGAGACCCCAAGCTCTTTTGCTGGACTTTAGAACGTTTTCATTTTATCCCTGGAGTGAGTGAGACCTTTTTCTCACGCTCATGTGTTTCAATCTGATTTGGATTATGTGTTTCCTTTGTTTTTGGAGTATGATAAACTCCATATGCGTCTGCTTTTTGTGTTGTGATACACAGCACCTTCAGTGCAGTGTCACAGAGAAATCCTTTAGATTTCTCATGAGGTTTAAATACCTTTTCTTGTGTGAACTACTGTTCCCAAGAATAGTAAAGTGAAATTGACTTCACTTACCTTTTCTCTTTGTAGGTCCAGCACCCACCATCTTATGTGGAGTGCTGGGGGGGTTACCTAGTAGCCCCTCATCCTACAATTTCAGGTAACATGTATTGATACCCTCACTACTTTAAATGGCTGGTGGCAGTGGGTTCCTACCATTGTGCCTTTCTACAGCAGGCTGAACCCTCTGTTGCATTATAGCACCCATGGGTGACCATTTTGTCAAACAATCGCCAGTCTTCTTTTTTTGCCATTTTCTGTTTGTGAGGACTTTCTTGTGTTTTACTCTGTGCGTTGTGCAAGGTTTGAGCCCTTTGTTCATTTTGCCTTTTGCGGGCTTCCGCCCTGAAGCCAGGAAGGACAGGATGTGAGGGAGGCTCCCAAAACTACCCAGTCATTTGTCTCTAGGAATGCCTGAATGCAATCAGTCCTGATTGGCTGGCTGGATGTCCTATCAGGACCACTACCCTGCTGTGTGATTGACGGCCTAGGCTGAGCATGAATGGGAGAAACCTGCTTAAAAGACAAGGGTTTTGGGACCAGTCACAGTCAACCACTGGGAGAAACACCAGATGAAGAAACCATGAACGAAGCTTGCTGCAGCCTCCTGGACCTTTGAATTGCCTGGTGAAGCCCTGCTGCTGCCCTAAAACTTCTTTTTCAATTCGACCGAGAAGCTCCGGAAGGGACGACTTCTTCCTTTGGGTTAGTGGAACCAGCTAACCCCAAAACGAACTCCACTGGACCATCTTCCCTGACTGGCTGTACTTCTTCGCTGCTACAAAGAACTGAGTGCCAAGGGTCGAGAAATCCGTAGTCGAGTGCAATGTCTGCAATCCGGCCAGAAGCTCCAGGAGTCTCCTAAGGACCAGTGGTTGAAGTGTACGAAAAGAAGTAGTGGAACTATGTTCCCTACTGGCCTGCATTGATCCCAACAGACCCCATTGCCACAAACCCCAAAACACATGCTCCTGCTGTTTAGGGGAATGCTCAGTGCAGTGCACTGAATGTGAGAGTTTCAACTTCTTCCTACACTTTTATTTTAAAACAAAACCATTCCAAAACGGTTTCTTTTTAAAATATAAGTATAGGAACTGTCAAACGTAATCAAAAGAAGTAGAGGAGCACCGCTCCCGCCTACTTCGACCACTGGTAAGGACCCTCCAGAAGCAGGACGACCAGAGCTTGAGTCCCCTCACCAGTGTGGACCCAAGGACGGAAGGAAGCCCAACTGGTATCCGAGATCAGCACTATTTACTAAGCGCTGAAACTGCAAAGTGCTGATGAACCGAAAAGAGGCCATAGCTGCCGACAACCTCCTAAGTACCACTGTAGGAGCCCTCCAGACGTCCTCCGTCTTGTCCCCAGGACCGAGGCTCAGGAACCAGGGTCTGCATCGCTGCAACAGTACAGAATCCAGCTGGACCACTCTTCAAACCAGAGGTACTGTTTAGACTTGGGGTACTTACCTCAGTGTCTTTGAGCTGTGCTTTTCTCAGTTGAGACTTGCAGTGGCTTACGCTTAGTTGATTCCGACTCTGCTTTTCACATGCTTAACAGCTTGTGACCATACAAGTGATTTTTCTACAAACTCTAACTTTGTGCAAGACTTTTTATCTAAGAAGTGCCTCAGCTCCGTAAACTATGCTCCAGTCCTGGCTACCTACAGACTCTTCCAGCCCATTGACTTTGATATTGTTTGCCCCTCATGTGGTAACTTGTTTTAGACTGTTATTGCTGGGAAAGGCTTGTCTAGATTTTTTTGGAAAATTTAGTTGTCCTCACAATTACTGAGAACCTGTTTAACCTTTTCCTTCCTTAAACCTTTCCTTTCTGCAACCTCAGAATCTGCAAAGTATAACTAGTGATATATAAATGCCATAACTGTCCTTGTGAATGAAGTCATCACAGGGTGTAAGAAGGATATCCACTAACTTGTTTGATTCTGAAAAGTATTTTAAATTACATTTACAGTGTTACATATCTTGCCCTTTTTTTAAAGAATGCTTATTTAAAAATAATAAATAACTATAACTGAAACCTTGAGTGTAAGTGTTACTTGGTTACTTGTATTTACATATTTCAATTGTGCAGCTCTACAGCTCACACTTAATAGGCCTGGCTGCTCACTCACACTACCAACTTGTGTAGTAAAGACCTATACCAAAATTGCATTGGCTTCCTATCGGGCATAGGGTCTCCTTTAACATTCTTACTTACCTTTAAATGCCTGAACGCCTCTGCACCCAGCTATCTTGCAGAACGTATTCAACGATACATCCCTGGACTATCACTCAGGTCAACTGAACAGGTTATGCTTTGTCAGCCTCGCTTTCGCCTGGCCAAATTTGGTAAGACAAATTTTAATGTCATTGCTCCAGTCCTGTGGAACTCTCTACCCCTTCATCTCAAGACCTACGCCTCCCTGGCTGACTTTAAAAAGAATCTGAAGACCTACCTCTTCACTGCTCCTTAATTTTCGCTCAACTTTTCTCAATCCAGGTTCTTTGATTGTATCTGATTGCTTCTTGTTTTTCTTTTATGTGCGCTGTGAGGTCTGCGGGCGATTTGGCGCTCTATCAATAATTCAAATAAATAAAATAGATAAATAAGGTGGGTTACCTAATACCAAGCAGATACGCGTTGTGTAGTCTTAACTGTGTTACTACATCACTTCTTACCTAACAAAGCCTTACTATGACAACAAGCCATTAGGTATTCTAATATCAGAGACCTCTATCTCAGAGGAGGATAAATACTCTGTCTCTCCTAACTTATTCATCCTATTATGTTGGTGACCCTCTCCTCCCAGGTGATCCTCCCGGCTAACACCATTTCCATCATCGGGATCGGGTAGCGGCTGCCTTTCACTGGCCACCTTGGAGGATATTTTAGGCAGTTTTTCTGCGAGGATTAATCACAGTATGGAAGGTCAGGATCCCAACTCAGTTATACTAAACTCTCTCTATGAGTAGCAGCGTGTCAGAGCAGTTCATGAGGTTGAAGTCTGGCGCCTAAGTACACTTAATTCCAACCGGAAACTAACCCAGTAGACTATACTGCGCAGGTATATTGAAAAATACACACTTTATTACAGAATTACAAAAAAGTGAATGGAACTTCATGTAAGTAGATATGAAACAGCACACAGTAAAACACAGTGCAATAGACCAGAGTGCCGGGCAGTGATTTATTACATTAAATTCTGCAATAAATCACTAGTAAAGGCTAAAAATGCACTCATTGGTGTAAAACTCAATGGACCCATGAAAAAGCACAATGTAATAATGATCAGTGGCAATGGAACTATTAGCGGTCTTCCCGTCTGTGCAAGAGGAACTGGGCCCTGGAAAACCCTGCCCCAAGAATGAAAGCACAGCCATAGGACAAAGCTCACTGTCTTTATTGGCAACAGTTAAGGAGAATTTTCATTCTTTGCAAAAATCCTCCCACAGCTGTTTTGCTGGACGTAGGACTTTTTAAGTTTAACTCCTGAGTAAGTGGGACTTTTTTTTTCCTCTCTCATGTGTTTTTACCTGATTTGGTTTTTGTGTTTTCACTGTTTTTGGAGTTTGACGAACTCCATAGGCATCTGCTTTCTGTATGGGGGCACACAGCACCTTCAGTGCAGTGTCACAGAGAAATACTTTGGATTTCTCCTAAGGTTTAAATACCTTTTCTTGTGTGAACTACAGTTCCCAAGAATAGTAAAGTGAAGTGAAATTGACTTTACTTACCTTTTCTCTCTCTAGGTCCAGCACACACCATCTTATGTGAAGTGCTGGGGGGCTACTTAGTAGCCCCTTACCCTACTTCCCCATGTGACATTTTTTGTTACCCTCACTTCTTTAAATGGCTGGTGGCAGTGGTTTAATTTTCCTACAATTGTGCTTTTCTACCGCAGGCTGAACCCTCAGCTGCAGTACAGCACCCATGGGTGACCGACCATTTTGTGAAAATGGCCCCTTTCTTTTTTCCCCACCATTTTCTGAGGTCTTTCTTGACTTTTACTCTGTGCGTTGACAGGTTTGAGCCCTTTGTTTGTCTTGCCTTTGGCGAGCTTCAGCCCTGAAGACCGCCCCTGGCTCCAGTGTGTCTGGAAGGACAGGATGTGAGGATGGCACCCGAAACTCCCATGTCCTTTGTATCCAAGGAATGCCTGCACAAAACCAGTCCTGATTGGCCGGCTGGCTGTCCTAAAAGGACAGCCACCCTGCTGTGTGATTGACAGCCTAGGCTGTGCATGAATGGGAAATCTTACTCAAAAGTCAAGGTTCTTGGGACTACAGACAGTCGATCACTGGAGGACACATCCAAAGAAGAAACCATGAAGAGAAGCCTGCTACAACCTCCTGGACCTCGGAGTACTGATGAAGCCCTGATGCTGTGCTGACCTCCTTTTTCACATCGACAGAGAAGCTCAGACGTAACAACTTCCCCCCTTGAGTTAGTGGGACCAACTAACCTCAAGATGAACTCCACTTGGCGCCATCCCTGACTTGATGTGCCTCTCCATTGCTGCAGAAGCCCAATGCCAGGGGTTGAGTGTCCATAATCGAGTGCAACGTCTCCCGCGGAACAAATTCGGCCAAAACCTCCAGGAGCCTCCTAAGCACACTCCTGGAGCAGGAAATCCTGATTGAGTCCCCTCACCAGAGTGCAGGAACGAGGGAGCATGAAAAGTCCAACCGGTGTCCAGCGTTCTGCAGCAGTGCTGTTTACCAAACACTGAAACCGCGAAGTGCCGCTGAAATGAAGAAAACCTGTAGCTGCCGACGGCCTTCCTGAGTACTGCCACAGGAGCCCTCCAGACGTCCTCCCTTTTGTCCCCACAACAGAGGCTCAGGAACCAGGGTCTGCTTGGCTGTAGCAAGATGAAATACAGCTGGACCCCTTTCTTCTAACCAAAGGTACTTTTTCGGCCTTGAGGGTACATACCTTCTTGCTGTCTCACTTGAGACTTGCACCTACTTACTTTCTGAGTTGATTTCAACTCCCTTTGTACCGGCTTAACAGCTTGTGTCACTACAAGTGATTTTCTTTCTTAACCCTCTAACTTTGTGCAAGACCTTTATCCAAGAAGTGCATCAGAACTATAGACTGTGTCCAAATTACTTTGGCTGTCCTGGCTCCCTGAAGGCAAGCTTCGAAATCCATTAACTTTGGTATTGCTTCTCCCCTCATAACTTGTGGCTTGTTAAGCACTGCTAATGCTGGGAAAGGCGTGTCTAGACTTCATTGGAGGATTCAGTTGTCTTCCCATTTTTCTGAGAAACTGTTCTAACCTTTTTACTTGCCTTAACCTTTCCTTTCTGCAACTCAGAATCTGTAAATTATGTTAGTGTGATATATAAATGCAAATACAATCCTTGGGATCGAAGTCACCTCTGGGTGTAGGAGAAATGTATTAAGCATATGCAAAGATTATTCACTGTCTTTATTGATTCTGAAAAGTAGTTTCAAAGTGTATTTGTATTGTTGCAATCTTTTGCCTTTTTGAAGGATCCTTATTTAAAACTGAGATTAAATAACTATTTATAACTGAAACCATGAGTGTAAGTGTTACCTGTCTACATGTATTTACGGATTTCAATTGTACAGCTCTACAGCTCACATTTACCCCTCTTGAGATAAGCCTGGCTGCGCTCAGTCACACTACCAACCTGTGTAGTACAGACCTGTACCAAAAGGTGGGCTACCTAAGACCAACCAGGTAAGTCTTGTGTAGTCTCACACAGCAGTGTGACTGCACCAATCTTGGCAAACAGCAACTCAAAAATGACAGCTATCGCAACATGAACAACACAAAATTCTCCAAGTGCTCTGTTGGCAGGCATCGATCACCCAGTTTTGTTACCCACTGACATCACAACAATGAGGTTACAGCCCAAAAACCTTACAGGGAAGGGATTGGTTAGTGAGGTGAACTACATATATGTTCTATATGGGATTTCTATGATTATTGGGTAAGCCATATCTGGCAGATTCTCCTGAAACCACCGCTGTGTATTACAAATACAAAGTTACAGATTAGTATAAAGATCATTGGCTGGTGCAACATAGTGTAAACTCTGCTTGGAATGTGGTTAGGGATGGGACAGAAAGGATCTTCTCAGTTTGGGCGCTTTGGACAGTTACCAGACCAAGTGCAACAACTCTAGGTAGTGGGAACGACCCCAAAGTTGCTGCATGTTCCCAACAAGTTACCATCTCTGAACCCCTAGGCCTCAAGGCTGAACATTCGGCTTTGTACCTGTATTGCATTTTGTTTCTTACCTTTGGTTCGATGGGAATGCCATCTCAGTCTGGTTCGAGTGAATAGGCTCTGTCTCGAGAGTTCAGATCACGTGTGCAGGGACCACGAAATGGATTTCTCTCACTTGCAATTAAGAGGATTTTCGGCTTGTGTTCCTTACCGGTGCTCTGTCTTTTGTTGGCTTGTAACTTTCCTTCCCTACGTGTCCACGGCGAGGCTGTGCACGGTGCCGTGCTGGATGCCCTGTCTGCATGCTTCAGCAGGATCAGCATGTCAGCCTTCCTCTTGTGATCTTAGTTCATCCTGCTTTCCCCATTCACTTCCAATGTACCTATAGCTTCCAACTTTATTTGCATGGCCGTCCATGTTATTTGTGGTAAAGCGTTGGCAATCAGTTCACATGTATTCTTATGCGTCTTGCGTTTCCGCGTAGCTGAAAGGGTAAACGTGTCAGTCTGCTAACAATGTGAGTCATAAGCATTTGCTTCATGTCCATTAGCAATAAAACTAAATGTCTGTATAACTTTGTGCAGGTATGTCTATGTGCTTCATGTCTAACCTATCTACATGCTGGTATCAGTCATGACGTCATCAGTATTCTTCGGGGGTTGCAGTTAGTCGACGTGTTTAAGCAATAACATCTGCGGCTCTTCAATATTGTCATCTGGCAATGGTCTGAATGGTTGTCTGAGTGACTAGTGCCTCTCACACCTGCGATACATCAGTGATGATGAGGAAGGGCCCAGCAGCGATCTACATCTCTCGTTTCTCTGTCGCTGGGATTGGGTTGGGTGTGACAAGGGCCACGTTTGGGTCCCCCCTCTTCTGGTCGACCAGTCAACCACACTCCCTAGATGACCACCTCTGTTTATTTATTTAATCGGATTTGTAGAGTGCGCAACAGCCCAAGGGCATTGTGGCGCTTGTTACAGACAGTTCTTAGTTACAGATAAATGAACATTTGCAATTTACAGTGTGGTTGCTATTGTTACAGACAATTTATAGTTATAGTTACAGTTAAATAACATGCAGTCTTGGAATCCATACTTTTACCACTCCTCCCATATGTCTGTGGTACTTCACATGCTTGTCTAAGCTCCAGATCATATGGCAGCAATCTCCTTCGGGTTTGCAACACACCCATTTTCCCCAATAATTGCATAGACGTGGGGAAAGGAGAATATTGTGCCTGTTGGGAACAGAGGACACTGCGTCAAATGTGATTTCAACATGTTAAATGCCTGTGTCTCTTCGTCAGTCTTAGTCTCTACGTCCAGTAATATTTTCATCCCCATTGTCTTTTCAGTAGTCTTCTAGCATTGTGCTGTGGCTACTCTGATAACGCAGAAGGTGAATAATACTAGCACTAAGGCAGCTAACAGCACCTTCAGTTCAATAGCCATCCATGGTGGTATCCAGGAAAAGATGTATGTCAGCCAATCTTGTCTTCTCCCATTGGGTTTGTCACTGCATCAATTTTAGCATGCATTTCTGACAATTGCATTATTGTCTCTGTAAGGGTCCTGTTCCCTCCATCGTGGAAAGGCACGCACATACAGCAAGACGGCCCGATCTTGGTCCAAACGCCTCCTTCCATAGCTGTGAGTAGATCTGGGGTGTATCTGTTCTGTAGGGTCATCAATCAATCTGACAGCTCTTCTTTGATAGTGTTGAACCCCTTGACTGTCTAATTTATCGTCTGCAACAATTCCCATCTGGTGATCTGGAGGAACTTGGTATTCACTTTGGCCTGGAGTCCTGTAATTACTGACGCAAAGACAATCTCCATCCTGCTGAATAATCTGTGTTCTGGTGCTATTGAGTCTAGTGCATCTTCCATTTTTGTTGATATATAGTTTCCTCTCTCCACTTGTGTCAGCTCTACAGATCTCTTCTTCCTTTGGTGTGTGTCCGTTTTGGGGAATCCATCTACTTGCATGTCTTTTCGCAGCACTACTAATGCTGGTGTGTTCAGCTGTACTAGAGGGCATATTCCTCCTGTGTTTGGCAGTAGTTGCATGTATGCCTTAGACCCGTAGGCCCAGTTTTGATCCCTTAGCACTGCAGGACTGACCTTCATGCTGGGTATCCTCAATATTCACTTGCATCCTTTGTTCACTGGACCATCATTCTGGAAACATAAGGAAGCATTCTCGAGGGGTATGATTGGCATAGGACCACCTTCGTTCTTCACCCAGTTGAGCAATTTTGCACTTGCTGCCCACTCCTTGAGGCGATCGTCATTTTTCTTTTGTACCACTTATAATGGAATTGTCAAGAGTGTGTGTGCTTTGCGCCCTTCCATTCCTTCTTTCCATCCTCCTTCTATGAATATTTGTCCATGCACTAGCAACCGGGGTCTTTCCCAGCATCCTGACATTCCTCCTAACTCTCTCTGTCCTGTGTTTGGGTATTGCAACTCCTTTTGAGTCACTATTCTGCCTTCTCCTTTGTTTGGGCCATCATGAACATACTCTATGGTCTTGCCTGTGCTCAAGTAGTCCTCTCTCATTTCTTGAGTATTGATATAGTGCTTGTCATACGGGAACGTCTTCTGTGACATACATCTTAGTGTGACCCATCTGCCTTTGAGCCGGCCTCTCATTGTGCAGAGCGACCGATGCATGAGGCATTGTGCTCTGGCTGTTGGGATTTCTGTTCCTATGAATGTTCTGGAGGCATAGGGGATAAGAGAGCACACATATCATCTCTCCTTCGTTGTCTCTCTTCCCCCCACCCTGGTCATGTGCTGATACCACACGTAGTTAGATATGTGGGCTGAATTAGCTATAGTATAAATTTACGCGTTAAAAGTCGATATCTTTGCTTCACCCGAGTCTTTTTATTTCTTGGGCAGCATTGGTTACCCGCCCAGATATGGCTTCAGTGAGAGCAGGAATGGGGGGGTTGTGTTAGCAGGTACCATAGCATGTGCATGCAACAATTCAACCTTTTTTTTTAGTGCAGAGAGGGTAAAGAGGTAGAGACAACAAAAGGCAAGAAATATCAACACAATTGATCTTGTCTAAGCTTCCATTTTCTGTAATGCAGGATGTCTTGTATATTGTCCATAAAGTTCATAAGATCACTGGGAAAAGTCCTTAAAATATGTAATTAATGTAATGTTGTGTTAGTCAAGGTCTCCTGCGGCAATACTGTGCAAGTGCAGCAAAAAGCTCTCGCTCCCAGACAAGTTGCACCTTGGCACTATTGAGCAATGAGATAACAGATGTCGCCTCCGGTTAAAATGGGATAAGTGTGTGCCACATAAAGAAGAAAAGCATAAAATAACGTATCATTGATGCAGAAGTAGTTGTGAGCTTTGGAAAAGTGCTTTTCAATGTTTGTGCAGGCATAGAACCATTAGCCAAAATCAGTGCAAACGTTCACGATGAGTACCTAGTGAGGAAAGATAGTGTGCCTATTCTAGCTTTACATTCTGTTTTTGTCTAGCTCTAGTCGCCGACTTAGTTAGTTTGCACCCGTTGCAGTGTTTCTTGTTCTTGCATCCGATCGTCTAGGAGTTGGGCCAAGGAGGTCTCGCCTCTGCAGGGCTTGATGTCTCCAGTATAGTTCTAGGCTTTTTTTCCAGAAAGCTTTACTGCCCTGTCTGTTGCCTGCTTTACCGAGTAGTGAACCTCAAACCTGGTTTTGTACCAGGACTAGATGAAGTTATGAAAGTGGACCTGGTCCCCAGGATAAAGTGGTGGTTGCTTGAGCAGTTAAGAGCCTGTTACTTGGGCATTATCTTCCTCATCCTTCTTCGACCTCCCCCGCTGAGATTGAAGCTGTTGAAAGATAAAGGAAGCACTAGCCATCATTAAAGCAACATACTCATGCATTTCATCACCTAGGAGAGTGGCTGCGTTCTGGACATCGGTCAGCGCTCTAGTGGGAGGAACAAGGATCGCAAGTCGGAGTTGCATGCGTCATCTGGTCACCACCTCATGAGGGGTTAAATGGTCAGATCCAGGTCGATTGCACAATACGAACTAGGCTAAGGCTAGCCAATGTAGCCATCACTTCTATAAAGTTGCTTTTATGCTATTTTCTTTTTCAGAAAGCCATTCAGAAATCCCATTATCTTGCGGGTGATCAGCACAGGATAACTTATGCTTAATTCCCAGCAGGGTAGTGATGTGCTCGAAGTTTTCATTTACAAAGTGTGGCCCATTGTCTAAACGCAGGACCTTGCACACCCCCTATCGTGGGAACACCTCTCGGACAAAGAGTTTTGCCACACTGAGGGCATCTGGATGTGAGCATGGACCAGCTTCGATCCAGCGAGAAAAAGGGAATATAACCACGAACGTGTAGCGGGACCCTTGGCATATTTGGATCATATCTACATAATCTATGTGGAGATGTTGGAAAGGCCCATTAGGGTGCGGTATTGTTCCTCGCAATATAAGCAACATATGGCCCGCATTATAATGTTTGCATACTATGCAATTATCCATAAATGTGGCAATATATTCCACCAGATTGGGACAGAACCAATCTTCCCCAATATGTGCAGCAAGAACCTCCTTACTTGTGTGAGTGGGATAATGCAGCTGCGTTAGCACCATTTGCAGCAATGCTGCAGGAATCACTGGCTTTCCTGTGCTCTCCTGTCTCTACAATGCTTCTGGGGGGAATACTGAACATCCTCTCTTCACCCAAAATTAATTTTCTTCTAGTGGTGCTCGCCCTTAAAAGTCCACTATTTGGGTAACAGGATATGAATAATACCCTTCTCTCAATATCCGGTTATGCACGCGCATTTGTGTGTTGGATGGGGTGTCAAACTCATTTATTTCTGTAAAATATGCTGCTTACTTTGCTTCTGTGACTTTGTTGCCTCGATAGATCATGTCCTCCCCCTCGTGTATGCCTGGCACTTCATGACCGCTATGGCTGATGGGAGTGGTAGTGCGTCTATGAGCCTGGCCAATAGAGGCGCATGCTGCACTGGTGTGCCGTCAGCGCGCCAGTAGCCTCTCCTCTTCCACTGCGACAGTCCGGCATGTACTGTGGACGTCACATAGGCGGAGTCAGAATATACAGTGATCTCCTCGTCCTCATGTGCTTCTAATGCCATTATAAGAGCTACAAGTTCTGCTGCTTGCGCTGAAAAATGTGAAGGCAATCTTGCGCTTTACTTCAACTGTCCCACTCAGTTTTATTTTTACTACATCCATCCCAGTATGCCTCTCCCCTGTCATCTGGTCTATAGTTGAAGACCCGTCAAAGACGACCGCCCCTCCCTCGAGGGTTTTCTCTCTTGCTCTGGTAACATCGTTGTAATGATCCGTGTACATGGTGTAGTCGTGTACACCGTCTCCGTCCTATACTGGTTCGGTTATAAATGTATCTAGGTTCACAATTCTGCATCTTACTATTTATATCGCTGGATTTGAGGTATCCGGATACTCTCTTCATGGCCAATGTGCTCTTGGGCTATTCAAGGATGGCAAAAAGAGCTTGCTCCACGTAAAGTGTGTTACTACACCCCATTGTCATACTCGCAGACTTCTCCACTGCAAATGCAGCAGCAGCCAATGCTTGCTCACAAGGATAGTGTCCTTTCATTACCGGGGCTAAATGGCTGCTGTAGTAAGCCATTGGTTTGTGCGCTAAGGTTGTTTCCTGGGTGAGCACTGCCGTCATAGAATTTCTTACTCTAGTCGGGCATCCCTAACACTGGGGCCATGCATATTGCCCCTTTCATTTCCTCAAGTGCTTCAGTCATCTGATTCGTTTGTCAAGTTACGGTCCCCCCTCTGGCCTTCCCGGAGCCTGCTTAAAAGGGGCCTTGTGTATGTTTTGTAATCAAACATGCATGCCGTGCAATAATTACAGATACCTAAGAATTGCTGCATCTGCCTTAATTGTCCGGGCAGTGGCGTTCTAAAGATCGCCTCCATTCTTTCTGGTGTTACCTTCCTACCTTATTAACTGCCCAATGTACAACACCTTGCCTTGGCAATATTGCAGTTTCACCTTGTCCACTGTGTAACCCTTCTCTCCTAACACTGTCAGCAACTATACTGAATCTTTTCGACACTGCTGCAAACCAAGATATATTCTACATACTGAATGACTATGTTGTACAGATGTATGTTCCCTAGGTCCATTTGGAGGACCCTGTTAAATATGGATGGTGATTCGCAGTACCATTGAGGTAGCCTTGTGTGTTTCCACAATTTATTTCAATATAGAAACAATGTCAAATCCTGTGACTCCTCATGTAGTGGTATAGAGTAGAAAGCGTTCTTTTTTTTATTGTACAAAATGGTTTATTACAAACCTTCTACATATCACTCTAAAAGAAAAAGCATACAATCATAACTCTTAATATCATGAAAATGCAATTTTACATTTGTTCATAAATTGTATCTATACATTAAGAAATGTACAATTGATATCTACTAAAATAATTCTATCTACAATGCATTTTTACATTCATCAATGAACAATCAATTTTTGGAGCTTTCATTCGAAAATATTGCACATTTTCAAGAAGTGAACCACTCTAACAAGGAGGAAGGCAAACCTTGCAAAACGATATCTCTTGAAAGTTGTCTAGTTCAGTGAGTCATTTGAGTGAATAAACTCCGAAAAGAGATCTTTTCTTAGTGGCTGGAGTCCCTCACAATGAATCAGCAGTGCTTTAGAGTTTCTACTTCTATACAGCAATATCTACATACAGCAGTTTCCTTGGTTTTTTGTATAGCTTTAATTTCCCCTGTTTGTAGGATAAGTCGGAACCTTAAGAACATGTCTCTATACTGACTCTCCGGTGACTCCATAAAGTATTTCTGTAAGGTTCCTTTCTTTTTACATTCAGAGGAAATTTCCCTTTACAAACTATACTGCAATCTATTATCACATGTGTTAATCCAATCCATTTCCATTATTTTCATTTTGACTTGGACTGGATTATCACAGAGTGTCAATCTGCACTTCAAATTGCGATAATATGATCTCCAACTTTTTTTTTTAAAGTCAGCGAATGACCCTCTTTCTTTTTGTTGTTGGCTTTCACCTAATAAGGTGTTATAGATCGATTTGTTCCCGCCCATCAGTATCTTGCGGTATAGGAAAATAGTCCTAAGGTTTGCAATAGACAAGTTCAGTCCTAGTTCATAGCGAATTAGGGTAATGGGGACACAATTGGGGGGATGCAAAGCTTTCCTCCACATAAGACCTTCAAGTTTGTCTATTTCCAGATCCTCAACCCTTGCGTAAATATCTAAGCCATACAGCAATGCAGGAATTGCTTTGGTTGTATGAATTTAAGTAAGCAGCCTGATAGAAAAGTAATAGTATTAGTCAGTAATGCGTGTCATTTGTACTGCCAATTGCCTGGCCTTTGCCTATACATTTTCTCTATAAGGCTTGATTTCAGAGGCTCTTACTAACAGAAAACCTTGATTGACATTTTTAACAGGTAACGTGTTTGTTTATTGTTGAATATTCTTCAAACGTCTGCAACAATCCCTGCAACCCTACCTGTGTTCTATCAAGGATGAGTATATCATCCATATAGGTGATGCAGAAACATCGCTCATCATCTAGTTTGGGGGGATATGAAGTCCCATAAATCAGCCAGATATAAGTTGCAGAGGTGTGCTGCTAGGATGCATCCCTGTCTTAATCCACAATATCTTTTTATTGGGTTTGTTACAACACCCTGATGATGCAGACTGACTTTAATCGTTGAGTTTTTATGTAGATGGATAAGCATATCCAGAATGTGTGTTGGAATACCCCACTCAGCAAGTTTTCTCCACAATCTTGGTCTTTCAATGGAATCAAAAGCCAAGCTAAGATCTATGCTGGCGACTTACAGCGGATCTCTGCCTGCTTACATGCCTGATTAACTGGGGATTGGATAAGAAGACAGCTTGCGCCCCTCACTATTCCATTACTAGCCTGTCTGAAATTTGTATAGGATATTTTGGGCTTGAGAACACTCCTCTATTTCTTTCAGAAGGCATCTGGCAAAGATCTTACTCTCTATTCCCATCAATGCTATAGGTCGGTAATTCATCGGATCGTTTCAGTTTCCTTTTTTAAATAGCAGAACTATTATGGAAAGGGACCACATAGTTGGAATATTTATGGTTTGCAGAATATTTGAAAATAAAATATGAAGTATTTGTGTCCATGCCATCGGGTCTTCTTTTAGTATAAGTTTACATAAACCATTGGGCCCTGGAGCGTGGGAATTGTATCCAGTTTTTATGATGTGTTTAAGGGTCTCTAGTGAGACATCTGGAGCCCATTTTTTATTATGTTGTTCGATGGGTTCCACACAAGGGCGACTGTATAACTTAGAATAGTATCTGATCCAGATCTCCTCAAACATTGGATTGAGCATAGCTTGTGCGTGCCTCCCATTATGATTTATTAGTGTTCAAAACATTTCTTATTTTTGGTCAGTAGCGTTTTGAGCATTAGTTCGCTATCTTTCTATAGGAGGAGATATCTACAACTTTTCATCCAGTTTTTGAATATCTGTTGAATTTTTTTTATATTGACACTTTTAGTTAAATCCACAGTTGTAGAGTGTTTTATTACTGTTATTTGTTTTCTCATTTCTTTTTTCTTTTGTTGAAACTCTTCTATGTACCCATGTGGACGATTTAGTTGTAAGGCTAGCATCTTTGACTGGGCACATGATGCAATTTTCTTTACTTAAAATATTGAATAGGTCTCTTCCATAATTTTTCACTCAAGTGTGGTTGTAGAGCAGTACTCTCTTATTAATCTATTCCTTCGCACCAGACCTTTCCGGCTCCAGCCTAATCTATTTTTGTGTGTTTAGAGCCATATTTCTACAGGTAGTTTGCAATGGTGTGGGCATACAGAAGTTTAAATGAAGTATTCATTTATCGTGATCGCTTTCTAGGCTGATAAGAACTTTTAACCTTATTACTGCAGTGGCTAGTCCCTCTGAAGCAATTGCATTATCCAGCCAAGAGTGGGAATCTCTACCGTGGCATGTGGATTTGGCCAGCAAATCACACACTGTGTTCCCATTTAAAATCGTCATTCCCCAACTTTCGCAATACGCTCTCTATCTTTTGCCTTGCATGGTCTGAGACAATGCATATGGAAAGTCACTCCTCCACTCCCATTCCAGATGGCAATTAAGGAGCAAGCAATGGGAATTCAAATTGCGAAGTAACAGAACTTCTGAATCTGGGTTTTTCTTTTTATATTTTCCTACAATGTCCTCTAAAGCCGACATCATCATCTCGATGTCAGAATGTATATTGAGCCAATAGATGTTTATTGATAAGAATTGCATACACATATGTTTGCATTGTAGGTTCACTGAGATCGCTAGCATTCCTCTCTGATCAGTGGGAATTCAAATGCCTGTCATGACCTGGCAAAATTGCCCCTTCTGGACCTCATGGTCATTGTCACGAAGGGCTTGTACTCCTTGTTCCTCCCAACATGGCCGTACCGAGCTCCGTGCTACGCACTAGCTTTCACATCGTGGCACGTACTATAAATTGGTCACGCCCCTGCGGGTCCGCGCGTCTCAACGCTATCTTCGGTAGTGACCCGACGTGTGTTTGCTCTCTACATTGATTTCCTTGATCCTCTTACTTCCTTCCTTGCCTACTTTTCTGTTCCTGGATTTCCCCCCCTACTTCGCTTGTTATCTCTAATCCTGGATACCCTGGAACCACGAACATCCCGGAACTCTGAACGCGCCCTGCAACCTGACGAGGCTCAGGCGAGCCTATTCAAGACCTGAACCACTCACAGGAAGAGTCCTGCGGCCGAACAAGGGAGATCCCGATCACAGGTGAGAAGGGGGGAGATTTACGACGGTTTGAGATGCCGAACGATCAATACGGATTCTACCATGGAGAATGCTATTCAGGACCTGATGCGCGGAATGCAAGAACTTTCCACAGAGATGCAGAATTTAAAAGCCGAGAATGCGGCGCTAAGACAGCTCGTCTTGTCACGCGACTCCGCGAACAAGGACAGTGTATTATTGGGAGGAGTGGTTGATAAATACGACGGTTCAACAAAGACCTTACGTGGATTCCTGGATTCTTGTTTGGTACATTTTACCTTCAAGCCCTACTATTTCACAACTCCTAGGGCTAAAGTGGGCTTCATAATATCAGATCTTTCCGCAATGCCCTTACATGGGCCACTCCTTTACTCAATTCAGGGGATCCTCTCCTGGATGATTATGAAGGGTTCATCGCGGAACTCAAGACCATGTTCGAACGACCAGAGCTGGTTCACAGTGCTCAAGAAAAGTTACTTGACTTCCAACAAGGATCCCAAGACATGTTGACCTATGTCACCAGATTCAAACAGCTAGCCAAAGAGGTGGACTGGCCCCTGGAAGCCAGTTTCAGCTTGTTTCGCAGAGGCCTAAATGAAGAGATTAAGGACGAGTTAGCCAGGGTGGCACGTCCTAGTTCATTCCAGGCCCTCCTGGACTTGTCTTTGCAAAGAATCCAAGAAAGAAAGGCCGAAAAGAAAAAGAATAAAGTATCAATTCAAAGAAACTCTCTAGAGAATACTACAAGGACAGAATCTGCCAAGAGTCCGAGCACTGATTCTGAACCTATGCAACTTGGAGCCTTTCGTGGACCGATTTCCCCGCAGGAAAGGTTAAGAAGGATACACACAGGCTTAAGCATTTATTGTGCCTCGGATAAACAGCTAGTTAAAGAGTGTCCTCTGGCTACTCCCCGACGCTCGGGAAATGCCAGCTCCCGATCCTAAATGGAGCAAGGTTTCGGGAGAGCGATGTTTGCTCCACATCAATTCCATCCTGGAACTCTCCTGGACAAAACAAATTGGGGATATTACAGGCCTTTTTATCACCATCCAAGGACAAGGTCTACCCCATACTGGCCTTGGTGGATTGCGGAGCAATGGGAGTCTTCATTGATCAAGATTGGGTCAGAAGTCATAACATTCCATATGAAGCTAGAAGTTTTTCACAGCCAGTGGAAGCAATTGACGGAAGACCTCTTTCCTCAGGACCCATAAGTCTGCAAACAAGTGAAATCCATCTTTCCATAAATCATCATCAAGAAAGAATTGTGTTTGACATTATAAAATCAGCCCATTACCCCTTGGTTCTGGGCATGCCCTGGGTACAAAGGCACAATCCATATATCAACTGGACGGCCGGATCCTTATTCCTGGGCTCGGAGTTCTGTATGAACCATTGTTTAAACCTGGATACCTCAGTCACAGCCCCTATAAGTCTACCAAGGTGTCCAGAGACACCACTCATGGTTTCCAATATTATACAAGTTCCAGAGATCTATCAAGGGTATGCTGATGTATTTTCTACTGCCATCGTTCAAGCCTTACCTCCACATAGACCCGAAGACTGTGCCATAGATACTGAACCCTCAGCAGTGATTCCCTTTGGCAGGATGTTTATCCTTTCAGAACCAGAAAAGAGAGCCCTCCTGGAATACCTAGATACTAATCTTAAGAACGGCACCATAAGACCTTCAAAATCACCAGCTGGTGCTTCATTGTTCTTCGTTCCTAAAAAGGATACCAAAGAGCTCAGACCTTGCCTGGACTATCGGGGCCTAAATCAACACACCCTGAAAGACAGATACCCACTACCCCTGATCTCGGATATCCTTGAAGCTGTGAGAGGTGCAGTGATATTCACGAAACTGGATCTCCGAGGAGCTTACCATTTGATCCGTATCCGGGAAGGAGACGAATGGAAAACAGCCTTTAGAACACCCTTTGGTCACTTTGAATACCTAGTCATGGCCTTTGGCCTGACTAATGCTCCTGCAGTCTTCCAGCGTTTTATGGATAGGGTGTTCTCTGACATGGTTTTTCTCAATGTTATCGTCTACTTGGATGAAATATTGATCTTCTCAAAGGATTCCTTGAAACATGAAGAACATGGAAAGGCAGTACTTCAATGTCTCTGTGAAAATCAACTCTTGGCCAAACCAGAAAAATGTTTGTTTCATGTTACATCAGTTCACTATCTGGGGTTTGTCCTTAGTTCAGAAGGAATTAGTATGGACCCTTCAAAGGTGAAGGCCATACTGGCTTGGCCCGCCCCAACATCTGTAAAGCAAATACAATCCTTCCTGGGGCTTGCCAACTTCTACCGGAAATTCGTTCCCACCTTTTCCGAGATTGTTCAACCCTTTGTTAATCTCCTGAAGAAAGACGTTCCATTCAACTCGTCTATACCACAAGACAAGGCATTCCAATGCTTGAAAGAAGAATACACTCAGGCCCCCATCCTGGCCCAACCTGACATAAACCGTCCTTTTCTAGTGGAAACTGATGCCTCCAATTACGCTATAGGAGCAGTTTTAAAACAAGAATACAATGATAAGTTAGAACATCCCAATGCTTACCTTTCATGGACCCTGACCACCAGCGAGACTCACTACTCAGTTCTGGAGAAGGAGTTATTGGCCATTTGTCATGCCTTCACTGAATGGAGACATCTACTCCTGGGTGCTAAATATCCAGTTCAAGTCCGTACTGATCATCGAAATCTTCAGGTCCTACAACCCATGGAGTGCAGGAACAGTAGACAAGCTCGATGGGCCTACTTCTTTGCTCAATATCAATTTCAAATTTCACATGTTCCTGGACCGCAAAACATGATTGCCGATGCCCTTTCTCGACGTCCTGACTACGTTCCCTTGGAGGATAAGATCTATCCTAAAATGTTTCCACCTACAATCTTTGTAGCTCAAGCGATCAATCTCCTGGAAGAAATCAGAGTACAGACTCAATCATCTAACTCTGGAAGGACATATCCGAGAAAAATCCCTGGCGTCTGACAATCCAGGAAGGATATTTATTCAAGAACAATTCAGTGGTCATTCCGACAAAAGAACTTCAACAGAAGATAATGAATCTATGCCATGATACTCTTCACTCCGGCCGAGGTCGAGGAGTAACTAACACCTTCCGTCTTATACAAAGACAGTTCTGGTGGCCAGGGATGAAGGCCAGTGTAGTTCAATACATCAAGACCTGTGCAATTTGTAGTGAGAACAAATACGATAATCAGAGGCCGGCGGGTCTGCTTTTACAACC
The DNA here is from genome assembly GCF_040938575.1 of Ambystoma mexicanum. Taxonomy (NCBI): domain Eukaryota; kingdom Metazoa; phylum Chordata; class Amphibia; order Caudata; family Ambystomatidae; genus Ambystoma; species Ambystoma mexicanum. The sequence continues at coordinate 1,471,235,741 of NC_090934.1, read as the reverse complement.
TACGTTGCCAACCAGACCCTGGGAAGTAATTGCCACTGACTTCATTGTTGAATTACCACCTTCCCGAGGATATACAACCATCATGGTAACCATTGACTTGTTCACTCATCTAGCTCATTTTACACCATTGTATAAACTACCATCTTCCTCGGAACTTGCTGGAATTTTCCTGGAACATATTTTTCATCTTCATGGCCTACCTTCCAAGATTATTTCGGATCGAGGACCTCCGTATATTTCACAATTCTGGAAACATCTCTGTCGTGTTCTAGGAATCCAACGTGCCCTTTCTTCAGGCTATCATCCACAAACCAATGGGGCAACGGAACGAGTAAATCAAACCCTGGAACAATATCTTCGTTGTTTTGCCACCAAGGTTCAAGACGATTGGTCTCTCCTTATACCTTTAGCCGAATTCTCCTACAATAACTCAGATCATTCAGCGCTCAAGATCAGCCCTTTCTATTGCAGTCAAGGTTATCATCTGTCTGTTTTACCATCAGTTCTTCCAGAATCTACTCCTGTACCTACCCTTGACTCTTGGATTCAGACGCTGATCGACTTACAAAGCGAGGCCAAGGATCAGTTAGAACAGGCCCAGACTCGAACCAAAAGATATGTGGACTCTAAAAGAAGACCATCACCTTCCTATTCAGTTGGCGATCAAGTCTGGCTAGCCTCGAAAATGTTACCTGGACACTTACGACCAAACAAATTGGCTCCTCGCCATTATGGTCCATTTTCTGTAAAGGAGATAATCAATCCTGTCTCCTTCCGACTTAAGCTCCCGGATTCCTGGAAGATGATACATCCAGTCTTCCATACTTCCCTGTTGAAACCCTACGTTAGTTCTACTCGGAAACCCTTCAAACCCACACCTGTTGTTGTGGACGACCAGTTGGAATATGAGGTGTCCAGGATATGTGATTCCAGGTATAGGAGGGGTCGACTACAATATCTGGTCGAGTGGAAAGGCTACCCCCCTAGCGAGAGAACGTGGGAACCATTTTCTAATTTAAAGACCCCTCGTTTGCTCAGAAGATTCCATCTTATTCACCCAGGCAAGCCTGAAGGAACCAGTCTTCGGAGGGGGCATGCTGTCATGACCCGGCGAAATTGCCCCTTCTGGACCTCATGGTCATTGTCACGAAGGGCTTGTACTCCTTGTTCCTCCCAACATGGCCGTACCCAGCTCCGTGCTACGCACTAGCTTTCACGTCGTGGCACGTAATATAAATTGGTCACGCCCCTGCGGGTCCGCGCGTCTCAACGCTATCTTCGGTAGTGACCCGACGTGTGTTTGCTCTCTACATTGATTTCCTTTATCCTCTTACTTCCTTCCTTGGCTACTTTTCTGTTCCTGGATTTCCCCCCTTACTTCGCTTGTTATCGCTAATCCTGGATACCCTGGAACCACGAACATCCCGGAACTCTGAACGCGCCCTGCAACCTGACGAGGCTCGGGCAAGCCTATTAAAGACCAGAACCACTCACAGGAAGAGTCCTGCAGCCGAACAAGGGAGATCCCGATCACAGGTGAGACGGGGGGAGATTTACGACAATGCCAGTGATACCTATTCCCGGTTTGATGAAAATACAAAGACCTCCCGAAGGTCAGCCTTCCGGTGGTCTCATCGCCATTTGTTGAACACATATATGTCCATCCCACAATAGGTCATGCGGTGCGGTGCGCAAGTTTCCTGAAAGCATACTATGGAGAAGTCTTACAGCTGATTTATGAGCATATGAGCATCATGCTAGTCATTAAAGTGTTCTTCAAATCTATTGCCATCAAACGGATAGCTACCGGCGGAATGCTACATAGTATTGTCGCTGGGTTGGGAAGTAACAGGAATTCTTCATCAACAATATAATTCAAAGGGCGCAAGTCCTGAATGAATTGCCACGATCCCCTTGTCGCCTTCTTCACCGGGTACACAGCCGTGTTAAACTGCGATTCTGAAGGTACCAAAATCTCTTGCTGCACTAATGTGGAAATCGTCTCTTAGATGAATGTCTTGTCACCTATGGTCACAACTACACGCGGTTCCTTGTTAAGGTTGGGTGTAATTGATAGGATCGAACACATCAGGTCTGTCTGTGGGCTGTCCGATTGCGGGTATAAAGTCATCCCACTCCCTATAAAGTGACTGCTCCCTACCACGGTTGCTCCCTCTGGTTTACGCGTGGGAGTCTGTATTGTAGAGTGTGTTTGTTCTGCGTCTACAACGTTCTGCTGTGCTAGTGCTAGCTGTGCTGGTTGTGGTGACTGTATGTACTCCTGTGCCTGCATTGTGTATACCTTTGGTTGCTGTGACTTTACTGATGTACCTTGTGTTGGTGCTGGTTGTGGCTCATATGTCTGTGTCTGCGTGTGATCTTGGGTATATTTGTTTGTCTGTTCCGTCAGATATGCTAACTGAAATGCCATTCCCCCTTTCTGCTGTTCTCCATCCCTGCTCCTGCACAGTCGTGGTACATGACGCCAGGGGAGTTGCTAGGTCTGGAAAAGACCTGGGGCTAAGCTGATGTTGGAACTGTTGGGACTGGGGGCTAGCTAGTCTTTTGGCTGTAGCTCCTGAGATTCTATCCGGGGCTACAACCAAAAGATCAGGGGCTATAGCCCCCTTAGCCCCCCCCCTAGCAACGCCCCTGCATGACGCATTCTACCGCATGTCCAGCATTGTGGTGGACCCCCATTGGTCTCTGTTGTCCTCTGTTAAACCCATCTCCACCCTGCTGCATTGGGTGTCCAAATCCTCTTCCATGGGGCAGTTCTCCCCTTCCGCGCGGCCAATAATTGGTGTCTACGCTTCCTGCGAAAATTCCCCCTGCCACCTGTTGTCGGTTTTGTGCATTCTGAATAACTTCTCCCTCTCCTCTTGTCAACATCGCCTCTTCCATTGTATACTTTGACAGCTTCTTCTGCACTAATTTTGCTTCCTCCTGCTTCCTTTCCTTGCGCTTCTTTCTCGCATTCTCCTGCATTAGTCGACAATAATGTGCTATGGTTAGCTGAATTTCTGACCATGGCTTCACTTCGATCCCCAGTAATTTCTTGAGTTGTTTCTGTACCTGTTCTGTTAGCCCTTGGCTTAACATGCAATATAATAACCCCACTGTTTTATCCCACGGCTCGCTCGTCTCAAGGCACCAGCCTTCTTCTATCTCCTGAATATATTGAAGTGGATCTTCATCCTTGCGCATTTGCATGATTATCTCCAATGTTTCTGGGTGCTCTGCCCTGATGTTACGCTCACCTGGTCTCTGCGGGGGTGTTGGAGGATGGTTGGAGCACTCCCTGGACTGGACTCCTCTGGTTTGGGCTCTTCCCTCAACTGCGGTAGTGTAGACTGCTCGGGTTGCTGGTTATACCCCTGACAGAAGGTAAGAGGCAGTGAGAATGCTGCGGTGGAATAGCGATCCCCCTCGAACCCTTCATGCCAAAAGGGGATGAGTATACTTTTTCCCATACAACCTCACCTGTTGTATTGTAAGGATGAGCTCTCCGTCCTGCTTTCTCTCAGCAGGGGCATTGTTGATAGACCAAGTTGCGTCACTGGTCCTTATGCATGGTGGCCCAGACCGGCTGCGCCCAATCCTGCCTTGAAGGTATGTGTTTTATAACAATGATTATTGTCTGTATCCTTTGTGGTGATTTTCCCCAATGATTATTGTCCGTAACTTTATAATTCCCTTTCCTTCCCCTTTAGGCATGAAGAAGGCCCAAAGTACGCAGTGATGGAAGCGAGTCCAAAACGCAGCCAATCCGGAGAACCTACAAGAGTTAAGTTGGATTTCCGGTTGATGCGTTAAGTTTGCAAGTTGCACGGTCAAGCGTTAACAGTTTATGTAATTGCTAACCTTGTGCTTTCTGTCTCCTTTGGAGGTTCAGCTAGTCGGCGCTGTTAGGATTAGCCTTCTTGTGTCTGGAATGCTGGTTAGTAGTCCAGAGGGGCAGGTCTGTGCTCCAGCGTGGCAGGCTGGTGACCCGTTGGTGGCGGCGACGGGTGGAAGGTGATGCGTGATTTCTTTAAGGACAGAGTTTTTGTTGTTTAGTTGGTGGGGTGCCGTTACCGGATTGTTAGTTACGCCTGTTTGTCCAGCTGTTAATTTCTTGGTCTTTTAGAGTGACTGGCAGGGTATTTGTGCTTGAGGCCCTTCTGATGGTTAGGTGTAATGCCGGCTTTAGGTCACGGTGTGCTTGAGGTGTGAGACTAGATTGTTTGGGATTGTAAAGGAAAGAGGTGTTAGGATTAGCCTTCCCTTCTATGGTTTCACCTTCTGAATGCTGTATGTATGTGGTGATGTCATTTGTGGAATGCATGAGCCAGCTTGGAGTGTTTGTGTATGAATGGGTTCTAACCCAGGCAGTTGATCTAAGGAAGCCTGGGTGGTGGGAGCCAGTGGGTTTCCCTCATGATTTCCTCCTATCTCCTCATGGACTTGATGATACCTGATTTATATCTGTAACTGAAGAACCTGAATAAAGCAACCATTAAGCATACCTGCAACTGTATCCTGTTATATCACTATGACCCAGACGGGGTCATAACAATTGGCGACGAGGTCTGGTCTCCAAGAGGACTGGTTGAATGGACCCTGAAGTCAACAGGTACCTGTGTGTGTGTGGTCCAGGAAAAGGAGAAAGGAGATACTGCTGCGGGGGGTGCAGAGCAGGAGGACATTCCTGTGAGAGACTGGTACGAGGAGAGGGAACCCACTGCCCCCCATGGTCCGGGAAGCATCCCACCACCCAGGGCTGAAAGAAAAAAGTGTTGGTCTTGGCAGGAGCAGGGAGAGACTCCCAGAGCGAAGCATAGCAGTCTGTCTCAGCAGACCATCAAAAGGATTAAAACAGGCTGCCGCAACGTTAGGCAACCAGGAAAATTGAAGAGGCTGCTTTGTAAGCTGCTGTGTTAGAGCCTGGCATGAGGCAACCACTAGTGACTTTTAAAAAGTGCCAGCTATGAGTTTGTCATGCTGCTGATAAAGGGCATGCCCAGTGCCTTGCTGACAGTTGTAAGTAGAGTAGTTGCTTGTTAGCAGGGTGCCAAGGACAGAGAAGTTACAGAAATATAGGTATTTATTCTTCACATGGTGACTGTGGAGCAATGCTTACTCTGCTGGGGGTGTGGGAGCCCTTAGTTGATCTTCAAGTGAGCTATCTGGTCTGAGAGGAGACCATGCTCCTGTGTTGATGTGTGGCCAGTTGTGGCGACCGTTAGTGCTGCAGAGCTCTACTTCATTCCGCTAACCTGTTTCAAATGGTGACGTCAGCGTTTCTGCCGAGGGTGCTGGTGATCAGCCGGAATGTTGGGCTGCATTAATTCCAGTCCTTCTGTGATGTCTGTGGTCGGTTCCGGAGGGAGCGTTGAAGCCAGGAGCGTTGGATTCCCAGAGTAAAGCAGAAAAAGTTGCTTTTAAGAGTCAAGGACCTTTTGTTTTCTACGTGAAGAACGTCATGATGTAGAGGACCCTCGATCTCAGCTCAGAGGTCAGCTCTGAGACGTTGTTCAGCCTGAGAGAGGATGATTAATACTCCACTTTGAGATGGAGCAGCAGGAGGAGTCTTACTGTTTGCACTATATAACAGAGCGTATTTAAGCGTTCTGTGAAGTTATTTTCACTCTGAAAAAGGTGTGTCATGGTGTGTCATGCACTACAATGCGGTGCAACCGGCCTTTCAAGCTGGGTTTACGGTACTAGGTTTGCTCTATCTATATGGTAAGAGATTATTGGAGCTGATCTTGTTATACTCATTATGGACTCTATGCGGATCCCGTTGTTTTGTTAAACTGATGAAAATACCAAGATTTTGAAATTGCACTGCATCGTGGGGCGTACATGATAGTAAATTAAGTGTTCTCTCCTGTATCTTAGTAAGATCATTTGAAACATTACCTTTGAACGGAAGGTTGTTGCGGATGCGTGGGTGATGATTGGTTAGATTCTTAGAAGTTTCCACTGAAATGAATGGTATTGACTTTGAAAGCCTTGCGGTGCAATTGTGGTTTAGAGATTAACATGTTAGTGTTTAACCAATTTGGAGGCTTTCCAGGAAGGTTACGTTGCGACGCAGCAACATGGACTGTTAGTTTCACTTTATATGGATGTAGTTTATGTTTTTAAGTAGAACTTCGGAAGTTGCAGTGTGTGAGGTCTCATTGAAGAAGATTCCTGAATGAGTTCAGTACGCCTGCTGTTGTCTGCATCTGAGATGTTATTTATTATTATGATGCCTGGCATGTTTAGTTATTAACCATTTTTGAGGATTTGCAGCTTGTAGCGTTATTTCCTGGAATGGACAACGTGGACTTATAGATTTTGACTCTACAGACATTATTTCAGAGTAATGTCAAATTGATGTATTTGGTTTTGCTAAGTGAATTTTAAGGATATGTTGTTTTGATTTGGAGTGTGGGTAGGGCCCTGCCCACACTCCTCTATTTTCACCTGTTAATAACCAACATGTCTATTCTTAAGTGTTGAGTGGTTATGTTGCAGAACTGTTTGAAGTTGCATAGCGTGCATGTAACCAGTGTGAAGTGTGTGTGCGCTGACTAGTTGTGGCTAGTCCAGTGACTCTGCGGAGTCATTGTGGATGTGGCTAGAGGTAGTCTGGTCAAGCGGCTCTGCGGAGTCATGTTAATAATTTGTGCGGCTCTGCGGATTCATGATAGTAATTTGTGTGTCTTTGCAGAGTCATGATGGTAAATTGCGTGGCTCAGAGGACTCAGGGTAGTGATTTGTGTGGCTCAGAGGAGTCAGGATAGTGTTTTGTGCTGAGCCACGATGGTGAGTGATTGATTATTATTGTTTTTACTTGAAGTGTTGCTTCTGGGGTCGTCCTGGATTAGGTTCTTGGATGGTTCTGGGAGCATGGCAACAGAACATCTTGGTAGTAGGGTTACCTGGTTGCTTTTAGTAGCTATGAGGGCTCAAGGTGTCTGGCCAACACCTCGAGGAAGTATGGTGGTATGGTTGACTGGTTCTCCACTGGTTGCCTCTGTTGTGAGTGTTGCTATGAATGTTGAGTGTTTGAGGATGAGACAGGTGAGTATGTTTTGGTTGATTGAAGCGCCTGTCTCTTTATTTGCCATGAGTCTATGGACTGGTGTAGTAGGTTAGACATGTTTCTTGTAGGTGTGTAGCGTACCTCGTGCCAGCCCGTATAAGTGGCCGCTTGTGCTCAGGTGTGGCAGCCCTGAGGTCCACCAGTGGCAGTGGTGGACGGCTGGTGTTTTGTTTTCCCCAGGTTGTGTCTGGAATGCTGGTTAGTAGTCCAGAGGGGCAGGTCTGTGCTCCAGCGTGGCAGGCTGGTGACCCGTTGGTGGCGGCGACGGGTGGAAGGTGATGCGTGATTTCTTTAAGGACAGAAGTTTTTGTTGTTTAGTTGGTGGGGTGCCGTTACCGGATTGTTAGTTACGCCTGTTTGTCCAGCTGTTAATTTCTTGGTCTTTTAGAGTGACTGGCAGGGTATTTGTGCTTGAGGCCCTTCTGATGGTTAGGTGTAATGCCGGCTTTAGGTCACGGTGTGCTTGAGGTGTGAGACTAGATTGTTTGGGATTGTAAAGGAAGGAGGTGTTAGGATTAGCCTTCCCTTCTATGGTTTGTAAGAGAAGGAGGTGTTAGGATTAGCCTTCCCTTCTATGGTTTCACCTTCTGAATGCTGTATGTATGTGGTGATGTCATTTGTGGAATGCATGAGCCAGCTTGGAGTGTTTGTGTATGAATGGGTTCTAACCCAGGCAGTTGATCTAAGGAAGCCTGGGTGGTGGGAGCCAGTGGGTTTCCCTCATGGTTTCCTCCTATCTCCTAATGGGCACCTGCTTTGTACCTGTAACTGAAGAACCTGAATAAAACAACCATTAAGCTTACCTGCAACTGTATCCCGTTTATACCACTATGACCCAGACCAGGTCATAACAAGCGCTTGATGGTGAGCGGTGCTCCGAACTCCTGTAGGCTGCCAGATGGAAGAATCCGCGAGGATGTTGAGCCGGAAGATGACCCCATGTTGTTGGGACTTTCCGGATAGGTAAGGATGCAAGGTGCTGCAAGAGTTGGATTCGCTGAGACAGGTAAGATGTGCGCAGTAGCTGCAGAGTTGGAAGTGGGTAGCAGAGCTTCGAGCGATGGCGTGGCTGGTCTAAGGTAAGATGCAGAATGGGTTCCAGAGACTAAAGAGGCTCGTGCTGAACTGGAAACAGGTAAGGCTCTGTAGGCGGTGGTAAGCATTACGCTGCTCCAGCGGAGTAACGCGAAGCGCCAGCATGCAGGTGGGGCTGGCATATAGAGCCTGGCCCCAGCCACTCCCTTTAGGCCCCGCCTTGTGGCCCCATCTTGCCACTCCCCCCGTCTTCTGCACGTGCTTCCAATGCTTCTGTATGGCCATGCCCGGTCTGGGTACACATGCTTTAAGCATACTGTGTGCAGAGCACACTTTTAAATGAGCTTGGCGCCAGAGGCGCCAGGACTGGGTCCATTGAGACCCTGTAGGGCATAAAGTTAATGGCCCTTGACCAGTGGCCATGGCACCTGAGAGCCTGCCATACGGCTGCTTTGCATTTATTAAACGGTGCGCCTTTGTGCACTGTGTTCTGTGCCATCACTCGGGATAGGTGCCCTTTTCCAAACATTGTCCGCTACCTCTCCAAGAATAGCTGAGAAAGCTCTTCATGTCGCCCACTGCCAGTGTTGTCCCTGCTGTCAGCCTTTCTAACTCGTATATCCATTTCTCTGCTCCTGCAGTCAATGAGGGCAGCTTGCACGTCATATTATCCATCTATCGCCATGGTATATATTGCGGTCACCCGCCACCCTTTTCTAGCAACAGGAACTTTCAATTGTACTCCCCGGTCGTGTCTCCCTATATCTTTGGTAGTTGTGAGCGCTCTCGTACTCTTTGTCCTTAGCCACTGTGCATGCAGAGTAAATGTGTCTGCGCTTTGCGATCTATCTCTGGGACACACAAGGCATTCTTTGTGTTCTGCTGTCTCACAATACCTACCTCTCCTCCTCGCAGGGTCTTTATTTTGGGGTTTATCTCCCTGGAGGAGCGGCAATGTCTCTCTCTTAGGTCCTAATCTGACCCAATAGTTCCTGCACTGTCATTGCTGTCCTCTTCTCCTTTGTCTTCAAAACTAAGCCTCCCTAACGTGTCTCCCCTGTCTTCCTGTTACCTTGTCCAGCAATTTGCTTTCCCCTCTCAATGGAGAACCTGCTATTCTCCTGCCTGTCTTTGGGGCCGAGGCGCTATCCCTCCTGCTCCTGTACAGTGTCCCTATCCTCCTTCTTATTCCCCTCTTCCTCATTGTCATTTAGATGTATCGGTCCTCTCATGATGTCTGCTACTTCCCTGAATGCGTTCTTCCTCTCTGCATTGAAGCTCTTTAACGACTCTTTCAACTTCCAATATTCTCTTTTCTCTCTTCACTTGCATTTCCTCCTCTGCTTTTCTCGCTGCTTTTTGCCTCTTTCTGCCTTTTCTTTTCTTCCTCTTTTTCCTTTCCGTTTCAACCTCTTCCTTTTACTCTTCTCTCTTCACTTCCTCCATTATCTATCCTCCTCTTCTTTCCCCTTGCATTTGTGGGATTCCTCCTTGTTAGATAGGTTTTTCTAAAGTCCAACTGGAGTTGGACATCATAAGACTTATCTCTTGGTATTAGGGCCCCAACTCCTAATATAGGCCTGTACTAAACAATTCGGTAGAGTGGCTAAGCAGCCAGGCTTATCATAGGAGGGAGGAATATGAGCTGTAGAGCAGAACACTGAAATCAACACATACACAGATCCAAGGAAGCACTCAGTTATATAAAAAATAATGATCTATTTATACACAAGGTACACAAGCAATTCTAAAATGCAGCAACTACTAATAACAATCAGTTACAAATGGAATAAGATTGGAAAAGGAGCAATGATGCAGGTGAGTAACTTTCCATATGCCTTTCATATCCAGCACACAGAGTGACTTCATTTAAGATCAGTAAAAGCACTTCTATGTATCCCCTTTGCAAAATTCATTTTAAGGGGAAGAAAAGATTAGACGGAACACAGTTAGCAACTGGTAAGCAACAATGTAACACTCTCTGAGTGGTTTAGGCAGCCTCTTTCCTAACTAGAAAAGTGTTCAAAGTTCAAGTTGTCGAGGAACGAGCATTACCCAAGACAATAGCATCAAGAAGATGGGCCCTTGGGAAACCAGTAAAGCCACAGTCAAATGGACTGCACCAGTTCTGATGACAATCTTCAGAGAAAAATTAAATAACCAGTCATTTGTTCATGTAGAAAGCACAGGATCTCAAGAGGAACCTTCCTGTAAGTATACAGGTTGTAAGATCTGCACAGGGGAGTTGAGGTCAACTCCTAAACATGGAAAACAGCACTGCCAAAGCAAAGGAGCACCGAAAATGGCCTAAAGCAAATGTAACCCAAGCCCCGCAGTACCTGAAGAGTGAAGTTGGAAATGTAGCTGGTCGCCTTCCTGATGCAGCGATGAAGACCCAGATTCCTGTTCCTTGGTAGAGGTGACGGAAGAGGGGACCTTTGGTGGACTTCTGCCCAGTTTCTCCCAGGCACACCATCAGACAAAGGACAGTGAAGTTTTGGGATCCTCCCTCCTTTCATGCCTTTCCACACACACTGGAGCCTGGGCTGGCTTCACACAAGAAGCCTGCCAAAGGCAAAATTCATAAAGGACCCACCCCCATCTGGAATTATAGAAGAAATGCCCAGAAGGAACTTACAAATGAGAATTGGTGAAAAAATAATTTGGAGGCACCCATGGGTGCTGTACTGCAGCTGAGAAATCGCCCTGCTACTAACCTGCACAAAGGTAGAAAATCTATCCACTGCCACCAGCCATTTAGGTGTGTTAGTTACTGTAACTATAAAGTTACAGGAGCAGTGTGAAAGAAGCTACAATCTAACCCCAAGCACCCCACATAAGGTGGTGTGTGCTGGTCCCACAAAAGAAAAGGTAAGTAAGAAAAAAGTTACATTGCTACTCTTCAGAACTATAGTTCACTCAAGAGAATACAAATAAAATAAAGAGGGAAGTCCAAGGGAATCCTCAGTGTCACTGAACATAGGGTGCTGTGTGTCATAAAAATCAATAACAGATACATGTAGTGACATGTATGGCGGAAAGCTTAGCTCCATAAAAGTAAAAAGAGAACACAAAAGCAGGAAAATAAAATTCCCAGTCAGAGAAACAGAATGAGTGGTAAAAAGTGCCGCTCACTTAGAGAAATGAATTAAAAAATCCCAGAGTCCAGCAAAAAGTGCTCAGGGTCTCTCAGGTTAAAGGGAATTAGCACAGAAACTGAAAATTCTCTCTTACACTCTTCTGTTTTTCTATGCTTGTCTGCAATCCTTCCTTCCCACTTTAGCAATATTTGTCCCCCTACCCACTCGTTTGGTGACATGTCGCCTCGTTATCCTCACTGTCTCAATATCCCTTTGTCGCCTCCCCCATCTTCACTTGTAGGTTGCTGCGCTCCTTGTGTTTGTCATTTGTAGCCTCCATTCCCTTATTTACCTGCTTTGTCCTCGCAGCTATATACGGGTGGTGCATAAACAGGGTTGGGGTATCCCGCTGCTGCTTTTAATTCTTTCAAGGAGTAGACTCCCTGACTTTCTGTTGTGGGGTCTATAGTTTGAGGAGGAGCTGTGGGTGCTTCGCCCCCCACATCGCGCTGGCTCAGCATCCACTCTTTTAGTGGGTCCTTGTCCTGAAACATTTTCCATAGCTCCGATATAGCTAATCTGTTACTCAATTTCTTCCCTTTATAGGCGGCATGTAACTACGTGGTCATGGATTGCAGCACATATTTGGAAACACTGCCATCCCGGGGCCATGGCTTGGCCATTTTGCCCTCTGTGTCGAGAGTCCATTCTGCGCTATACTTGATATGATATACTTGCGTATTTTGTCTTGCTATCGCAAGAGAGACTTGCACAAATATTGAAGGGGTGTATCCCCCACGGCGGCAGGTCACTTTCGGACTGCCGATACTTATTTGACATCATGTCAAAATACTTTGTCCCTGAATACATTGGTGATACCCAACAGAAACCACCTGAGGGGACATGAACGTTGTCTTATCCTTGAGTGTACGACTACAAAACACACTGTAGGGCCCATACTGAAAAGGACTGCCATTTAAAGGCCAACAGATAAGGAAACCATTCTCATAATTGATGTAGAAAGAACAGTTGCTAACTCTGAGAGTGTTCACCAGGACCACACACGCTGGTAGAATGGACACCAATAAGAAAGGAGCCCATCAGCACGAGTGGACAATGTTTCAGGGGAAGGGAGGGGTTGGGGTAGGGGAAAGACACGTTGGTTTAATGTCTTCATGTTGTTATGTTGGGAAGATGGGAGGAGGTAGTGTGGGCTCCTAGGGTTGCTATCGTTCAACTGAGATGAAAAAGTTGTATACTATGTTTTACAAAACCTAATAAAATAAATTGGAAAAAAACACTTTGTTCCTTCAAATATTTCACGATTATCATCAGTTCTCAATTGAAATCTCCAAAACCATAACAATTCTCAAAACATTCCACACACCTCTCTGGCTCCCCACCATCAATAGGAGCCTGCTCCGTGCACCGGGCACACGTGTCTTCTCCTCCCTTACAGCCAAACCACAATTCCTACACATGCTTTTCAAGCCCAGCCAAAATGGCATAACACTCTTTAATAATCTAAACATCACTTCATCAAGTTGAAATCCTTCTTATGTTGGTCAACACTTCCCGTCTCTCTTTTCTTTCCACTTTCTCTTACCCCCACACTCTGTACCCTACTACTGGCCTTTGCCCCCCACATAAACGCACTGTGTTCTATTCAACAACTCTATATGTGATGTCTCGAACCTAAAGGAAAAATCCCAATGCTTCAAATATACTGCCAATTCATACGACATTCCAAAACACAACAACACAAATGACATAACACATGGCCGTCTTCCTGCCTGTCAAATCATGGGGAATACCAAAATGATGTGGTCCTTCTTCTATAGCACTGCATATACATCTCAATGAAATAACTAAGAAAACACCTTCGGCGACCTAAGCAAAACTGCCTAGACACAGGGATCCGTGCATATATCATCCATAAACCAAGCAAACTGCCCAGAGAACCGGTATACTTTTTATTGTTTCTTGTCTTTTTTTCATCCGTAACCTTAATCAAAATTCCCAGAAGCGGTTATCCTTCACAACAACACAAAACAAACGACAAACAAAAATGTCTTTGCAATATTTGTGATATGGCTGTCTCTACACTTAAATTCTGTGGATCCGCTGAAGTCACTCAGGCACTGCCTCTCCCTCAATCTGCCACTCTGTCGTCCGGTCTGCTGGGCGCCCCTCAGGGAGCAGGCTGGAATTTTTCCAAGGCGGCTCCTGACGACCTTCAGTAGTCCGGTTCTCATGGGTCGCAGCGTATCCCTTCTGGCAAGTGGTGGGAAATAGATGGTTTTAATTGCCAAGAGGTCTTAGCGACCCTCCTCTGCTACCACTTTTAATAGAGTGACCAGTGTCAAGGGAACTATAAACGGTCTCCCCCGTCTATGTGCAAGAGGAACTGGACCCTGGAAATACCCTGCCCCAAAAACGGAAGACCCAGCCATATGACAAAGTTCACTGTCTTTATTGGCAACTCAAAAATGACGGGCATCGCAACATGATATGATATATTGTTAACACACCTGTACACAAGTGTTTCTAGGCACGACAAGACAAGGGAGGGAAGACAGAGAGAGGAAAAGACAAACGATCTTACTAGGCCTTGTGTCATTCAAATAATGCATGTGCGATAGTGCAAAGTGCAGGAGGGAGGTCGAGAGAAAGTGCAATCAGGGCAGCATTTCTCTCAGTAAGTGCAGATAGGGCAGCGCGGCTCTGGGTAAATGCAAGGAGGCAGGGGTCCGTAGGGTTCCAGTTACAGCCGCTAAGTGCGCGGTAGACACAGAGGCAGTTCAGGGGCTATTGGTCGTGGAGGAGCCGGTACCCAGTGAGATTCTGAGGGTACCCGGCAGCCATTCAGCGCAGCAGACAAGGTCAGTAGGAGCAACCTCCATGTCGCAGAGGCGAAAAGGAAGGTCTTGAGCTGCTTCCGGAACTTCTGGTGGTCCGGCTCAAGTTGGAAAGGGCCAGGGAGGCCATTCCAGGGGGAGGTCGACCCCGCCCCCCCTTACCACCTCCCCGCTCTCTGCCTGGAGAAGCATCTGACTCTCAGAGAGTTGGAGGGGACTGAGCGAATGGCTCAAGAAGGAAGAGTTGGATGTTGTGCGGTCTGGGCCCCAGAAAGCCTTGTGGGTCTTGAACTTGATCCTTGCAGCCACCGGGAGCCATTGAACAGATTTCAGGCCTGCAGAGATACGTTCCCTGGGCTTGAGGCCAAGGACAAGTCTTGCATGAACAACACACAATTCTCCAAGTGTTCTCAGTTTCCAGGTATCTGTCAGCCAGTTTTGTTACCCACTGACAACACAACAATGAGATTACATCCCAAAAACCTAACCGGGGAAGGGATTGGTTAGTGAGGTGAACTACATGTATGTTCTATACGGGATTAGTATGATCATTGGGTAAGCCATATCTGGTGGCTCCTCCTGAGACCACCTCTATGTGTAACAAATACAAATTTACAGGTTAGTGAAAGGGGATTGGCCAATGCAACATCGTGTAAACTCAGCTTGTAAGCTGGCTAGGGATTGGAAAGAAAGGGTCTTCTCAGCTTTGGTGCTTTGAACAGTTACCAGACCAAGTGCAACAAATTAAGGTAGTGGGAACGACCCCAAAGGTGCTGCATGTTCCCAACAAGTTACCATCTCTGATGTCCTAGGCCTTGAGACTGAACATTTGGCTTTGTACCTGTATTGCATTTTGTCTCCTCCTACCTTTGTTTCGATGGGAACAGCCATTGCAGTCTGGTTTAGAATGAACAGGCTCTGTCTCGTGAGTTCAGATCACATGTGCAGGGACCACAAAATGGATTTCTCTTACTTGCAAAAGAGGATTTTCGGCTGGAGTTCCCTGCAGGTGCCCTATCTCTTCTGTTGACTTTCCTTCCCTACGTGTCCATGGCGAGGCCGTGCCATGCTGGGTGTCCGGTCTGCATGCTTCAGCAGGATCAGCATGTCGCCTTTCCCTTGTGTTCTTAATTCGTCCTGCTTTTCCCGTTCACTTCGAATGTACCTATAGCTTCCATCTTTATTCGCATGGCTGTCCATGTTAGGCGCGGTGAATGGTCAGCAAGCAGTTCATATGGATTCTTATGCATCTTGCGTTTTCTGCATAGCAAAAGGGTATACATGTCAGTCCTCTGTGAGTCATAAGCATTTGCTTCGTGTCTATCAGCAATAAAGCTAAATGTCTGTAACTTCATGCAGGGATGTCTATGTGCTTCATGTCTAACATATCTACGTCATGGTGTCAGTCGTGATGTCATTGGCGTTCGTCCGGGTTACAGTTAGTCGACTTGTTCAATATATGACAGCTGCATCTCTTCAATAATGTCCTCTGGGAATGGTCTGAATGGTTGTCTGAGTGAGTAGCGCTTCTAACACCTGCGATACATCAGTGATGGGAGGAAGGGCGCAGAAGTGATGGACATCTCTCGCTTCTCTGTCGCTGGGCTACGAGTGGAATGGGTATGACAAGGGTTATGTTTGGGCCCCCCTCTTCAACAGCACAAGGTAAATACAATTTCTAGTGGGAGTTTAACATTTTGTGGAATTTTCCTGTAGAAATTCACTGGAAAAAGTCCATAGGCAAAACGTGGTTATGAATTAAAATAGATAAGCACTTGTTCTAGCCCACAAGTGTGAAAAAAGTAGCAGCCAATCCTTTAGGACGCCATAGGTGTGTTGGGGCACAATTCCATGTTTTCGGGGCAGGGGGGGGGGGGGGGGGATCTGCTGTCCCTTTTTGGTACCCCAAATCCTTTTGCTTTTCCTCTATTGGTATTTTGGATCTCTGAACTATTATTGTGGCCTGGGGATCTTCTCCTGAAGTCCCCCTGCCACTCAACCGTTTTTGAGTATATGGTTTTAAGTTAGCCCATATGCATCCTTGGCCAGGGGTGCATATTAAACCCACCATTTTGATCACAGGGTGATTGTCACCATAAATTGGTTTTAGGGAGCATACTGTGGCAGCTGTAATTTAGTTTTGGCTTTGACACTGATTCATGTTGATTTACTGTATTATTACCCTAATGTACCGCTTTGGGAACCATTTGGGCACTAATGTATGCTGTAGTCTTTGTCTCTGCCATTTTGTTTTTGGGCCAACCATGAGGAAAGCCTAAAATGACCGATGTGCATGCATGTGCTCACCTTGAACACATTGCTGCACCCTCTATGGTGGTTTACCTGGTTTAGACCAGTCCCTGGGCCGACCGTTACTTATCCTGTACGTGGCTAACGGAATACTTAACAGTTTGAGTGGCCAAGCTGATTGGCTGGCTGCCAAAATGCTTGTTATGTAACTGGAGGACTGGCTTATGCCAGCCATTGAGTTTGTAGGTTTATCTCAGGGTGACCCTAATCCTGCCTTGTGATCTGTGTGATATTTCTTAGAGGTTAGCAGGTTTACTTTCCTGCTGAAGGATTTTGATGCTAATCGGCATCTGACGTTAACAAACTGCTGGTGATATTTTTAGAGGAAGTTTGGCAATATTTTCTGGGCTTGTGTTGCTTTACCTAAACTCTGGTTCTGATTATTTGACTGCTGGACATCCTTCTTGGGCTGTTCTCCTCCTTCACCTGGCCTGCTTGTTGACTGGATTGGAACTTCTTTGTACACTCCACATGCACATTCCTCCAGGTGAAGGCAGCACAAAAGCCTTCCACAAGAACGTGCTAATTTCCAAGATCTTCTGAGTGCCTCTCTGGGCTTCTGTCCATGTGTTCTGAAAGCACAATTGCCAGGACCCAGGGAACAGGTTAAGTCTGTAGAAAATGGGATGGTAAATGGACCTTGAGGAGCGTGGAAAATGGGCTGAAAAAACACTTCAGACACCAAGGGATAACAGCCTTGTTAATTTCTGGAAAACGCATTATTATGTATTATGTGCCATTACAAAATAGCCCCCAATGAGATGTTCATTTAAACATAGACAAAGGACAAGCCTACTAAGGGGATTAGATGAGACTATCAGAAAAATAGAACTAGGTAGGAAGTTGTTTGGCATCATTTTTCAATGTCTGTTCCTCTGTACCATTCCAGCCCCACATGGATTACTTTGTGTTTTGTCTTCAAGGGTATTTTGGAGGTTCAGGCCGTTTCTCTGTCCCCTTGTAGGCCAGAGCCTGTTGCTTCTTTGTTTTCCCCTCTTCGTTCTGTTTTGCTATCCCCTTTTTTCTCTCTGCTTCTGCCTCCTGTCTAGTATCTACTGCTTCAGCTCTCTTTGTCGTGGGACCTACTGTACCTCTTGCCAGGTACCCGTGTTTCTCACCTTTCCTGCAAAGCTCCCGGTTGCTGAAGTCGCTCCTCCTGGCCTGCACACGTGAACCTTCAGACGTCCGCTTTCTTCGCACGTCCTCTGTTTTCTCCTATCATTGTGTTGTTTGCATCATTTCTATCGCCCTTGTTGGGAACTTTTACATTCCTTTTCTTTACAATTTGCTTTCTACAGGCATGTTGTGCAGTTTTTTTTGCTGCATTTACCTTTATAATATGAGGGGCAGGTGGGTGTCAGTGGGCACTGCAGCCAGATGCCCTCTCCCTTGCAAGTGCTCTAAATGCCTCCTCTCTCCTCTCATACTCCTCTCCTCTTTATTAATGTATGCTGGCAACTCAATTATGCTTGATTGACCTTCAGAGGGAAACTGTGGAGTGCCTGCTTCTGACCTTGCCTTGTTTCGTCTCCTCCCTTCCCCAGGGCAGTTTAAACTCCGTAGTGTAGCATTTATCCAAGAGCTCTAGGTCTAGTTTGAAGGAAGAGGTTGGTGTCTAAGTCAGCTGGAAGACCTATTTACTCGGCGTCTCCTACATGCTAGAGACTTCGTCCTGGATGTTTTATGTAACCGATTGGCTAGAAACCTTCTGACATATGCTACACCTGCTCCCCTTCATTGTGTGATATGTTTCTCCAGCATGGGGTCTGGAATGGATTCACATGCTCATGAATATTCCCTGTCGTCACGCTGGGAATCCTCTGTAAAAAGAAAAACAGTTTCACTTTCACTTACAAACTGTATTTCTCCTCTAAACCCAATCACTGTCCTCTGGGTCATACTGCCCCCAGCCAATGACAGTGCTCTCCCTAAGCCCCTCCTGAGGCAGCCACCTTCAGATTTTTACTGCACGCTTCAGTGTTGGGAGTTCTTGAGTGTGCTCTGCGAGCTACTTCTACGTTTTTTGGGTTCTTATGTTGAAAAAAGGTTCTATTTATTTTCTGAAAGATCCCGTGTGCTATTCTCTCCATCTGCTGACATCTGCAGGGATCCGATGTTTGTGAATTTCAGTGCCCATGCAAGGGCGAAGATCGTCAGTTTCCAAAAGGCCATCGGGCCAACTTCACACCTGTCGACCATGATGGAGGAGAAGGAAGAAAGATGATCCCTCTTCAGGACCTGCACCAAGTGCGGGCTGCGGAACATGTTTGTGTAGGACAAGCACCTGCAATGCCTCTACTGGCTTCATCCGGACCACAAGGACGGAGAGTGTGAGATCTGCCTCAGCTTCTCCAAGAAGTCATGACGTATCAGCACAGTATACTGGCGGCATAGCTGAACGCCAAGGCTTCTGCTGCGTGTTCCTCACCCAGGATCGGCTGGTCCGAGGAGCGTGATTCAAAGTGGGGGCCCACAACAAGGCCAAGCATCGCCACTCAAGCAGGCCCTGCGATGGACAGGGTGCGATCGACATCACCATCCGCCTCCATCGCCAGCCAGCGCTCAAGCTCCTCCTCGAAAAGGAAATCCTCCATCCTGGCAAAGCTGCGGGAGAAGCCCGAGAAGCCAGGGTCAGAAAAGAAGTTGGCTGAACTTCCCAAGAAAGCCCAATTGGCTCAATAGAAGTCTTTGTCGACGATGGAGCTGGTGGCGGCGGTGGCTCTCACGAAAGCTAAAGGGGCTGACCCAGTGAAGGTAACCCCCACAGCGCAGGTTTCCCTGCCTCCGTGGAGGGAAATCGCTACAGTGACTGTAGCAAAGTCTACAGGCATGTCCGGGAAGAGAATGCCGTTTCTGAACCCGGCTCTGACCCCTCAGGGTGGAACAAAAGGGTGCAGGAGGCAAGGAGGCCACAGACCAGGCCAGTGCCGTGTCCCAGGACATGGAAATTTCGTCCACGGACGACGAGGGCCTGGAGTCCTTACACACGGCCCACAAGGACGTGGAATAAGACGACGGCACGTGGCCTAGTGTTCCGATCACGCCAGCTCAGCCGAGGGATGTATATCTGCACATCCTGTGCACCCTCGAGACTCTGGTGTCGGAATCGAGAAGAGAATGCCAGGGCCTGTTCCAGCGATTTTATTATTTTTTTTTTTCCCCAGGCCCCCTACCAACCGACGATGAAGAGTAATCGCCATTCAACGCCTCCATTTGAACCCCCCAGCAGGCCCAGACATGGCTACAGGGACGGATACGACCGTGACGACGGAGGACGATGTCATTGGAGCGGGCAGTGGGTCCCCGCAGCCTAGGCGCCCCCACCAGACAAAGTGGGGTTGTTCCATTCCATGATCGCCAGAGCCTCGAGCTGTTCAGCTGTGCCGGAAGAAACCAGGAAGGAGGGTTTCCTGTACCAGAAGCGCGAGGCCAAGAGCAAGACGATCATGGCGGTGCTCCTCCGGATGACGTGTGGGAAGAGGGCCTGGCCCTCTTGAACATTTGCACGGCTCCAGCCAAGCGGGATAGGTTGGAGAAGAAGTACCAGGTACTGGAATCGGCACTGGTCGCAACCATCGCCGGATTCAGTGGTTTCGGCGGTCATGAGGAAACAGTCATCTGACCCGTCCTCGTCTTCAGTACTTCCAGACAGCGAGGGTATCACAGAGTTCCCCCCTTCTCACCTGACACCGATCCTTGCTGGACTCTGTGGGTGGTGTCTTCCTGCGGACAGACCTGTACTTGAATAAGGCTGAGCAAGTCTCTTCCGGCTCCAGTGTGCGTTTAAGATTACGGGATGCAGCAATCCGGGGATCCGGGAAACGAAGAAGACGTGCTGATGGTGCACGAGTCCAGGAAGCAAGAGGAAAAGGGAAAGGGGCAAGGAATGGAAGTAGAAAAGCTAGGAACCAGGAAAGCAATACTGCGAACTACAGAGCACACGTCTGATCGCTACTTGGCAATAGCATTGAGACGCACGGAGCCGCGGGGGTGCGGTCTATTAGTAGAATACGTTACGTCCAACGTATAAACCGCGGAAGGCGTGTCACGCTGGATGGCCATGTTGGGAGTGTCAGGGAATGCAAGGCCCATTGCGATAAGGACCAGGAACACCAAAAGGGGCGCGTCCTGTGGGTCATGACAGAGGGTAAGAAGATGGACGCCATGGGGAGGAAAGTGATTTACACTGCAGTGTCCACCGTCAAGGTGGGCAACGCACTAGCCAGGTATGACAGGGAATTAGGGAATTGTGGTACAAGCGTGGTCCGTTTTTGGAGTTCCTCCCAGACGACACGAGGATGGAGGTGATTGCCCTATTCCAGGAGGGAGAGGTAGCATGACATCATGCCATCACAGTGGCGCTGGACGATGCCTACACAAGGTTCTGGCAGTTCGGGGAAAAGTTTCGCTCCTCCAGAGGAAAGTCGGGCAGATCTTCGAAATATTTCTCCTCATACTGTCAGCCTTCCAGATCCACCACCCAGGAAGCCCACAGAGGTGGTTCCCAGGCCTACGGTGGAGGAAGACTGCATCACCAGCAGAGCAGAGTGCCAGCCAAAACATCAGCCTCCACCCCAGTGGCGTAACACAATATGTGGGGGGCCCCCCTGCGAGCCATGCTGAGAGGGCCCCCCCAACTCGGCAACAAATCACGGGACGTGCCACACTCTGGGCCGGCCTAGATTATCACGCTTGCACAGTACGCATGAACGTGCTGCTGAAGGGGGGGTATACCGCACACTGTACTAGGAGAAAGATATAAATATGTGTTGTAATGCAATATACAGCACACTTTCTGAGAAAAATTGGCTAAAAAGCCAGAGTGTTGCCATTGTTTTGTAGGGTAACACCAATCCAATACATGCAAGTCACCAACAGTGCACAGGAACATTAATGCGTTGCTATTAAAAATGCCATGCCATATTGAAAACATGTCCCACTAGCTGCACAATGTAGACCAGTGTAGACGTTATAACATTACAGTAAAGCATGCCAGGCCACATTTAGACATACCTAGACTGTTGCGCAAAAAGCCAGTCGAAGCAATAAGACTCATTAAGAAGAGAGCACACATTGAAGCCCGGGTCTCTGCTGCCTCTAACAACACAGCTAAACTCTTTAAAATCTGCACTGAACTGGTCAATCCTGTTGCGGTCTCCACCTCTCCTGTTCCCTCCCAGGCCCTCTGTATGGCTGTGGCCTCTCACTTCTCCGCTAAAACTCAGGATATCCTGTCCACCTCAGCCCCCCCTTTGGCCATCTCTACCTCTCCTCCTCCTTCTTTCTCCTCTTTCTCTCTGACAACACCCGACAAGGTTTCTAGACAAGTCTGATCCATGAAAGTGCCGTCCAAACAGGTGCTCCCTTGCTCCTCCAGAACCATCAAGAACCATACTGACACCCTCGCTGCACCTTGGACGATTTCTGTAATCACTCTTTCACCGCTGGAACCTTCCCCTCCCCCCTTAAGCACTCCCTTGTGCACCCACTCCTCAAGAAGCCGTCTGCTGATCCTACCTGTCTGGCAAACTATCGCCCAATCTCCATCACCCCATTCCTGGGCAAACTCTTGGAAAAAAGCTGCCCATCTCCCAGCTTACTCTCCACATTGAATCTGTTGGTTGTCTCCATGACCATCAGTCTGGCTTCAGAGCTGCCAGAGGCACCGAAACTTCTCTCCTGAACACCTGTGAAGATCTGCTCTCTAACCTTGATTCTAGCATTCCTTCTGTCCTAATCCTCCTTGATCTTTCCTCTACTTTTGACACAATCAACCACGCCATCCTGATCAATCGACTCTGTGAGAATCTGGACATCACCGATCAGGCCCTGGAGTGGCTGACCTCCTGGCTCTTGGACTGCCCCTCCCAGGTCCAACTTGGTCCCTTTCTCTCTGCCACCTCTCTCTCTACCTGTGGCATTCCCCAGGGCTCTATCCTCTCACCCTGGCTTTTCAACCTCTACTTGGCCCCTTTGGCCCACCTGATCTCTACCTTCTCCACTAACTGTGTTATGGGGATGACACTCAGCTTTCCTTCAGGCTCCTCTCATCTCTTGCTCATTCCTCACTGTCTATCCGTGATTCAGGATTGGTGCACTCCAACGATATCTACCTTAGTGCCATTAAGATGGAGATCTGTCTCATTGGGACCCCTGTCCCTGGTTTCCCTCTCTCACTCTGGCCGCCCACCTTGGGCCCTCTTCTTTCTCCTTCCTGCGAGGCAAAAAACCTTTAGTGTCATCTTCGACTCCACTCTCTCTTTCTCTCCTAGCATCTCGGACATTGCCAAGAAGTCCCACTACCTACCAGCTGCTCCTACTCAAAGGGACTCTTCCCTTTCTCACATTACCCCAGAAGCACACTGTCTCCAGAGCCCTGTTTCTCTCTAGGCTGCACTACTGCAACAGCCTCTTTCTCAAGCTGTCTTCCTCTACTCTCCACCCTCTGCAACTATTCCAGAACAAGACATCGAGACTCATCCTTGGCCCAAGCCCATGGATCATATCTCTACAGCCCTGAAATCTTTCCACTGGCTCCCGGTTGTTGCAAGAATCAAGTTCAAGACCCTTTGCATTGTCCACAAGGCTTTCTGGGGTCTGGCCCACACTACATCCAACGCTCTCTTCCAAAATACCTTTTTTCTCTAGCCCTTCCCCCGGCTACCTGCAACTTTCTAAGGGCTAGACGCTTCTTCAGGCAGAGAGTGGGGGTAGAGCTCTCTCCTCTGCAGGTGCCTCCCTCTGGAATGGCCTCCCTGCCACTCTCAAACTTTAGCGGACCACCTGATGTTCCGGAAGCAGCTCAAAACTTTCCTCTTCTCCTCTGCTTTTGCTCTCTCCCTCCCCTGCTGACCTACCTGACCTACCTGTCTGCTCTACTGACTGGTTGCTTGGCTACCCTCAGAGTCTCACTGAGTCCAGGCTCTTTCTTGATCAGTCACCCTTGCACTGCCTCCGGCCTACCACGCACTTAGGGACTGTAACTGTAACCCTAAAGTCCCTTGTTCTCCTTGCACTACCTAGAGCCTCAATGTCCTGGCTGCACTTACTCAGAGCATTACAGCCCTGTTTTCCCCTCCCTTCTTCCTTGCTCTTCTCCCTCCAATTCCCCTTGCATTTCTCATTCTCGCACTTGCACGATTTGAATGACACAAGGCCTAGTAAGATCATTTGTCTTGTCCATTCTCTATCTTCACTACATTGCTTGTCGCACCAAGAAACACTTGTGTATAGGCGGGTTTTAATAGGCATATCATATCATTTTATCACAGATGCTTAAAAAATATACAATGCTGCAGTAAGAAATGTCTAGACTGGCAGCACCCAAATGGCAATCTAGCCAGGTAATTACACTTAGCAGGACTGCTTTATTAAAAATGCGCAGTAAAAGAAAAGTCATAACAAACTGAGGAATAACTAGACTGGGTGCACCAAAATGATAGCCACTAATACCACATATCATGCCTCCTTAGCCTGGACATGGACAACCATTATGATTTATCACACAATTCCACCACCCACACATCCCCTCTCCCTCCCATGCCCTACCCCAACCTCCAAAATCGGCTCCTTGGCCCAGAATTACCTTCACTTCCCTCTTCCTTGTCCCAGAGCTTAGGTTTGAGGCTCCCTGCCTCATAGGTAAGTACTGGGGTGAGAAAGAGTGGGATTAGGAGTAATGAATATAGAGGTAGCTAAGTCAGGCATTACCTGCATGTACCTCTACCTCATCCCAGTGCTTGTGTTTGAGGCATATTCCCTCCTACACAAGTACTGCCTCATACACAAGTACAGGGACAAGGAAGAATAGGGCTAAGAGTAATGGCGATTACCAATAAGTAATTAAGGCATTAAACACAAGTAGGGGCCTAACAATATTCAGTTGACTGGGCTGCAGCACTCACCCCCAGAAACTTTGGGCTATGTTGACTCAACCTGGCTGACCTTCAGAGCAGTTACCGGACAGAACAGGACACAGATGTTAAATGGCACCTGGGTTTCACTGTTAACAAGGGCCCAGTAGTTACTAACGTAAAGCATTTCACTGTTAGTACCTGCATCCAAATGCCAAATTTTTTAGGCAATTGAAATTGTGATGTGGGTTTAGTACTTTCATGCCAGGGAAGTGATTGGAAGGGTAGAAAGGGAACAGGAGACTGTTCATTCTCGCAACAGTTCATAAGTGGGTGCTTTCACACTTAAAGGAGGGAGTAAACTGCTTGTAACATTGAAGCTGCACTAGAATAGTCTCATTAAAATGCGTAAAGAAGTTAGATGCCCCCACACAAATAAATTGGCCTCCCCCACCACCTGTGAAGTTAACGCCTCTTCCAAAATTTGAAGGATCAGCCCCCCGAAATGTAGGTTTTGTTGTGCCCCTGAACACAAGCACAAACACCATTCACCATAAACACGCATGCACGCCCAGCCATACTTACATTTAAGTGTGCACTCTTTCACCATACAGGCACACTTAAGCAGCCATTCATACATTTGTGTGCACCCTTTCGCCATACACTCACACAGGCAGCCACCTCCACATTTAAGTGTACAACCTTTCATAATACACTCGCACACGTCATTGGTTGAGGGGAGCCCTATTACTTAAAAAAGAAATTGGGCCTCAGTATAAGTTTGCTGGTCCGGTAACAACAGTACTGGTAAGCTTGCCGGTACCCTTGTTACCAGACCAGCAAACTACGAGTTCTGCTCCCGGGTGCCTTCCCGCCTGCCAGGTCTGACCTGGCGGGCATACCGGCTCCCGCGAGCAGAGCATGTCGGATGCACCAGCACCATTCTGAATGGTGCTGGTGCATCCGAGCTCCCCATTCCCATTAACCCTATGGGGATAAAATTTGAATGGGGAACATTTTTTTCCGGTGCCCGCGAATGGCCAATTACTGGGTCCGGCGGGGCCGTAATGACCCGGTAATTTGCCATTCGCCGGTGCTGGAAAAAAGCACAAGTTTGGCGACTGATTGTTTCTTTTTGAAATCACTCTGGGCCTCATTACCCGGTAGGCGGTGAGCCATGGCGCTATTAGCGCCATGGCTCATGCCGGTAAAATACCGGCACCGCCTTGGCGGAAAGGGGATTTACCGCCCCATTCCAAGGTTGGAGGGGTGGTAAATCCCCCTTCCGCCATTGCCCTTCCCCATTCCAATTTCTGCCCCATAGGGCTCTATGGGAATGGGGAAGGCGCTAATTACGGCACCGCAATTTTGCGGTGCCGTAATTAGCTCCAAGGTCCCTTAGCGGGTTGGATTTTAATGCCTGCAAAAAGCAGGCGTTAAATCCCTCAACCCGCAAAGGGACCTCGTAGCAAGGCGGTAGGGATTTACCGGTACCGGTATTTTACCAGTACCGGTAAATCCCTACCGCCATCCGTGTAATGAGGCCCTCTGACTTCATAAAGAAATTTTCTGTTAAGGACCAAACCATAACGGAAATCATTTCTTTATGAAGGCAGAATGACTTCAAAAATAAACAATTTCGTTTTGAAGTCATAGGGCTCCCCCACCCCATGACATGGAGGCCTCCAGCCTGGGGTCTTCCATGTCATGGGGTAAGGGGAGCTCTCGGACTTCAAAAAGAAAGTTTCTTTTTGTAGTCATTCTGCCTTCATAAAGACAATATTTCTGTTACAGAAATATTGTCTTTATGTAGGCAAAGTGATTTCAAAAAGAAATAAAAAAAAAAAGATTTTGAAAAAAAATATTTTTTTTCATTTTTTCTCTCCAAGTGGGGCCCCCTCCCAGGCCTGTGCTAGCGGGCCCCCCCGCACCGCGGGGGCTGCGGGGGCCCCTGTTACGCCAGTGCTCCACCCATGCACCGCAGTGGGAGGCCGGCTGACTAGGTTGTCTGCGATTGGGAAAGATCAAGAACATACCCTAGAGTCTGCAGATCCCACCGGTGCCACGTCAGGAGCAGCACATCCCTCAGCTCTTGGAGGAGGTATGGGCCATGCTACAAAAGGGGGCGATAGAGCTGGTTCCCCAGCGACTCTGTGGCTCCAGAGTCTATTCCAGCTACTTCTTGGTAAGAAAGAAGACTGAGGTAGAGGTGGGGGGGGGGGGGGGCTGGAGGCCCATTCTGGACCTGCCACGTCTGAACAAGTACCTCAAGTCTCAGAAATTCCGGATGGTCACGTTGCAGCATGAGGTCGGCCAACTGGATAGAGGGGATTTCTTGACGTTGCTAGACCTGCAGGGCGCATACTTCCACGTCCCAATTTACTGGAAACACCAGATGTTTCTACATTTCGTAGTTCAGGGACAGCACTACCAGCTCAAGTAGGGCCTTTCGGCTTGAAGTCTTCCCCCAGAATGTTCACAAAGTGCCTTTCACTGGTGGCGGCCCATCTAGCCTCTGCAAGGGATTCATGTATACCCGTACCTCGACGGCTGGCTCATCCGGGCCCGGTATGGAGAGCAGGCCGTCGGACACACAGAGGCGGCCTTCATGCTGCTGATGGATCTGGTAATGTCCATCAATTATAAATCCTGCTTGACACCACTGCATAACGCGCTGTTCCTAGGGGCCAGACTCAATACAGTGTCCTGCCTAGCATCACCCTCGGAGGAGAGGGTAGCGGCATTCAGGGGAAGGTGCAGTGGTTGTTGTCGATGAAGACCACCATGGTGCGGACAATCTAGTCATGCTCGGCATGATGTTATCCTGCATCTACCTCATTTGGCTCTGCAGGTTACAAATGCAAACTCTTCAGGAGTTCCTGCACGTTCGCTGGGTACAAGTGCCTGGAAACTTTGCTCAGAAGATCACTCTGGATGACGAGTTCCGTTGGGCGATAAGGGGGTGGGGCGTCCACTCCAATGTCACCCTGGGCAGGGGGTTTCGGGACCCGCCATTCCAGGAAATGGTCACCACGGATGCTTCCTTGGAAGGCTGGGGAGCCCACACCGGACGTCTGCACGCCAGAGGCCTGTGGCTGCCGGAGGAGAAGGATCTCCAGATCAACATCCTGGAGCTACGGGCAGTGTTCTGGGCCCTCAAGTCATACCTTCCTCTGACGGACAAGGTGGTGCGATCTTCACAGACAACACCACCACAATGTTCTACATAAGGAAGCAGGGGGCACTCGATCCCCAGTGCTCTCCAGGGAAGCGCAGGACTTGTGGCGCTGGACCGTGGAACAAGAAATGTTCCTCGTCCCTGTTCAGCTAGCGGGAGTCGAGAACACCATCACGGATTCCCTCGGCAGGGAACTGCGCTCCCCGCCACAAGTGGGAAGTAGACCACATCTTCGCCAAGTGGGGCAGGTCCCAGATCGATCTGTTTACAGTAGTGGCAAACTCCAAATGCCAGAAGTTTGCCTGCAGATTCCACTTGCCGAAGAGCCTGGGGGACGCGTTCTGCTTCCCATGGGAAGGGATGTTTCTGTATGCGTTTCCCCCGTTGCCTCTTCTGCTATGAGTCATCCATACACTCACAGTGTCAGTGCAGGATGATACTCATCGCCCCGGTGTGGGCGAGCCAGATTTGGTACCCGGACCTTCTCAGCCTGTCAGTCGCCTCCGATCAAGCTAGCAGTGGTACCGGATCTTCCCGCCAGACAAGCAGCAATCCTGCATCACGGCCCGGATCGCACAACCTCCGGGCTTGGCTCCTGCAGCCCTAGAGTTTGGAGGATATGAGTTGCCTACGGACTGCTGGGAGGTCCTCGCCAAGACCAGGGCAGCATCGACTTTGAAGTGCTACAGCCACAAGTGGAAGTGGTTCACAATGTGGTGCCTTTGGCAGATGATTACCCCTCTGAGGGTCATGGCCCCGCAGATTCTTCCATATTTGCTATCGGACCGGTGCACACCTCGATCAACACAGTACATCTGGCGGCTATCTCCCGCTACACCAAGTCTCCAGGAAGGTCTTCACTTTGGTCTCATCGACTCGTCAAGGAATTCCTCAAAGGACTTTTACGTTCTTTCCTGCCAGTGAAGGCTCCTGCCCAGGCAGGGGAACTGAACGTGGTGCGGACATGGCTCAGGCGGGCCCTCTTTGAGCCTATGCATCAGGCCCCTCACAAGTTCTTCTAGTGGAAAACAGCTTTCCTGATGGCCATCACCACCGCCAGTAGGGTGGGTGAGATACAGGCCCTATCCTGCAAGCAGCCGTACGAATCGAGGGTGGTGCTGCGGACGCACCACTCATTCATGCCGAAGGTTCTGTCCGAATTCCACTGCAACAAACCTTTGATGTAACCCGTTTTTTTCCCGAAACCTTTGTCACCTGTTGATAGGGCCTTGCACTTGCTGGATGTTGCTGGTGCCCTAAAGTTCTACGTGGCACGAACAAAGAGTTTTTGAAACACTTCATAGCTGTTCATGAATTTTGTTCCGGTGAACCATGGGAAGTCCTTGTCAAAGGTTTCCATCTCAAGGTGGCTCTCAGGCTGCATCATGCACTGTCATCGGTTGCCAAACACCGACCACTGCTTGGCCGTCCGAGAGCCCACTCCAATAGAACAATTGCTGTGACAACGGTGTTCCTAGCTGGTGTGCCCCTGCTGGACATCTGCAGGGCTGCTATGTGGAGGTCCACGCACATCTTCACGAGGTTCTACTGCGTCGACTGGGATTCCAGGGAGGAGTCCAGAGTTGGCGGAGCAGTGCTACGCAGCCTGTTCACTTGAGGGGAGTCTGTTCCAGAGGTAAGAGTAATTGCTTCTGTTGAGCCTTGCCACCTCCCATGGTTGTGTAATGTTGTACTGTTGTGTATTAGTTTTCCAATGGCATGTGAATCCATACCACACCCCATGCTGGAGAATGAACAAGTTACTTACTTGTAACTATTGTTCTCCAGCATGGGTCTGGCATGAATTCACATGCAAACCCTCCTGCTGTCACATCTGCAGCTCTTCTTGGTCACACTGCCACTTTATGTGCTTACCAAATCTGAAGATGGCTGCCAACGGCGCAGCTTTGGGAGAGGACTGTCATTAGATGGGGGCAGTAAGACCCAGAGGACAGTGATTGGTTTAGAGGAGAAATACAGTTTGTAAGTGAAAGTGAAACTGTTTTTCTTTTTACTGAGGATTCCCAGCCTGACAGGAAATATTCATGAGCATGTGAATCCATGCCACACCCATGCTGGAGAACAACAGTTACAGGTAAGTAACGTGTTCCTTTTAACAGGTTGGGAAGGTGTGATAAAGAAGAGTAACAAAACATTACCTTCATGGTGATTTAAGGTTTTTTAGTCTGTGGCTCTTACACTTTCACTACTCCCGCCCAGCCATCCCCTCAAGCATGTTCCAGTGCTGTTTTTGTCTATGCTTGCCCTTTAAAAATGGGTAACTGCCGGTTGGAGTGCGGCCACGTTTACTTAGGGGAGCCCTGCGTGTCCTATTGCTGTACACTAGTTTCTATTGCTGCGTTATGTACAGTTTTCAGGCCTGGCATGCTGTAGACTTGACTTCTCTATGGGTCCCTGGATAACCATGAATGTCATTTTTTAAATTATTATTATTTGTTCTCAGTGACATGACACATTTGACCCTGCAGAGCTCTGATTTTCCCACTGTTTTGTGTAAATACATATTTTATGTTTTCTATGCTAGGGGACACAACTCTGTCAGAAAAGGGCAGTGTCTATACTTGACGCATAACAGATGGCTTCTTAGATGTTTTAAGCTCTACCACAATCTCATCTTTTCTGTGTTTCTTCTGCTGGCAGGTATGGGCATTTTTCCGGCATTAACAGGAAGGTGCAGCTGACATATCTGCCCCATGGGCAGCCAAAGACATCGAGTGAAGAAGAAGGTACTGTGGACCAGTTCAGAGTTTGCGTTACTAATTTCTCCAGTATTATCTTAATATTGTTGCCAGAGATGCACACTTGTCTGACATCAATACTGAGTTTGCATCGGGTGGCAGTATGAAAGATTTTCAATATTTGGAATTCAGTCATGAGTGTTCTACTTAAATTTTATACAAGAAGATGTAGAAGGCTTTTAGTGGAGTTACACAGTATTGTAGACCTTTTTATAACATGTTTTTATTTAGATTCTGTTACCATAACAACATATAGAAAACAAATAGCAAGAAAAGAACCCCCTCCACCCCCCGAGCTTCATATCTCAGTCTGTATTCATTGTTCAACGGAAGATCATTTCTCATTCACATAAATAAGTCCAATATCCTTATATTGTGAGGGCACCATTGTTCTTTATATTCCTTTTGAAGAAATTCCAGTACCTTTCCCCAGTCCTCTCTGAATTTCCCATGATCCCCTTGGATGTTATAAGTTATTAGCTCAAGAGCCAGATGTGACCACACCCTTCGTGACCAATCTATCGCCAATGGTGGGGAATCGTGCTTCCAGTTTTTAGCGATTTCCAGCCATGCTCCTATTAGGAGGCCCATAAAATTTCTTTTCAGGAGAGTGTTTAGCGTTTTGTCTTGTGGATCCCAGAAGCCCCCTAGCCATGTTTCCTCTATCCCAAATGCTCTGTTCCCGGGAATATTCCAATCATTTGAGTTTTAATCTCCCCCCAGTATGGGCGTATCTTAGGGCAATCCCACCAGATATGTCTCCAATCTCCCTGCCCACCGCATTTTTTCCAACTGATGTTCGGGGAGGTTGCAAACATTGTGTTCAGTCTCTCCGGTGTCTAGTGCCATTGCACCATCATCTTCACCCACATTTCTCTCATTTGGATGGCTCTTGTCAGTTTTGCCATCATGCCCCATAGGTATTCCCACCTCTCTTTGGAGAGTGCGTAGCCTAGAGTTTTCTCCCACTTTTTCATGTATTGCCAAGTGGTAGGTTCCCTTAGGGCATTAATAAATTTGTACGTGGTGGAAACAAATTTTTTAGATCCAGAATGCGTCATGATGTAGTTCTCAAAGGGGGTCAAGTCCCTGGTCATCGCTTCTTTCATGCGTGGAGTGCTGAGCCAGTGATGTATCTGTTCGTACTTGTATCGATCTTTCGGTGTTAAGTTCAAAAGTGTTTTGCAGTCTTAGAATGATCTGATCTGTTGGCTCTGTTGCATATCACCCACCATCTTGCACCCCCCTTCCTCCCATTTGCTGAACGCACCCTTGTCCAATCCCGGGGGGAATTCGGGATTTCCAAACATTGGCATGAACGGGGCGGGGTCCTTGGTTAATGTTTCGTTTGTCGTGGGTGAGTCCCATATCTCCAATGCCGACTTCATTATTACGCTAATGTTGGTGTTTGCATGTCAGAATCGTTTGTTGAGCCATAACATGTGCCTGGTGGATGTAGTCGCCACCGCTCTGTGCTGTTTTTCCCAAATTTTCTCCCCCTGTTCCGATATCCAATCCCTCATGACCCAGTGTTGGGCCGCTTCGTAATATTTTTTTAAATGTGGCATGGCACATCCCCCCTCCGATCTCTGAGCTGTTAATACCACATTTGAAATTCTTGGAGCCTTGTTTTGCCAGACGTACTTGGAGACCGCCTTCCTTAGTGCTTTGAAGAAGGCCTGGCGGGGTCTTATCGGGAGTGCCTGGAATAGGTACATTAACTTGGGGAGAATTGTCATTTTCACAGCCGTAATTCTACCCCACCAGGAGATCGCTAGCGGGTTCCATTTTAACAGGTCCTTCCTGACCCTTTCTAGAGTTTGCGGATAATTGTGGGAATATAATTTATTTACATGGTCTGTGAGGGTAATTCCTAAATAACTGACGCCCGCGGAGGCAATTTTCAATTGACAGTCTGTAGCCACTGAGCCGATTCTTTCTCCATTCCCGGCCAGTATCAGCACCTCCGATTTTTGCCTATTTATTTTTAACCCTGAAATCTCTCCAAATCGTTCCATTATTCCCATTAGATGTGGGAGGGACTTCTCTGGGTCTCTCCTAAGGCTACTAACATGTCGTCCGCATAGGCCACCGCCTTATGGGCCTGCCCCGCCATCTCTATTCCCCTCACCGCTGACGATTCCCTTATTCTTGCTAAAAGAGGTTACAGGTATATGGCGTATAGAAGGGGGTAAAGCGGGCACCCTTGCTTCGTCCCTCTCCGTAGGTACACTACCTCCGATATCCCACCGTTCACCGCTAATCTCATAGACGGGGAGTTATAATTGGCTCTAACCTTATTTATAAAACTTTTGCCCATCCCCATCTTCTGGAGAACCCGGAATAGAAAAGACCACTCTACTCGGTCAAATGCCTTTTCGGCGTCTAGAGCTACCAATGCAGCGGGGGTTTGTTTGATGCCTATCTTTTCAACGAGATGTAGGACCCTTCTTATATTATCGTGAGTCTGGCGGTTTGGTACGAATCCTGACTGGTCTTGGTGGATTATCCTGGGAAGTACTGGGCCCAATCTAGTCGCCAAGATCTTTGTGTACAATTTAGCGTCCAGATTGATTAAGGCTATTGGGCGATATGAGGCGGGAAGTTGCTCATCCTTTCCCTTTTTATGGAAGACCAGGAGCTTGGCCTCGTTCATAGACCGTGTCAGATCCCCCTTCTCCCCAAATGTATTAAACAGAGATGTAAGTATAGGGGCTAGTATATCCTTATATGTCTTATAATAAATGGCGGTGAATCCGTCCGGGCCCGGGGCTTTATTATTCAGGAGGGATTGTATTGCTGCATAGACTTCTTCTATGGTGATGTCCCTATCTAAGGCCTGTCTATCTACTTCCGTCAATCCGGGTAGGTGAACCCCAGCCAAGAAGGCATCTTGCTGGTCCTCCCTCGGAGAGTCAGAGGAGTATAGCGTCTGGAAGTATCTGCCCAGAATTCTTCCTGTCTCTTCCGTTTGTGTTCTAAGTTGGCCTGATTCCTCTTTTAGAGCTTGTATTGTCTGGGCCTGCTGTTTCCCTCTCAGTTGTCTTGCCAGGAGTCTATCTGCTTTGTTGGCCTTAACATAGTACCAATGTATCGTGTAGAGTTGTGCCCTTTCTGCTCTTTTCGTTCTGAGTGTTTCCAGTTGCCCCTGGAAATGTCTCATCGTTCGCATGAGTTTCCTGGTGGGCGTCTGAATCAGCTCAGTCTGAATCGCCCCGATTTGCCTCTCTAGTTCTTTTTCCCACTGGCGGTGCGCCTTCTCTTTCTGTGATTTAAGCGCAATGAGGTGTCCCCTAATGACCGCCTTATGGGCGTCCCACTGTGTGTTCATATTCGTTCCGGGGAGATTATTAATGGCCATGTATTCTAGGATGTGTTCTCTTAACGTCTGGCTCATCACCGGATCTCTAATGATGTCCTCTGGGAGGCTCCAATTCCATAACCAGTGGCCATGTCTTGACCAGACAATATCTGCCCACAGCGGACCGTGGTCCGAGAGTGTGAGGGGTTCCATCTCAATTCGTTTTATCCTACCCAGAAGCCCGGCCGAGACCCATAGGTAATCTATTCTAGAAGCGGTGCCGTGTACATGTGAGTAATAAGAGACGGTTTTCTGTGTGGGGTTGCCGTTCCTCCATGCGTCTGTCAGCCCTAGACATGTAAATTTCTGCTTCAAACTTTTGGATGGGGTGCCTTGATCTCGCTGTCTGGGTCCCGATCTATCTAAGGATGGGTCCCACGCCATGTTGAAATCCCCGCCCACAATGATGTCCCCTTCCGGTAGCTGTTCTATTCTATTCAAGATGTCACTCAGGTAGCCCTCCTGACCTGTG
This sequence comes from Ambystoma mexicanum, assembly GCF_040938575.1. Classification (NCBI taxonomy): domain Eukaryota; kingdom Metazoa; phylum Chordata; class Amphibia; order Caudata; family Ambystomatidae; genus Ambystoma; species Ambystoma mexicanum. The sequence goes on along the minus strand of NC_090934.1, from coordinate 1,471,201,757 downwards.
TTTGGTACGTATACTGTGGCCAAAGTGAGGGTCTGCCTTCGATCGTTAGGGTTAATATTAGACATCTTCCCTGTTTGTCTCTCCATGAAGACTTAACCTGTGCATGTAGGGAGTTTTTGGTCGCTATAAGAACTCCTGCTTTCTTATCCTGTGCGTTCGCCTGAAATATTTGATTGAAGCCCTTGAGACGCACCTTCTGCTTGTCCCGATCTCTAATATGTGTTTCCTGGAGCATTACTACATCATATGCGCCTTGCCTAATGGAGTGTTCCACTTTTTTTCGCTTAACTGGGTGATTGAGGCCTCTGACGTTGTGTGTCAAGATCTTTATCCCCATTGATATATGCGAGATATCAGGCATATCCTATGCTCCCTTCTCCCGTTCATTATATTTGAGTTATGCTCGGTTTTCCCCCAGTCCCCAACGTCCCTCCTCCCCCCAAAACTTGCGCAAACCCCAACTGGCGCGTTTCCCTCCTCCCTCCCCCAACAGCCCTGAGAATGGCATGATTTCCTATTAGTGCTCAGGCGTGTCGCCTTGTGCTTCATACCCTCTAACATTCTCAGGGAAAACTTTGAAGGGAATCCTAAACCCTTCCACGTGACTTCAGTGACTCCAGGTCTTCACTCCCCTCCCCTCCCGGCACCTTTTGTATCTGACTCACATTTCTTGCCTCCATATTCTGGACTTCTTGCGTACCTCCTACTCATGCTTCCTGCTGAACCAATTCTGCCCTTCGTCGGCTTTTATTTCCTTTTACTAGGGCGCCGCACCCTTTTCTTCATCGTTTTCCACTCCCCCCTGATCTTTCTCGGGAGTGGGGACGTACCGCTTGCCTGTGGGGAGTCGTCATCCAGCTCCTGTAAATTTAGGATAGTCAGACCTTCTTCTTTAGTTATCCTCTTTTGCACGCCATCCCAGGAGAATAGTAGACCAAATGGAAACGTCCACTTGTACCTACTTTGATGCGTGGTGAGTTCTTTAGTGATTTGGGCCATGTCCCTTCTTTTCTGGAGCGTTGATAATGCAATATCCTGATAAAATTGTACCTCCTCTCCATTCATCCAGATATGGTCCATTGCCCTGGTCTTTTGTAGTATCTGCTCCTTCTGTGCGTGCCGTGTGAGAGCCACCAGTACGTCCCGGGGGCGGTTGCCTTGAGTTTTCGTTCTCCTTGGGCCCACCCTATGAATTTGATCGATCGGTATTTCTTCTTCCCCCTGCAGGTCAAGGAGGACTTGTTGCACCGCCGATTTGAGATCTTTGTCCTTGACCGACTCTGGCATGTTTTTGATCCTGATGTTGGACCTGCGCGATCTATTTTCTAAATCTTCGCATTGAATCTCAAGATTATGCGTCAGACGGGTCAGTTGTTCCTGCAATTCTGCCACTTGTTGGGATTCTTCCTCCATGTTCTGCACCACCCTCTCCAGGGTGTCCGTCCTCTCACCCAGTCCATCAACCTCTGTTCTTAATTCCTGGAGAGCTGATTTAAATTCATTCTTCATGGTATCCAGATGCGCGTTCATGGAGTCCATAAATTGCAGCTGAAATTCCCCAAACCACGATTTCAAGTCCTCCTTCGTGGCCATCTCGCCGTGGGGAACGTCTGTTTCCTGGGCGCCCCTCGATGTCTTGTGCGGTGTGGCCTTGTCCGGGTTCGCCTTGCCCCCCCCCCCCCAAAGGTGGACCAGATTCTGGTCCTGCTTCTGCGTATGGGACGAGGGGGTCGTCTGTTTGAGCTTCCCTCTTGTCTGTGACATCGGGGACGTAGCGATTTTACGCTGTCGGGTTGCCTCGTGTTAGATTAAGTCGCTTGCCGTGTGGGCTTAGATTATGTTGGGAAGGCTCTCTCCCCCCTTCCTTTTCGGCAGTATCCTAGGCTGTTGAGTTGCCCGACCCCTGTAGTGGGGGGGGGGTCCTGGAGAAAGCGGTGCAGGCCCGTCGTGTCCACAGGCCCAAGAGTAGTACGGGAGCTTCTCGAGAATTCGTGACTCACCCGCTTGGGTCAGCGATCCTTCCACTGTTGGCTAGCCCTCGCCCCTGACTGGCTGCTTCTAGCGGCGAGAGATGCCCTCTGTCCCGATCCCGGCCTCTGCTCCAATCGCGGTGTATAGGTCGCGCGGGTGCGCAACCCCGGCCCAAGCCGATGGTGCTCCCAGAGCCCTTGACTGCGCCTCCGCCCCGAGGAGGGCGTCACCGCTATATTTCTTCCTGGTCGGCTCGAGCGGATCACGCCCCCGGTCCCCGGGTCCGCTCTTCTGTGGCGGGGGGGGGGGGCGCCCCGCCCTTGCCTCTGCCTCGCTCGAGCTTACGATGCTCCCCGAGCCACAGTTCCTCCACCAGGGCGGGTAGATCCTCACCCGGGTCCTGCTTCTGCGGGATGCGTCGCTGGTCACCGCCAGCGCCCCGGGTCCGTAAACCGTCTCCGACGGCAAATGTGTCGGTGGGGGAGGCAGACTTCCACCTGGTTCGAGCGGCGCCTTCCGAGGATGTGCCGGGTGGAGTTCTCAGCGGTAGGCCTCCCGCGTCTTAATGTGTCTGCCCTCGGTGTGATGCGCCTGGGAGGGGCCTGGGAGGGGGGCCGCTCGGCTCCTGCCTCGATGAGGGCCCTGCGAGTGCAGTAGGGGGCCAAACTCGAACCTCATGTGAGTCGGATGCTTCCAGCTGCTACTGTGGCGCGGGAGGGGAGACGGAGCTCAGCTCACGCACGTCCTCCCTCCACGGCGGCCATCTTGGGGTCGATTGTAGACCTTTTATAATAATATGAGGACTAATATCAGGGTTCGAAATTGCCAGGAGCTGGGAGCTATTTAGCTCCTTGTTATAGCCAACAGGAGCCTCGTTACCTTGAAACCAAAAGCTCCCAGGAGATATTTTCGACTCCTGTGGCAAGTGGTGCCAAACAAACCTAGCTATGCGATATAACTGTGTATGTTTGGGAATGTATATAAAAAGAGTATAAAGAACACACATAAGGGACGTTTAGAGCGTACTGAATAATATAAAACAGACAAAAAGTTAGAGGTTGTATCTTGTGCAAAGTTAGATTTGCTGCACACTATGTACTAGCTCCTGGTTCCTCAGAAGTAACTCCTGCCTACCTGGTTATGCCCATTAACCAGGGGCTGCATTTTGCTCCTGGTCAATAAATCCTAATTTCCATCCCTATAATATGTTACCAAATAAAACGCAATTTTATGAATTTTTAAAACATGTTTTTTATCCATCTAGACAGTATTGTTCTTTGCAAATGTTCAAGAACTTGTTCCTGTGCCATAACCCTTTTCTGATTGGAAACAACTGTATAACTAACACATATACTTTTAAATATATATATATATCCATAGTCTGTAACTTTTTGGGTTTCCAACTATTCGTATTGAGATGAAGCACAAGACATCGCTGACCTGAGAGGGAATTGCCTGCGCAGAATGACTAGGAAAAGAGCTAACACTATAACAACATTCCCACACTTTCTCCATTGATTTGGAGTCCAATTCCACATAAAGAGATGTATGCATTCAAAACAAACCCATACTCCTGTGTCGATAATACTGGGATGAGGAGGCCCCAAACAGATGCCACACGAAACCGTGAGAACCAAAAGGAACGCTCTAGGCATTCTCTGGGTATGGAAAACAAGCACTGTACAAGAGCGTAAGGGAGAGCGCAGTAGTCTTTGTGGTAGCAATAGTTGGAATAGTGGACGTGGAGCGAGTAAACTAAGGCGGAGGAGACGCTGAAGAGAAAAATAGCCAGCGGAACAATTAGAAGATATTGGGAAGGAGAGACCTTCCCACCGGAACTTAGCCGACTGGTGTCAGTATCGGCAGGAGGAGGCACAGCAAAGTTGTAGCCATACTGTCCCCAAAAGTCCAGCCGACCGGCAGCCAAATAAACCGAAGAGCACGGAAGAAAAGGTATTAGTCCGTCATGGGATAGAATATGATATGATAGTTTATTTATATAGCGCCTGTACACAATGTGTTTGAGTGCTTCAAGGCAAGGGAGGGAACAAGGGAAAATACGACGTTCTTACAGGCCATGAACAGTAAGGATGTGGAATTTACTATCGTACTCAGCCTGACGACGTTTCAGATAGCGCAAGAGCTAAGACATAGATAAGGAAGGGAGGGGGGGAGTGAAAAGGAAATGGCAACAGACAGGCGACTACCGTACTAGGCCTGACGACATTTCGGTAGAGCCGGAGAAAAACAAAAGGTGAGGGAGATGGGTGCAGAAAGGGAGGGGAGGAACAAAACAAGCAACTATCGTACTAGGCCTGATAACGTTTCAGATAGCGCTGGAGGGGGGGGGGGGGGGGGGACACTAAGGAGATGGGGGAGCGATAAGACGAGGTTGCGATCATACTAGGTCCAGGGACAATTCTGATAGAGTAAGTGCATGGAAGAAAGTAAGGGGAGCGAAAACAATTGCAGAAGTGAGTAGTAACACATAATGTTGCAAGCCAGGATACAAGTTGAAGATGGGAACAGCATGATTCAGGGCCACCATGAGTACAAGATGCAAAGGAAGTCCAGCATGAGAGTTGAGAAAGGGTGGCGCACCTTGAATGAATGAAGTCCATAAAAGTAAAATCCAGCATTGGTGACAAGATGGTGATGGTGAAACCAGAATGTATCAGGACAGACTCCTGTGTGCGGGAAGGGGGGTGGTGGGGATACAAGGGAACAACCCAGGGGGGACCAGAGAGGGTGGGGATGGCCTGTGGGGACAGAGGGTGTAGACACATGTTGGTGCATGCTTACCTGCTGTCTGAGCAGGGGGTCAGGCCCTAGGTCTTCCTGGTCCGAACAGATCCAAACAGGAATTGCCCTTCACTTTGGACGCCCGGACGAAAGACGCCCTTGATCTAAGAGTAAAGAGCAGGAAAGAAGAGGCAGGGCTAAGAAGGTGGCGGGGCTTAGGCCAGGTGACCTAGATCCACTTACACCTGCTCCCCTGCTGGAAAGGAAAAGAGGCTGGAAAAAAAAAAGTAGGGAAAAGATCCAGCAAGCAGGAAGGAACCAGGTGGACAGGGCTTGCTAAGTGGTGAAAAAGAGCGGCAAACAGGAAGGCACCAGGTGGACAGGGCTTGCTAAGTGGTGAAAAAGAGCGGCAAGCAGGAAGGCACCAGGTGGACAGGGCTTGCTAAGTGGTGAAAAAGAGTGGCAAGCAGGAAGGAACCAGGTGGACAGGGCTTGCTAAGTGGTGAAAAAGAGTGGCAAGCAGGAAGGAACCAGGTGGGCGGGGCTTGCTAAGTGGTGAAAAAGAGTGGCAAGCAGGAAGGAACCAGGTGGGCGGGGCTTGCTAAGTAGTGAAAAAGAGCAGCAACCAGGAAGTAACCAGGTGGGCGGGGCTTAGGCCAGGTGACCTAGATCCACTTAACACCTGCTCCCCAGCTCTATGCAAGGCTTGGCGCAGTGCTGCTCAAAGGGGAAACGCGATAAAGGCAAACTCTAAAGAGACGCAAGGATATGCCTCACATGATCCGAAATTCCACAGGGGCCCCTTTTGACGGATAGTGTTCAACAGGAAAATGAGCTCGGCCTGTAGCGGAAACAAGGAAAGAAAGGAGCACTGCTCTTCCTCATCACAGTGGATGAGAAAACAAAAGGTCACATTGACCGAAGCATGAAAGTAAACCAAGGCGGTGAGCCATTGTGAAACCCGGTAAAAGAATCCAGGCCATCGAAAGGACCTATACATTTTGACAAAAATGGCACCCATAGGTGCTTTACCGTGGCTGCGAACGCAGCCCGCTGTAAAATCCCATAATGGTAGTAAAAACGTAAACCACTGCCACCAGCCATTCAGCGAGGAAAGGGTCACATAAAAATGTTACATGAGAAGCTAAACAAAGGGAATACTAAGTAACCCCTTGTTAGGGAGAATTATCATAAATGTGCTAATTCCCTCTACCTTAGAGCCCTCCAGCTCTTTTGCTAAACTTTGGGGCTTTGAACTTTTCCATTCTGTTTGTTTTCTGTGTTTATTTCTTTGGTTATGGAGTTTTAGACAACTCCATAGGCATCATCTTTTTTATGTGTGTCACACAGCACCCTCAATGCAGTGACACAGGGATGTCTTTTCAGACTTCTCAAAGGTTTAAATACCTTCTCTGGGATAAACTACTGTTTCACAAAGAATGTAAGGTTAAATTGACTTTACTAGTCTTTTTAAATTTCTACACCCAGCACACACAATCTCCTACAGAGTGCTGGAGGGGCTACCTGCTATCCCCTGTGTCTAAAAACTCATGTAACAGTCAAATGGTACCCTTTTCTATCGAAATGGCTGCTGGCAGTGGTTTTACAACAAACTACCATGATTTCCCCGACCGCGAACACCGGTAGCTAGACATTGCGGGAACCATGTTTTTCAAGATGGCGCCTTAAGCCCCTTTGTTTAAACAGGTCCCGGTCTTCTTTTTTCACCATTTATTTTTGGAAAAGTCCTTCTAGCGTGTCTCTGCACGCCAAACCAAGTTTGGTCCCTTTGTTTCTATGTCTTTGGCAGGCTTCAGGACTGAAGCCCGCCTCTGGAGCCCGAGTGTCTGGGCTGGGCAAGAAGCAAGGGAGGTGCCCGAAACTCCCTGTGCTTAGTCTCCTAGGAGACCCAAATGCACTCTGGCGTGATTGGCTGGCTAACTATCTGACAAGGACAGCCGCCCTGCTGGGTGAGGGGCAGCTAGGCTGGAATGAATGGGAGAAAACTGTTTAAAAGCCGAGTCTCTTGGACTGGAAAGCAGAGTCGACTACTGGAACGAAAGAACCGAAGACGAGCTGGAAGAGGACAGCTGCTGCAACTCCTGGACTGTTGGTTTGCCCGATGAAGCCCTGCTGCAGGTCTGAATTCGCCAAAGCTCTTTTCGACAAGAAGCCCCTATGAAGGATGACTTCTTCCTTTGAGTTGGTGGGACCCATCAACTCGTAAGCCACCTGGATACCATTCTTGGAGCTGGTTAGGATTAACCAGGGGGAAGGACACCAGCTTGTGTGCTTGATGAACAGCTACTGGAACTGAAGTGACTCCATTTTGTCAGCGTTTTCCAATGAACCTGTGCAGTGCAGGAGTCCCCCGATGTCCTTCCTCTTGTCCCCACGATTTAGGCTCAGGAACAGTGAGATCTGCCGGAACTGCCAGGAACCAACGTCTTCAGAAGCATGTTTTGGTTCATACTAAGGTACTGTGCCAACCCGATTGAGAGCATGCTTCTCTCGCGGTGAAAGTTCTTGGAACTTTTCCAACTTGCAGGCCTAATCAGCTTGTGACCCAACATATGATTCTTTTTTGTACAAACTACTTCTGAGACCTTGGGCAAAGACTTTACAGTTTACTTCAAGAACTGCCCTTTCCTATCCAACACACTAGTCCATTGACTTTGGCATAGACCTAATGAACTGAATCGAGTCCTCTAGTGAACTATAACTATTTGCACTGCCTAAGAAAGTGTTTGTAATCTATTCTGCTAACTGGTGCCTTTTTATTCCCATTGAAAGTAATTGAAATGCCATTTTGCCCTTATTTCAGGGGAGCCTAATTTGTTCAGAAACTTAATGGTTTGCTATTGAAGTGTGTTTTTGTATAATAAGTTGCCTCCTTCTAGTGAATGTTTTCTAAATGATTGTGTAATATAAGTGTTTTACCAAGAAACCTTGAGTGTAAGTGTCTACTTGAACCACTGTGATTGTAAGACCTCTGTGTAACCTCTTGTACTGCTCATGTTCTCTCTTGAGATAAGCCTGGCTGCTCAGCTCGCTACAGCAAAACTGTTTAGTACAGATCTATACTAAAGGTTGGTTTTGCTTACACTTGTAGTCCTAATTGTATGTGGTGGTCCCAGAGGGTACTTGCATGCAATTCTGTCCAACACCCCTCCCTCACCCTAATGTAAGATAGTGTGTGTTGGGTCTAGAAAGTTACAAATGTAAGTAAAGTCAATTTCACTTTACTGCTCTGGGAAACAGTAGTTTAACAAAGAGAAGGTATTTAAACCTTTGAGGAAATCTGAAAGACTTCCCTGAGCCACTGCACTGAAGGTGCTGTGACACACAATGTAAAAGATGATGCCTACGGAGTTTCTCAGACTGCACCACCACAAGAAACGCAGAGAACAACATCACATTAAAATACATGAGAGAGTGGGGAAAAGGGTCTCACTCTCTCCAGGTTAAATATAATCAAGTCCTCAAAACCCAGCAAAGTTGCTGGGGGGGGGTTCTCTAAGTTAGAGGGAATTGGCACATTTCTGAGAATTCTCCCTAACAAAGACTTAATTTTCCAAGAGGTCTGAGCAAGGCAGACCTGGCCGGTGGCAGAAGGCCATGAAGTCCGACCGGCACGAGCAGCCAGAGACCCAAAGAGCAAAAGGGGTTTACAGAGGAATTATACAATTTGATACAAACTTTGCAAATCCTGTAAACAAATCCTGAACAGAAAAAGGAGCTCACAGAGGATTTATGCTAGTTGATACGAATTTTGGAATAAACCTGTGTGGGATAATCCCTTTGCAGGAGGTATCCGGTCATTCCATCTACACCCAAACCATCGAATGTCAAACCATCGAATTTTTTTCATCGAAATACCATTCCATCGAATGGCCATTTCGTTGAAAGAATGTTGATGTTTCCATCGACATGTAATGGTTAGTATTAGGGTTGGGGCTTGGGTTAGGCTTTGGGCTTGGGTTAGTTTAAAGGTTAAATTAGGGTTGGGGCTAGGGTTAGGGTTATGGTTGGGGCTTGGGATAGGGTTGGGGTTGAGGCTAGGGTTAGGGTTGGGGCTTGGGTTAGTTTAAGGGGTACGTTAGGGTTAGGGTTTGGGCTTGGGTTAGGGGGGTAGGCATAGGGGTTGGGGGGGATGGTGGGAAACCCCCCAATCTAAAATAAAAATTAAAACGTTACAAGGGGCTGGCCAGTGCTGAAATTTCAGCACTGGACAGCGCCATGTAACATTTTAAAGTTACACAAAAATGCATGGAAATGCTACTTTTTACACGTAAAAGTGCATTTCCATTGAAACCAGTCCATGTATATTGTCGATAGACTGGTTTCAATGGAATTGCACTTTTACCTATAAAATGTAGGTTGTCGATGCTTTGGCATTCGACTGTTTGTATTCGTTGCTTTAGCATGTCGACAATTTTTTTTCGAGGGAATCACCATAAACCTTTGCAGGAGAGTACACCAGATCTGTCCATGTGGCCAATAGGTGAAGCAGGGACAGGGATCCGGCAGAAGAGAAGGGTCTGGGGCCCATATGGACAAGGGCAAGGCCCATCAGTAAAGTATAGAAGGGTCAAAGACTCCTCAGTGCAAAGCTCTCTAAAATCAGTTGGCCCAGAAAGTCGGGGAGACCTTACAATACAAAGGCTTAAAAGGGTAAAAAAAAAAAGGAACCCGAAGGACGGAGCAAACAATTTTGAGCTCAAGTTATGTGATCGAGATTGGCAGGTTAGTGAACCCCACTTGATACTCTATTGGTGATTACAGTATTGAGTTATTTGGGAACGTCTACGGTCAGGTCTGGCAGGTCAGTGAACCAGGCCTGATAAAGACTGGAGAGCTACAGTTTTGTTGCACAGCTATAGGAAGAGGATTCCTCTACAGGATTTTGAGAACTGTGTTTCGTTTGAGTTGAAGCAACAGGTTAGCTCCAGGAGATGTAGAACTGTGTAGTCTTTAAGTTAGTCATAACATTCAAACAGTGGACATTGAAATTAAATTTTCTTTCATAAGAACTTTGCCTTGAAGTCTACGAGAATAAGAGGGGCCTCCTTCTAGATTAATGAGACATCCAGTTTTCTTAGTTTGAAAGTGTACAAAGGATGGTGGACCCTTTACTTTACGGACATCCTGACTGGGTGCTTAGTATTTTTGTTGAGGTAGGGCAAACCACTATCGGTGCTAATAGCTTCCCTGCAAAGGCAGCTAAATTCTGGAACTCACTGCCAGAAGATCTGAGAGATGACAAACCTTACTTACACTTCAGAAAAAATATAATAAAACACATCATCGCCACTGACCCCTAGTCTCCTAGTACCCGGCTTGCTTTGCCGCCTACTGAAGAGACCTTGAAGACCTCGCGTAATCTAGCCTACCTTTGAGCCTGAGTGATACACGACGGGCTTCACTTTCGCAACCTAGATTTTTGTACATTGTTTACTATTTATTTCTGTATCTTACCTACTGTGTATTGTGTATAATTTGTAAGCATGTAAGCATTGTATTTGGTGTATATTTCGCAACTTTGTAAGCCTTGCATTTTCATACTGCGGCGCCCTTTTACTTAAGAGTCTGGTGTGCATAACAAATGAATAAACAAACAAACCCTTTCAGTAAGTAGGGCAAAATGATGTTTCTTTTTCTTTTTTTATAAATAAGTCTATGCCAACCAACATGCCACCTCTGTGTCAGGCTCGTACGTCTGCACCCTTTTAGGGGTTAAAGACAAGCTGGTGGCAGCAGATACATTTTTACCATTTTTACATGATTTTGAGTGTACGCATTCATGTTTACCGCTTATGGCTACTAAACATGACTAGTGCAGTAAGATTTTCACTTTTTGCTTGGCCTTCATCCTGCCATGCCAGGTCAGGAAATTCAAGGTAATGCACTTGCCCGCAGCTTTCACCGGCTAGTGATGCCTTTGTGTGTGTGTGTGACCTAGGAAGGGGGTTGGGACTGCCTAGTCCCATTCCACATCTCGTGCCAGATAGTCTAGTTGTGGGGCATGAGTAAAACCAGTAGTTGACACTGATTGAACAACTACTGGATGTTTGAATGGTGAAGATCCTTGCCCTTGGTGGGCTTGGACCTACCTCCATCCTGAATTTTGCATAAGAGGAATCCTGCAGCCATTTCTTCAGATCAGCGTTGGAGTGAGAATCCCTTGTAGACGTACAGCCGACTGAAGATCCGAAGAATACTACTGAAGAGGCCTTGAGTCCCTTCCTGCATCTGGCCTTGGGGAATCCTGTAGGACTGCCTGATCTCTGAAGACTCTGAGCAGTGCTTCAGCCCTTGAACCAGTGAGGCCAACTAGCCTAGATGCCCTCTCGAGGATCCACTTATCCTGTGCCTTCATGTCACTGGACCCCCCCTGTGCGCTGAGCAGCTCTCTTGTAGGCTACCTCACTAGAACCGTCATTGTTCTGCAGTTGCACCCAGCTGGTGGTCCAAGACACCGTCCTGAAGAATTTCAGCATCCCAGCATCAAGGGATCCTGTCCTTGGGAGGATGCCTGTCATCTCCAGTGTGCGGAGGCCGTCTCAGGAACTCTACTTCCCCTGACCTGTGAAGTGTTTCTGAATAGGCCTCTATCCGTGAATCCTGCGTGTCTTCATGCCGCGGCTTGCATCTGGACAGTACCAGAAGAATCCTTGCACCCGTAGCTCCTGGGCACCTCCCACTGGAACCAACAGAGGAAAATGATGCCTCCAGCAACCATCAGTGTATCTGTTCCCCTTGTCCTCCATAGGATAACAATGGCAACATGACTCTGTGTCTCCTAACCTCAAACCTGAGTAGTGTTTATGCAAGATAAAAACCCAATTACCTACCTCTGTATCATTGTTGATTATCTTCTATGAACTATCACCAACACAAGTAAATTAGAACTTCCCTTCAGAAGCTACAGTCTGGGGAGTGAGTATGTCTCCTGTGACTTCTTGAGCACATGGCCCCATTCTTTTTGGGGATTGGACTGCTTAATTTATGTAATTTACTTGTGGTCTGGTGCCATCATGTACTGCGTTTTATTGACTTAACACTTTGATTGACTAATTCATGTGAATGCCTTTGAACCTATGATGGATGATATAGGTTTATTATTGACTATTGTGCGATATTACCTGTTAGTTTCATTTTTCAGTGTGTGGAAGACCTAGAATGAATATTTGTAGTATTACACATTCCTGTCTAGATTGAATTGTGTGGACTCATAGTGGACCCCTGACCCCACTCACCTCTCAGGAGAACAGCCTTTGACATCTTCATGTTCACCTTGATTGGGTTTAGCTAGCGCCTCTGAGTTCCCTTTACACTATATCTAGGACGGCCTCCTGAAATCTGTGCCCAGGCCAGATTCTAGAAATCCATTTTAAGTCTCTTTACAGAATCAGCAAATATGAGGATGTTGACAGATACATTTTGAGACTTCCTGTGACCTTGTAAAGCGATTTATGCATAATAAAATGCATAGACTGGGTGGGGTTAGCCATAATGTGTTACACAGGTAGTTTCTATAGCAGCTGTTGACACAGCCCCTCTCCTCGCATTGAGATGCCAATCACCCATGAAGGTTTAAACCCCCTAAAGGCACAATTTAAATACTAGTTTCTGCTACATAATTGAGCTATACATATGGGGGTAAATGAAGGGAATCGGTTTTCACTGATTAAAGTAAGGGTGTCCCTTGTTAATGTTTTATTGGTTCCACACTATTTATGAGAAAGAGAAAGATCAATTCATGTTATATGTTGCTGTTGAGTAAAGTCCCGCTCATCTGAATGCTGATGTAATTGAATATAAACCCCTGAATAATGCCTGTGAATTGGAAGTGTTGAATGGACACAAAGAAGGAGGGATCCACCAACTAGAGCTGGGAATACTAGAGTATTTGTTTATCGAGGGTAGCACAGTATACATTGAGGAACCCAACATATAATGCTGATCACATGTATGCATCGTTGGAAACCTCTAAATTACATACTGTTGAAGTATTTCTGTTTCAAAATTGAATGTGTTGGTTTTTTCTAGGACATGGTTAACATAGGCAGTAGATCTAGGTCATAAACATTTTCAAAAGAAAAATATGGTCTTAATAGATCAAAACACATTGAATTTGTTAATTGTAATTAATACAATTGTGTTTTACTAGTAAATGAATCAGCCATCTTATATTTACTGAGCTGGAGAGCAAAAATACTATGCAACTGCAACATAATAAATGTCTACTGCTTTTTCTTGTCTGAAGAATCAAGTTTGCGGATTGATGCTGTACGCTTATTACCGATGGTCCCTCTGTAGCATATGTGTTGACACTGTGTTACTAAAGCCATCTCCATTGGAGGTGCCCATGGAGATTTTCAAATTCTTCCTACCTAGACTCTGCAGAGATAAATGACTGAACAGGTCTCCTGCCATTTCCAGTACCCTTTGGTGGCAATAGGCTTTTTTATACTGTGAGGAAGACGTCCTTTGTGCCGTGTTTCTAAACTTGACTTTCTTTTACAGATGCCCGTAAGGAGGCGCCATCTTTGCTACTTGTTCTGAAATGGGGAGGAGAGCTAACTCCAGCTGGCCGGGTACAGGCAGAAGAGCTGGGCCGAGCATTTCGCTGCATGTACCCAGGCGGGCAAGGTGAGAGCCTTTTTTGATCCATGTCATTGTACAGCTCCGTGTTTGTTTAGCCTTCTGGAGTGTCTTGGATTCTTTCTTGTTTATCACTTTTTCTGTTACCTTTGAATTCTACTTTTCCTGAAGGTTATTTTTTTCTTTTTCCTGCATCTTCCCCAAACTTTTCAGCCTTTCACTTTCATTTTTGGCATGTATAATGTATATTTCCTCTTTATAAATTATGTTTTTCTGTTTTCTATTTTCCCTCCTCATCTCCAGAAGATCTCACTTCACTGTTGTTTGAGTAACCCCTCTATATCTCTCTAGTCCTCTTGTATTTCCATAATTTCTTGTGCATGCCTTCCTCTCCCTTCCCTTCCCCTCTCCCATTCTCCCTCTTCCTCTCCATCCTCTCTAGTCCACTTCATTCCTCTTCTATTTCCATAATTTCTTGTGCATCTTTCTTTCTCTCTCTCGCCCTCTTCTATTTCCATAATTTTGTGTGCATCTCTCCCTCTTTCTCCCTCTCCTGTAGTTCTCTTCTATTTTCATCATTGCCTATGCATAACTGTCTGTCTCACTCTCTCCTGTAGTTATCTTCTATTTCCCATCATTTCCTGTGCATCTTTCTTTTACTCTCTCTGTTTCCACTATTTTGTTGTACATTTGTTGTCTTTATCAATGTTCTTTTTTCTATTTTCTCTCATCACCCAATCTTTCATTTATTTCTTACCAGCGTATTTCTTTTTGGTTTTTAGCTCATTCATCGTGTTAAGATTTCCTTCCCTTTGTTTTTTATCATACTTCTGTTTTCTCCATTTGTCTTCCCCTTTATTTGTTTTTTGTTCATTCATTCTACACACTCTGGTAGCAGCTACTGATTCACGTACAGCTTTTCCACTGCTAATGCAATTATGAAAGTTTAAGGTTCCCTCCACCATGTGGCCTCTACCTGATTCGCCCTTCAAAAGCAGCCCTGAGGCTAGAGTAAATCGAGGCTGCAGTCAGTACACTGCGTATCGCTTAAATAGAAGAAGTTCCCAAGTCCATGGCTTCGTTTTTATATGTTGTCTTTCTTCATTCGCTTGTCTCTGTATGGAGCTTGTTGGTAAATCTTCTCTTTTTGCAGCTTTCCCATCTTCTTCAATAGGACTAATTGCATTTGACTTTTGTAATCCTAGACTGATTTTTGGGATTGATGTCTTTTTCTTACTCATTCCTTGGCTTGGCTTCCTTGTTTTGGGTGCTCTGGTCAAGCTTTATGGCTGTGAGTGCAAGGGGACATCTGTCTCCCATTTGAAACCTTATTTAGTAGCAGTACTACCTTCCTTATGGCGGGGACTGCTGGGAAACATTGTTTCCACGTTTACAGTGTATTTCTTATACTTTCCAGGGCAATACTGCCAGGCTGATGGCTGATGGCTGCACTGCCATGCCCAGTTATAATCTCATTGGAGGTAGCCATTTTATTACAATGGTGAGACCCCCTGCCTTTTTTTATGTCCTTGTTGACCATCTTCCTCTTGTAAAGTCAGAAAGGGTCATAAATGATCATGTAAGCCCAGGGAATGCCCAGTATAAGTGAATTGGCAGGAACTGGGCAAGGGGGGGTGCCGATGGCACCAATACACAGTCTAGCCACAATGAGGTCCAGAGTGCTGGCCTGATGCTGAGTGAACTGGATGTCCAGGAGGTGACAGCTACCCCTGTTTAAATGCTGCACACTCGTCTGTTGGTTGGCATGTGCCACCACCAGCGCAGGATTTCACAAATTAGGAGAGGATACGGAGCCATTTGATGGTTCATAACCAGAGCTTAGAATCCAAAGACGAAATTCTGGTGCTAACTTTGGCCAAGCCATCCACCACTATCGGGCAGCTCTGCTCTGCTCTTCAACAGCACCTGATTCCTAAGAGGCCTCGAGTCCTGCTCTGCTGTCCTTGTCCTCTGGAGCTTGGAAGAGTCATTGAGCCTGTGCCTGGCTTGCATCCTTTGAGAAGGACTCCAGTTGTGTGGACCGTGCCTATCCATGGGGCTAGAAACTCCAGAGACTTCCCCGTCATGGGACCGTACCTTGTTGCTCCACTATTGGTGGTCTTTGTCTAAGAATGAAACCTTCCTGGAGTCTGAATCCACCGGTCCTGCTTCATCTTGCATGCTGAGCCCTTCAAAATCAGGGGAGTCCTTATAGTCCATTCCGTAGTTTCCGCCAGGTGATGATTCATAAGGTTACCAAGACCAACACTGCAGAATGGCCCAACCCAGCTGTCAAAGTGATCATCTCAAGGCGACAATGCAGTTCTTACCTTTGAGTCTTCAAAATGGAACCAACGGCATGAGAAGTTGTGCCCAATGGCCCTGACTTCCTAGAGTGGTGTTCTTTTCTTGGCTGGGATTAGAGGGCCTGGCTGCATTCCTGTTTTAAAGCATCCTTATTCCTCATTCATTTGCATGGGTGCAAAGTCCACTCCTGCAGCTGCCTGGGGATGAAATTTGGAGGCGGAACCTGAATCTAGGTATCCTGTCTGGGGTCTTCCTGAATGACTAAGATAGCTAGCTGCCCCCTCCCAACTCAGGAAACCTCAAATACATAAGATGCACCAGCCCATTGTCTCCCATGGGAAAACTGTGTATCATTGCAAACTATCCTTAAAGTATCACAGTAGGGTCACTGACCTTGAACTTTACTGAACGTTCGTTCATAGGAAAGGGATTGGACGGTATCGTGCTTATTTTGCGACTGACTTTTTCTCGAAGTACTTTCCACCGTCGGAATTACTCAGAAAAAAAATCATCAAAATATATGAGGCAAGAGGGGTTGGAGTAGGGGTGAAATGATAGACGGGGGGGTTTGGAGGGGGAAAGTACTTGCGAAAAAGTCAGTTGTAAAATTAACATAGAACCATAATGAACTGTTTGTGTGCCTTATTATAATAACGATGTGTTATGTATATCGTGCTTTAACCAAAATGCTGTACATACAACATATTTGCATACAGTTATCACCCAGCTGAAGTTGGTACTCAACCAATAAGCCCCCATGTAAGATTGCTGAACACTGACTCCCGCCCCGTCTGACTTAAAAATACAATGCCCCTATAGCTTAAGCAGTCCTACCATGCCAGATAAGTAGGCCTAGTGTCTCGAGAGTCAAAGTTACAGTTAAATACCAAAGTAGGGAGCACAGAGTCGTGAAAGTGCCCCAAGAATGCTTTGTGACAAAGCCAATTGGTTGAGGCCAGTTCCAGGACAACGCACCTTAAGAGTTTTAAATGGTAAGCCAAAGTTTTTAGAGATGAACTACCAATCCGACTACTAGGCAGAGAGATATTGTGCCAGAAGGCCACTGATCATGACCAGGCAGGGAGAGTTAGGTAGTGGACTTTACGTCCATACAATCCCTGTGGTGGGAGGGAGGCAAGAAAACAGTTATGCAGGCTTGTTCAGTTTTCTAAGTGACTAGCCCTGAGGTACTCAGAATTCCTGAGCCACTTAATTCGGCAGTGATCCTGTTGCATGTGGTCCAGGGGCCACGGATGCAGTGGCTGAAGTCCGCATTGGATTTGAGTTAGGCTAGAAAGTGGCTCTCCACTCCGGTAGGATGGTTCTAAAGTTCTTCCAGCAGGCCACACCAGGCACTTCAGAACAGCAGCCATAGCAGGTTCCAGGTTGGGAGAAGGTCTCCGGAACATGGCAAAGATGGGCAGCAGTGGCATTCACAGTCATCAGGGGGTGGCAGTAAACAGGGGTGGCAGGGACAGGAAGAAACTCTTCATTCTGGAGGAACAGGGTTCAATCTATCAAAGATAGCTGGTGGTTCCACGGATGTCAATTAATGGAAATTGCGAAAAGAAAAATCTTTCCTAATACTACATTGGTTTTGGAATCTGCTTCCACTTGTAAGGGTGTTGGGATCCCAACAACCCACCTTTTCTACTCATCTGGACCCCTCAACCCCTAAAGCCAAAGTTGTTCCCTTTTCTAGCAAGCATTTCTTGCTGGTTGGCTGTCTTTTTTATTTTTTTTGTCTTTCGAACTGCAAGAACCGGCTTTATTTCAGCCTTCCGTCATCTCCCACTCTAGGAAGGACTGTTTTTCTTCTTTTGCACCGTCTGGGGCACCAGTGGTCCGCGGATTCAAGGCCCTGGCTGTTCGGATACTGTGAACCGTACCTGGAAAAGAAGCGCTGTACTTACTGGGTTGTTTTGTGCCTCTGAACTGACTTTTTAGGCATCATCACTGTGAGTACTTACGTCTGGGCTCTGGAATGGTGGATTATTCATATTACTTGCACTCAGGGGCCCCTTTGGTCCAAGGTGTTAGATTCCTGCACATGTTCTTGAACTACGTTTTCCAATTGTCTT
This sequence comes from Ambystoma mexicanum, assembly GCF_040938575.1. Lineage (NCBI taxonomy): Eukaryota > Metazoa > Chordata > Amphibia > Caudata > Ambystomatidae > Ambystoma > Ambystoma mexicanum. The sequence goes on along the minus strand of NC_090934.1, from coordinate 1,471,184,049 downwards.
GCATTGGGGTGGATCCTGCCGTACTGCATCTTCTTCCGTAGCTGCCGGTTCTCAAACAGGGTTCTGGAGCTCTTATTTAGGGTCTTCTCAGGGGTCCTCTGGGGCTGGTTGCTGCCATATCGGCACCTATGCAGGGCTTACCTCCTTTTGCACGTACACACGGATTTGCCTGCTGACCTTGTCCCATTTATTCCCAAGGCAATCTTTTAATTTACCTGAAACTCTTCTAAAGTAAGTGACTGGGTACTTACCTGCCTCTGGACATTTGCCTTGCATCCAATTTGGCTCCAGGAAGTTTTAGGCCAAATACTGGAATTTTAGCATGGACCTGTGATGTTGTATGTGTTTTTGAAGTCTTATATTCCGCCTCTGCCTATGAGAATGCCTGGTTACAGTGGGTCTCTTTCTAGTGGCCCTGGATCATTCTTCTGTAGGAGTGCAATGTACTGGTACTATTAGACTAGCCGTGTCCCATCTTTGGTGGCCTCTGGCTGTGTCATTTTTTGTTTTCACCCTTTTCCGCCCTGCATTTACTGAGAGGTGCACAATTGTATCATTCATGATACCATGTTTCAGAGGCTACGAATATTGGGATTGTGTTGCTAATTTGCTCATGTTCTGAATATTAATGCAGTTTGTTTTAATGTACTATTTGTCTTGTGCCTCTTGACGGATGGTGGCCTTTTATATTAATATAGGTGTGAGAGGTGTCTTTATTGACATCATACACTGTGTACTTTTACTATGCTCTGTACTGATAGCACTAATTATGTGTAAAGGTTTATTTTAATGATTAGACCAGTGTGTGTGGGTTCTTTGGTTAACTGTGTGATTAATTGTGCTTCAGTGTGAGTCTACTTCCCCTCCCTGAGTTAAGCTTGACTTCTCAGCTACACTACCTACCGTTTACGTTTTAGGTTGCGTGCACTTGCCTCAACTCTTAGATGGTTGTACAGCCCTCACCAGAGGGTTGCGCAAGAATCACTCTAGCCACAGTGCTTCGCTGTTTGGGATTCCTCTTGAATTCACATCCCCTGGTTTTGCCCGGTATAATACCCACATAGGTTTGTGAGAGGTGTCAAGCACTAGCTGGCTGGCCGTCTCCGAAAGTTTCAATGGTGTATGTCTGTGATTGGGGGTTAGGGTACCCTGTACCCTCCGGTTCAGCATTAAAGCAGACACTGGGCACCAGGAACTTTGCCAACTGTGGGATTCAATCCTAAAGCATCCAAAAGGGGAATGTGCAGACAATGACCTTGGAAACTCTGCACTAGAATCTTTTGGGACTTTGAAAATCCGACCACAAAACCCTGCCTCACTCCAGAAGTGTCCTGTGCTCCTTTGCCTTTGATACACTGGGGAGAACTGCGTGCATTTTTGTGGTTCTTCAGGAAACATTTCTGTGGGTCTTTAACTCAAACCACCCTCCTGTGCTCCCCAAGCCTTGGAGCTGAGGATCGCCTTCTCCTGTTTCCTGAGGACTCTCCTGTGCTCCCCAAGCCTTGGAGCTGAGCATCGCCTTCTCCTGTTTCCTGAGGACTCTCCTGTGCTCCCCAAGCCTTGGAGCTGAGCATCGCCTTCTCCTGTTTCCTGAGGACTCTCCTGTGCTCCCCAAGCCTTGGAGCTGAGCATCGCCTTCTCCTGTTTCCTGAGGACTCTCCTGTGCTCCCCAAGCCTTGGAGCTGAGCACCACCTTCTCTTGTTTCCTGAGGACTCTCCTGTGCTCCCCAAGCCTTGGAGCTGAGCACCGCCTTCTCCTGTTTCCTGAGGACTCTCCTGTGCTCCCCAAGATTTGGAGCTGAGCACCGCCTTCTCCTGTTTCCTGAGGACTCTCCTGTGCTCCCCAAGCCTTGGAGCTGAGCACTGCCTTCTCCTGTTTTCTGAGGACTCTCCTGTGCTCCCCAAGCCTTGGAGCTGAGCATCGCCTTCTCCTGTTTCCTGAGGACTCTCCTGTGCTCCCCAAGCCTTGGAGCTGAGCATCGCCTTCTCCTGTTTCCTGAGGACTCTCCTGTGCTCCCCAAGCCTTGGAGCTGAGCATCGCCTTCTCCTGTTTCCTGAGGACTCTCCTGTGCTCCCCAAGCCTTGCAGCTGAGCATCGCCTTCTCCTGTTTCCTGAGGACTCTCCTGTGCTTCCCAAGCCTTGGAGCTGAGCATCGCCTTCTCCTGTTTCCTGAGGACTCTCCTGTGCTCCCCAAGCCTTGGAGCTGAGCATCGCCTTCTCCTGTTTCCTGAGGACTCTCCTGTGCTCCCCAAGCCTTGGAGCTGAGCATCGCCTTCTCCTGTTTCCTGAGGACTCTCCTGTGCTCCCCAAGCCTTGGAGCTGAGCACCGCCTTCTCCTGTTTCCTGAGGACTCTCCTGTGCTCCCCAAGCCTTGGAGCTGAGCACCGCCTTCTCCTGTTTCCTGAGGACTCTCCTGTGCTCCCCAAGCCTTGGAGCTGAGCATCGCCTTCTCCTGTTTCCTGAGGACTCTCCTGTGCTCCCCAAGCCTTGGAGCTGAGCATCGCCTTCTCCTGTTTCCTGAGGACTCTCCTGTGCTCCCCAAGCCTTGGAGCTGAGCATCGCCTTCTCCTGCACTGCTCCACTTCCTTTTACCCGCAAGCCCTGATGCCCATCGTAGGTGACCATTGCTATTTCCTTATTCTTCATTCACTGCGACACCAAACACTGCCGTGTTTTTTCAGGTGGTCCCAGCAAAATGACTTTGCTATCAAGGTCTGCATTCTCAGGATAGGGTGTTCTGCTGAAGACCTTGCCTCCGTGGCTGTCAAACCGCAACCTTCCCGGCTGTTGCTCTTATTTGGCCTTTACTCTGTAGACTCCCACTGGAACATCTCTGAGCACATTTCTTTGTCAAGGTCTACTGTTGTGTTTCCACTGACTCACCTGTGAAGGTTTGTTCTGTTCCAGTGCTTTCATGCTAAGCTAGAGTATCCAGGACATAACCACTGCTTCCCTTGCTGCTGATGGCGCCACTCACCACTGGGGGGTTTGGGGGATTATGTTTCTAGAATGTATCTTTTGGAAAGTCCAGTTGGTTCTCGGAGACCACCTCCTCTATTTTATATCCATATTCTGAAAAGGTGTTTTTCTGTGTACTGTGCGTGTTCAGAAATGAGAGGCGGACACAAAGTTGTACTATTCTTGTTATCAGATATTTTTATTAAACAAATGGGTGGGATAAACACCTTTCTGAGCCTATCCCAAAAAAGCCTAATCTGTCCCTCCCACTAGAAACCAACATCTAAACGGGGAAGGAAATGTCTGACTGTTAGGTCAGACTGTGTGCAGTACCCTCTGGGTGCACTACAACAACCCTGACCGCCTGGCAATAGGAACCCAACCTTTGGTTTAAGTCTGTACTACACATGTTGGTAGCGTGTTCAGCAGCCAGGCTTATCTCAAGAGGGGTCAATGTGAGCTGTAGGGGAGTTACACAGAGATTCACAGTGACAAGTATTCAAATAAACTCTTACACACAAGGTTTCTTGATTAAACAATTATTAATTTATCAGTCAGTTAGAATAAGCCTTCTTCAGAAGGTGCAATATAACAGTAACACTGAAATACACTTCAAAAACACATACTCTTAATATTTCTAAATCAGCAAGTACCCATTTGGGATGGACCGCAGCCACTGCTTACACTCTCTGGTGACTTCAATAGTTAGGGTGCTGTGGGCATTAATATATCACTGTTGCATTTACAATCATATTTAGGAATATGTCAAAGGAAAAAGGTTATTAGAACAAAACAAGGGATCACACAAATATTCTGAAGCAGATAAGTACTTTTGGTAACCCCCAATGCAAAATTAGTTAACCCCTTCCTGGAAGGAAGACACAGCACCAAAGCAGAGGAGAGAAGAGTCATTCAGGGAACCAGGCCAGCCAGTGGTAAGTTAGCAAAACTCAAGGTGGACTGAAGCACTTCTTGCAGGTAAGTAAACGTCATGCATAATGTTTTAAAGCTCTTTGTACAATAAGAAGACATTCAAAGTAGGGCCACAAGCTGATTAGGCTTGTGAGGTGAAGAATCTGTTAGCAACTCTACAGATGCAACCCAGACAAGTCTCCAACGAGGACAAGAATGGTGGCACAACAAGAGGTACATTCTCTCAGACTTTACAGTACCTTTAAGTTGAAGAAAAGTGCAGCAGGTGACTTCTGTTCCTGAGCAGCTCTGCAGATCCTGGCGTTACGGGGCCTCATTTGTGGGGACAATAGGGAGGACTTCTGGGGACTCCTGCACTGCAATGGGACAGTCACCGCTCGCACCCGGCAATCTTCAAACAAGTGGCACTTCGGTGTTTCAGCTCCTCACGTCTACCGCAAATAGCAACATCGTGGTTCCTGGCGGTCAAGATGGGCTTTTCTTGCATTTGAGGTCCAGCACTCGGAGGTGTCTCAGGCTCGGTCAGTCCTGCTTCCTGGGAGTCCAGAGGATTTTCCGGGAGCTCTTGGCCAGCTTAAAAGCATCACACAAGATCTGGTGTTCCTCTCCCTGGCTATTCGGTTCGAGCAGCAACTGCAGTTGAATTTCAACCAGCTCCAAGAGGATGTCCAGGTGGCTTACTTTGGAGCTGATTGGTCCCACCAACACAAAGGGTGAAGTCGTCCTTGCAGGGGCTTCTCTTTCGATACGAATTTGGACTTTCAGCACAGCAGCAGGGCTACACCAGGCAAACCAACGGTCCAGGATCTGCAGCAGGCGTCCTCTTCAAGTTCTTCTTCGGATTCTTTCGTCCGGTGGTCGACTCTGCAACCCAAGCCAAAAAGCCTCGCCTTTTATGCAGGTTTCTCCCATTCATTCCAGCCTAGCTGTCCGTCACCCAGCAGGGTGGCTGTCCTTGCCGGACAGCAAGCCGGCTAATCACCGAAGAGTGCATTCTGGTCTCCTAAGAGACTAAGCAGAGAGTTTCAGACACCTCCCTCGCTTCCTGCCCCTGCCAGACACCCTGGAGCCAGAGGTGGGCTTCACTTGTGAATCTTGCCAAAGGCAAAATGAACAAAGGGACCAAACCCGGTTTGGCACGCAGAGTAAATCTCAAGAATGATACCCATGGGTGCTTTACTGCAGCTGCAAACGCAGCCCGTGGTAAATGCACACCACAGTAGTTAAAAGTAAACCACTGCCACCAACCATTCATCGAGGAAAGGGTAACATAAAACTGTTATATGAGAAGCTAGACAAAGGGGATACTAGGTAACCCCTCCAGCACCCTCTTGGAAGATGGTGTGTGCTGGGTCTAGAAAGTTACAAATGCGAGTGAAGTCAATTTCACTTTACTGCTTTTGGAAACAGTAGTTTATCCGAGAGAAGGTATTTAAACCTTGGGGAAATCTGAAAGACCTCCCAGTGCCACTGCACTGAAGGTGCTGTGTGACACTATGTAAAAGGTGATACCTATGGAGTTTGTCAGACTCCATAACCAAAAGAAACACAGATTTAAAATTTACATTAAAACACCTGAGAGAGTGGGGAAAAAAGGGTCTCGCTCTCCCCAGGTTAAAAATTAAATTCCTCAAAATCCAGCAAAGTTGCTGGGGGTCTCTAAGGTAGAGAGGAATTAGCACATTTCTGAGAATTCTCCCTAACACTGACTTATGTTTAGTAAAAAGTATCTATAATCAAAACTTAAAGCTAAATCCAACAAAGTGTTTTCCAGGAGAAACCCCTGGATCCAGAGGGTGGTTCCCTCCCCTGGATATTTTGGTAGGATGGAAAAAGTGCATTTTTCAAACAACCGTTTCTTTGGTTCTTTATACTAGCTTCAGGAAGTTCTTGTTCAAGCAGTATGTTTCATGACATCCAACACTTCCTTTGTATCTTTGTACTGGATTCACAAAGTTGTTAGATTCACAAAACTTCTCATTCATATAATAAATCCCACAATTAGCCTTAAACTTATCCTGTACTTTGTCGGATTGCTTGGTCTGTAATCCATTACCAGGAATCCTCTTGTGAACTCTTCAGATCTCCAAGTATACTCCCCTGCCAGGCATCTTGCCACAGTGTTAAACGTCTTTGTGTAACTTAAAGTGCCTGGTGTATCTACCTACCAGGACTTCATTTATGTACTTCTCAATTTCCCTGCTATATTTCCCTGCCAGATATTTTGTAACATGCTTAGTTTTTCTCCTACAATCCTGGGTGTAACTCCTGGTATACCCCCCTGCCAGGATTCTTTTATGGGTTCTTCAGATCCCGTGGTGTACTCCCCTACCAGGTATCTTCCCATAGTTTTAAAGTTCTTAGACAATTTCAAAATGGCTGGTATGGTTTGCAGGACTTCTTTTTATCGACCTCTTAGATCCACTGGTATACTGCCTTGCCAGGCATCTTGCCACAGTGTCAAAGATTGTATGGACCTTTGGTGGATTGCCTGGTATCCTCCCCGGCCAGGAATCCTTCTTTGTGGTCCTGCAAATCCCCAGTTATACTTCCCTGCCAGGTATTCCCCAAATGTCAACTGCCTAGTGTACTCCTTTTCCTGGGACTTCTTGTAGGTTTCACTGTCCTTTTGCAATATGCAACAGTCTATCAACTTTGTTGTGTTTCTATATGTTTGCTTAGGCTAAAACTTGCTCCAGCTTTCCCCCACATAGATGTAGACATTTCATGCATAGATATTCGTTCAGGTTTTGCTGCCACAATTTATCTTGTCGGTATTCAAATATTCTTCCTTTTGGGCATTGCTTTGAACATTGGGTTTGTCTGTATTTAAACAATCTTGGCTTTTGTACTTTGCCTTATCTACCTTCAAACAATTCATATATATTTTCTGCGTTCACATGTGTCCTGTGGTCCCCAGCAACTTTAGGTGTACTCACCGGCTCTTATTTGCGCCTCCGATGCAGTTTGCGTCTTGGTGGGATGATTCTTTCATCCTTTCTCCAGCTTCGAGTATGCTGTAAACGTCCCTCTAGCAGTTTGCGTGTCTCTGTGGTTACAGGTCGGCTTGCATCTTCAGACCCGGTTCGGAATTGGTCTCCTCGAGTGGCCAACCACCTGGGAGTTTCTGCTTTGCGCCCAATGCCACCAGGACCTTCAGTGCCTGTCTCTCCCCCAACACTGGCAGCTTTTCCAGATCCGGTGTGCTTTGCATCGGTGAGCCTCCAGCTGTGACCTGACGTCCTCTCCTGTACTCTCCCTTCCCACAGTGGAGCTTCTGGTTTTAAAGGTCCTGCGCACCTAAGGGTTTTCAAAACAACTAGTTTGCTTGCTTTTGTCAATCTGCATCAACTCCTTCCTCCTCCTTCTTCGTCTCAGTACTTGAGAGTTTATGGGAGCTGAAGTCCATATGTTAGTGGATTTCTGAAAGGATGATGTTCAAATGTTTTAGACAGAGAAATATCAGAAACATGAGATGTGTGTTGTGTATGTATGAGATAAAAATAGGAGTCACAAAAAGAAAGGGTGTTTCTTCTTTTCCATAGGGGTGATTTGTGGGGGGACAACAAGCCATCAAGCACTTGGATATTATAAGGTCTTCAGAAGGCAGGGGAGAATACTGCATCTCGTCCGATAGAAACATCCCTCTCCCCTGACAGCTGTCTCCTCCCAGGTGATCCTCACAGCCTCCACCCTCTTCCATGACCGCTACACCTCTCTCTCCCTCTCTATTCTCTCCTCTGGTCCTACCCGCTCGGCTGGGCCCACTCATCTAATCAAACCGCCCCCTACTTTGCCAGCCTCGCTTGCGGACATACGTCTGATGAAACAAGTGCCAGTTGCTGCCTTCGCTTCCACCTTCATCTCCACTTCTACCACTGCCGTCTCAACTATTGACTCTGCTCTCAACAATCTCCATCTCGCTATCACTAACACTCTCGACATTCTTGCCCTTGTCATGAGGATCTGCCAGAAACCTGTCACCAAGCATAACACTTAGTACGATTCTGCTATAGCAGCCCTGAAACGCAAGTGCAGAGCTGGAGAACAGAAGTGGCAGACATCAAGCTCATACTCTAATAAACTGGCCTGTCGCCTTCTCCAAAGGCAATATCTTCTCTCCATTCGCTCCAAGGAAAGGGCTCACATCCAGGCCCACGTATCTGGAGCTTCTAACAATATGGCTGAACTCTTTAAAATCTGCAAGGAACTAGCCAATCCATCTTTAGTCACTACCTCACCTCTTCCTTCCCAGGCCCTCTGCACTGCACTGGCCACACACCTCACTGCAAAAACACAGTCTCTCTTCCTCCCCTTTCCCCTCCCCTCTGCCCATCCCCCTGCCACCCTCTGCCCCTCCTCCTCCCCTCCACTTCCCTCATCCACTCTTTTATCCTTCTCTCCTATCACATCGGATGAGATCACTAGAGTTGTCCGCTCTATGAATGTCTCTTCCAAACAGGTCTCCCCCGTTCTTCCAGAACTATTAAGGACAACATCAGCTCCCTTTCCCCTGCACTCGCTGATTTCTGGAAGCACTTATCATGCTACTGGGTCTTTCCCCTCTTCCCCCAAGCACTCCCTTGTGCACCATCTCCTGAAAGAGCCTTCTGCCGATTCTTCATGTCTGGCTAACTACCGCCCCATCTCTATCACTCGCTTCTTTGGGAAAACTTCTGGAGAAGTTGGTCTTGGTTGCCTGCACGACCATCAATCTGGATTCTGAGCATCTAGAGGCACGGAAACTGCTCTCCTGAACACCTGTGAAGAATTGCTAGCTTCTCTTGACTCCAACTCACCCGCTGTTCTCATTCTACTCAACCTCTCCTGTGCTATTGACATGGCTAACCACTCCATCCTCATAAAGCAGCTCCATGATACTCCTGGTATCTCGGAGCAGAAACACCTGGTTGACCTCCTGCATCGATGACCGTCCCTCCCAGGTTAATCCTGGGTTCTTTCTCCTCACTCACCTCTAGCTCCACTTGCAGTGTTCTCCAGGGCTCTAGCCTTCTGCCTTGGCTCTTTAACATCTATCTCGCCCCTCTTGCTCACTGTGTCTCCACTTTCTCCTTGCATTTCCAGTGTTAGGCAGATGACACCCAACTCTTCTTCAGACTACCCTCTGCATGTCTTCCGACTTCCTCTGTCATTCTTGATTGCCTGTCCGCTATCCAGTCTTGGTGCACCTCCAATGATCTCTGTCTCAATGCCAGCAATATTGAGATCCTTCCTATCGGGGCTCCTGTCCCCTCTTTTCTCCCTTCACTCTGGCCACCATCTATGGACTCTTATCCACTCTCCTCCTTCTGAAACCAGAAACCTGTGAGTTATCTTAGACTCCTCTCTTTCATTCCTCACATCTTGGACCTTGCCAAGAAGGCTCATTTCCAACTCTACCTCCTCAGAGGCATCCTCCCTTTCCTCACTTTTCCCCAGAAGCTTAATGTCTTCAGAGCTCTGGTACTCTCCAGGCTGGACTACTGCAACAGCCTCTTCCTTAATCTACCTTCTTCTTTTCTCCGCCTGCTCCAGCTTATCCAAGATAGGGATGCAAGACTTGTCCTTGGCCTTAAGCCCAGGGAGCGTATCTTTCCAGCCCTAAAATCTCTCCACTGGCTCGGAGTTGCTGCAAGGATCAACTTTAAATCCCTTTGCATCATCCATAAGACTGCCTGGACCCTGGCGACCACGCGATCTGCAACTTGCTCTCACCAAATACTCTTCTTCCAGATCCCTCTGATCCTCCGGCACCAACTCTCTGCTTGTCCACCGCTTCTCTAAGCAGAGAGCTGGTGGCTGTTCTCTTTCCTCGACTGGCCTCCTCCTCTGGAATATCCCCCCCTCTCTCCGTCTTGAGCCGGATCTCCTCAAGTTCCACAAGCACCTCAAGACTTTCCTGTTCTCATCCTCCCTCCCTCTCTACCTCCCCTGCTGAACCCCACAGTCACTGTGATTGGTGGCCTGGGCCCTTATGTGTCCTTCTGGGTCCTGGCCTTCTGTCCAATCGCCCGCAGCATCCACCCCCCCCCCCCCCAACCCTCTTCACTTGCCTTTGGGTACTAACTGGCCTGTGTTGTCTCAAAGGCCTGCACTTATTGCATTGACTTGTGTCCCCTCTTCTACCTAGGGATCACTGCCTGCACTTACCTGTTGCTCGTGCAACTGGCTCTCTGGCACTACCCCCTTCTGTGGAACCTCTAGCACATACCCCTTCCCCTGTCCCTTCTCTCTCTCTGCACTTGCACATTCCGATGTCACAAGGCCTAATAGGACCACCTCATCATTATTTTTTTCCATTCTCTTGTTTTGTTCCCTTGTTCCCTCCCCTTTGCCTTGTGTGTACTTTGAAACACAACTTCTTGATGTATAAGCGTCTTAGAAATGCCAAATAAAATAAATAAATAAAATATATCCACCCCCAGGGTCAGGATTAGATGATGAGGGCTGCCCCCTGGCCACATGGGAGGTGGTCACTGCCGGGGAATCAATGATGACTCCACCGGATACATCACCGGACTGATCTGTAGATTGTGTAGTCAGTTTCTATGCACAACCTTATTATAAAGAATGTTTTTTTACAGAGATATTGGGTGGACCTTCCCTTATTGCGTGATAAGCAAAAGTGTTCTTTCTGTCGCCTGGACTGCTCTGACTGCTCTACCACTTGGAGAGTCAGGAACCGAAAGCAAGACAACCTGTAAACCAAGCAGAGTGATATATCTATGCCATAGAAAAAAACGACAACTCTTACCAGAACAGAGCGGAAGTGAATCTTGCCCCTGGCGAGGACTGCATTTATAGCCTAATTAAAACTACAAATCTTCCCAGCATAGAGAGGAAGTGAATCCTGCCCCTGGTGAGGACTGCATTTATAGCCTAAGAAATACTACAACCCTTACCAGCATAGAGGGGAAGTGAATCCTGCCCCTGGTGAGGACTGCATTTATAGCCTCAGAAAAACTACAACGCTTACCAGCATAGAGGGGAAGTGAATCCTGCTCCTGGTAAGGATTGCATTTTGATACGGAGTCGATATATTGTGGACTGGTGAGTCATTTAGTGTTTTCTTCTGGTTGCTCAGAGGCGGCTGTTCATAACACAGACCAGCGATTATTCTTGGTCCCTAAAGCCAATTTGTGATGAACGTGATAACCGTGACAAACTCTATATTATGAATGTGATTGGGTAATAACTAACATGAAGCAATCCATAATTCTACTCGCAGGTATAAGGAAAAGCTCACGCTATGCTATAAAGACTGTAGAAGGTAACACATGGAACATTACTTATCTTACATATTTTTATTTTAACACCTTATAATTGTAATAATGAAGGAGAAAAAATGACAATTAATTTCTTATTGACTACAAGAGCTTATCATTGGGCTCTGTCATGATTAATGAGATCATTCATACAGTATTCCATTAGTGTGATTGATTGGGGATAATGAATGGTACTATTGGCATTCCATTTTGCAATTTATCTTCTCACTTTATGAAGGCAATCATCGCTAATCTGGCATGTTGGTAACCTAAATCATCGCAGAGATTGACTCCATGCTTTTCTTCTCACTGCTGGTGCTAAATGAGTGTTCTGTCTCTTAACTCTGATGAGAGATCAGGAAAGGCTGCATATCTGTTTTGTGGATTCAACAACATCGAGCACCTCACTTTATTTGACTAAGAATTGCTGAAAGATGTCTCCTTAGGTTCCCTTTATTACTTTCATTTTAGATTATGAACTCATGATAGTTGAGTGTTGAAATCTGCGTTTTTTTGGGAATATTTTTTTAAAAAATTAAAATCTTTTATTGGTTTCATAAGCAAACAAAATGAATGTTCATATTGACAAAAAACATTACAACAATCATAATCCTCATACAATCCGTCCATATCCAACATAAGTGAAACAATTAGAAAGAGAAAGTCAGGGGAGAACTATATCTCCAATTTCTCATCTTCCTAGTTCTACTTTCTACATCTTTCATCCCATGGGTGCGTCTTTACTCACTCAATCCCCAATTTTCCATTTATTCTCATCCTCATCCCAAAATAACCCCACCAAATCTCTTATTTAGTGTCCACTGACAATACAAATTCCAGCATTTTTATTACTGCAATTACCAATTTGGTCTGTTCTCCTATTAGTACCCATTCCCACCATTGTGACGAGCTATGGGTCCACCCCCCCAACTTATATTAATCTAAAAAGGTACTTCTGATCTGCATTAAGGGTTCACAGGCGGTTATCAGGTGCATAGGAGTTTCCACCATATCACGTTTTTTACACAATCTGCACTGAGCACTAACCACCCCCAGTGTTTTCCGTAGCCACTGAACCTCTTTTGTATTTAAGATGTTTAAGCGACATCTGAGTAAAACATCGCTATACCTTGGGGATGGGAATTATTGGAGGTATCTCGGGAGAGAGTTTGCTTTCTAGGATTTGAGCTCTCCTCCTTTTGAGACTCTTGCACTGTTCGATAGTGATAATGCATTCCCAAGCCATCAACTTCCCTTTTACCTTTAATGGGTTCTGCATCAACATCTCCACCACTATATCCTTACCCTTCAAGGTGCTCTCAACTTTTATTCTCCAAAGTTCTAAATGTTCATCTTGGGATCTTTTGCCCAAATCCAAGATTGCAAAAGGCACTATCATGGAGTCCATGGCACTTTTCCTATTAAGTGCTATAGTTTTCCATAGTGCCATTCACTCCAACTACTGCAGTCTTAAGTTTGAGTCTAATCGCACAGGAAGGCAGGCTGTTTGGGAGTCTCGGCACCTTCCTCCAAAACTGGCCCTCAAATTTCTCTCACCACAAGCCAGAAAGATGGAGTGTGGCTTCTGCTTCAGCCGTTAAATTTTGAGCCACCTTTTGCTTGTAAAAAGAAATTATTGGGATCAATGGAAATTTCCCAAATTTACGATGGAAAGCTCTAGCTTGGTTAGTTGGTGTTGTCAGCCTGGATCTCAAATACTGGAGGTGATCAGCCTCATTCCTGCTCCTATTCATCGTTACTCCTAGAGATACTATAGTTTCCACTGTTTCCAAAGGGATCCCCTCAACCCTCCACTTAAATTCATCCCTCTTTTTGCCTGCCCACTTCATAGTCAAAATATTTGACTTGGCAGTGTTTATCTTCATGCCGTTATCTCTTAGAGTTCAAAGGCTCCTAGTCTCCTCTGCATCCCTATCGGAGTTTGGTCTAAAAAGACCAGGTCATCCGCAAAGGTAATTCACGGCACCTCCTTACCATTAATTTTAGGGGGAAAAGCTCTTATCTCTCTTTCTGATTCCGCCTAGTCAGCTATGTAGAGGCAGAACAGCAGGGGCACCAAAGCGCAACCCTGCTTCAACCCACGGAAGGTATAACTCTTTTCGGTGAGCAATCCCTTAGCGGACAGTCTGATTCTAACCGAAGTGTCGGTATATAGGGCTTCCATTGCTTCAACCAAATCCCATGGACATCCCCAGGCCTGTAATATAGCCCAAAGCTTTTTCTTATGACACCATCAAAGGCCTGTTTGAGGTCCATGAACGCTAGAAATCAGGTTTTTCCATCCTCAAAGGCCCTTTCTTTCAAAAGATTTATGATAAAAAGATTAAGGGCTGTGCCCACCCGCTTTACAAATCCAGATTGTCTGGGATCCAGGATCCCACTTTGCTCGGCCCACTTTCTTAGATCCCTTAACAAAACAGTTGCAAAAATCTTGGCAATTGAATCTAATAGGGCAATTGGTTGGTAGTTTCTAGGCTCCGACCTATTCCCTTTCTTAAAAATGGGAACTATGTTCGCCTCCCTCCATGATGCTGGGATCGCTTTTTTTTTAATAATCTGAGAGAACATGATTACCAACAGTTTTGCCCATAGCTCTTTATTTTTTTTCAATTCTGAATTTGAGAGGCCATCGGGCCCCGCTGCAGGAGAAGCACTCAAATTACCAATAGTCATGTTAGCATCATGTTCATCAAAGACAAAATCCCATCTTCGAGTGGGAGATTCCCTTTCTTTGCCTGTCCCCCACCCTGTATCAGCAAACAAGGTGGAATAATGTTGTATCCAGTCGCTCTCAGAAAGCTTGGCGAAAGACACCACCATTATTGATGAGCTCCCAGCCATTCTTAGAATTCTTGGCGCAACAGCTCTAAGAATGGTGTCCGCATCATTCTGCGCTCGTATTATCCCAGAGCTTCTACACCAATTTTTATAAGTCAACTGGACTTTCCTTATGCTTTCTTTTTTTTTGCACAAACTCGCCTTTTCCAATCTTTTTGATCTCCTTTCTCATCAATCTTCGCCTGTTCACAATCTCTGGGTCATACACATGTTTCTGTGTCCAATTTGTCTTAGGCTAAGAGTTTCCTTTCCGACAGAACTCCCTTAAAAGACCAGAATAGTTTGTCTAGGGGTCCTCTCCGAGCTGAGCTCCGTAATGATCACTGACTTTGATAATCTCTTGCGGTTTGAATCTTAAGCGATTTCCACCCCAGCCTAATTCAACCTCTTCCCATCTTTTTCATAACTTCACCCACACTCCACCCTGAGATATATATATATATATAGCCAGCAGATCATGATCGCTAAATTTCTGCGGCATAATTTGAGATCTCTCAATCTTCTCTTGGAGGTTTCCTGAAACAAAGCAGTATTCTATACAAAACTCAAGCTTCCCACATTTCCATGTTGGACAACCAGGTATATCCCCCTCCGGTTGGGCATTTAACATATGCATTTTTCTGGTCCCCATTTTGTACATCCACTCATTTTCTCTCTTTCCATTTGCTCTTACTTAACAGCAGACCAATTTTATCAAGAAGCCTAATATTTAGGTCTCCACACAACACAATCTTCACCGCATCCCATTCACACAGTGCTTAATCTATAAAACCTGTTATGGAGCCCATACATTTCATTGCTTTCCCCATATTTACTCATCAATAGATGTTCATTAAAATCAGCGATGGAAAGGGGATAACCGCACTTTGTTTCAAAAGGAGGATTTGAACATATGGGTTAGGACATTTAACTTCCATCACAGACCAGCCAGATTCCATCTTAATTAGCGTTAACAGGCCAGCATAAGGACGGCACATTATACCCTTGGGGGCAGGATTCAGTAGAGCATATAACTTTCACATTGTGGTGTTTCCCTTAACCACATCTCTTGAAAGACCAAAATATCAAACGTATCCAGATCTGGGACTTTCTAGCTAAATGGAGACCGGAACCCTCTAGTATTCCAACAGACAATCTTCAAGTGGGCAGATCTTGTTTCCTCATGAGTCTAACTATCTTTAGGGCGACTTAGAGCTCCCGCCAACCAAGACCAAGAGCTCCCGCTGCTCACATTTCCATCATGATTAACCGTCTCACCTTCCATTGTTTTTTTTTATTCACAAACGTAAACTTTACAGAGGATATGTCCTTCTTTGACATCCTTATGATTTCATCATTCCTTTCCTTTGTCACTCATCTTTTCCCTTTCATTTTTCTTTTGGCATCCTATAGTGGGCACAACCTTCTTTGCATCCCTGGGGATTGTCGCCTCTCTCCAGTTAGCTTTGATTTGCGCATGATAATCATTGATTTCATATCCCAGCCGCATGAACTTCTCTTTAGATGCCAACACTAGTTCTTTCTTGGACTGCGAGACTAGATGAAGTATAACCCAGTCTACCTTTTTCTCCTCTACAAATTAGACGATCCTGATGTCCCTGAAGGCACATTTATGAGCTGGTAAAATGCAGTTGATCAGGCTCAAGACATTCCTTCTATTTAACATCGTCATTTTTCAATCTGGCTCAATTCTTCCCACCTAGAATTTTACACTTATCCGTTCATTCCTGTTGTAGTTTTCTTTTCTGTTATGAGTCCTCGTCTCGGCGGCCCTCTCTCTCATCTCCTTACCACTCAATTTATTTTCATCACTAATAGTTGAGGTCTTTCGGGTGGTCAGATTGAAGACAGCCTTTTCTTTTTTTCTTCTAATGTTTAAAACACTTTCAGGAGCATTTGAGTCTCTTCCTTAGGTTTCGTAGAGCTGGGTTGGGCCTTACCCTTTATTTTTCCTTCTAAAACCTTTGTCACAGCAGAGGGCAGTAGGGGCTTTTCTGTAGCCGCTTTTCCCCCTGAGCCACCGCTTGTTTTAGCATCACATTTGGGAGCATTATCCAAGAGGCTCTCTATATTTTCCCATTCCAAATTGCTTACTTCTTTCCATCTTTCATCATCCTCTAACCTCTCAATTTCTTCGATCAGATCACTTAAATCAGCATCAGAAGATATCTCCGCTCCCCCATCTTTCACCACCACTGGGATCGATGGTAGTTCCAAGCTTACTACTTTCGTCAAAGACCATTCCTTTCCGGCTTTTTTTGGAGCCGGCAGATTATCTCTTACAGGAGGGAGCGAATATGCTTTAGGAAGGCCCTAGAGCTATATGCCTTCCTTTGAGAGTTAGACAGCATATTTTTGTTTTATTCTTGCACTGGGGTGCTTTCGTCTCTTCACATCATCAGATATTTTAATAATATCACCCACTTGCTTTGTTTTAAATACTGAGAAGACATTCTTTTCTGGTAAGTCACTCCTTGATTTATCACACCAAGTGAGCAACGGGGTGGCCTCTTATTCTGTATTTAACACCTGCAGTTTAGTAGGATCTGGCTTCTCACCCCTTACATCTCGAGGGGGACTCTTTGTTCGAAGTGAGTCCTTAAAGTATGATCGCATCCATTGGCAGTCTTAAAGCAAACTCTCCATCATTAGAGATGTATCCATAGTTTCTCACCTCGCAAGATCATATAATCGATTTTGCCACACTGCTGAGGTTTCCGCTTCCTTATCCAGCCTCCTTTCAACTCTTGTTGCCAAGGCTTCATTCTCTTATCAGCTTACTAGACCAGCCTATAATCAAGGCAGTCTGATCTTGGAGGTTGTTGTTTATTCCCTCATACACTTTTGTAAAGGGGCTAACGATGTTGATAATGATGCCATTACTAGCTGCTCCAGGTGCATCGTCTCCCCAACATCCAGCAAACTCTCCTTTCTTCTATTCTTCTTCATAGATCTCCTGGGCTCCGAAGGAGTATACATCGAAGAAGAAGAAGCCGGGGAGCCAGTCTCCTCGATTATTTCAAAGTTTTCACTCTCATCCTCAAAGTCCCAGCTTCTAAGGACAGGCCTGGGGTAGGCGTGAACTTTCCCTTTATTCCCCCTAGGTTTAAGTTTTCTGCTCCTTAACTGGCCCCTCTCCCGCAATTTCTCCATCCTAGCCACTGCGATCTTCGCCCTTTGATGTAGTTTAATCGGCTCCTCTACATTCTGTTTTTCAAGGTTGATTGCCACCTCCATCTCCTTCTTTTCCTGTCTCTCCACGGCTGCATCCGCCTGCAATAATGACTGATTCAGTATTTCTCAACAGTCATTTACCCTTGACAGGCTCAGCCTTTTTTGCCTAGCAATTTTCACTGCTAGGTCAGCAATATCCTGAGTGTATTGGTTAGCTAGCCCTTCATTTGTACTTACACCGGCCTCTGAACATCCCTTGGTTTGTCCCCCAAGACAATTGAAGGATTTAGTTCCTAAGCAGAGGGAAATACGTCTTGGTTTCCCCCATTACAGAGGATAGAGTTCGAGGTTGGCCCATTGGACTCCAATGGGCCAAGGCCCAGCGGTCTATCATTAGTACAATTCAGAGGTCATTGCAGAGTTATTGGGGAGGCACTCCTCGGCGGGTTACACACACCCCTAGCCTCCTGTTGTGAAGATGGCGGCTGAGGCGATGTAACCGCCCGTTGTAGAGAAACCAGCAGAGGCTTGATGATCTCTTCAATTTCCATAACAGGGTTTTTCCTTTGTAGGGGGTGATCCTCCTTCTTTCGAAGTACGTCCCCTTGGCTGAGATTGTCCACCGGCAAATGCCTCTCCACGTCATTTGCCACTGCCATCGGCCCCACCGGTCCCCCATAAGCTACTTCAGATTCCATAAGAGACTCGCACATATCTTGATCGTGGAAAGCGTCCAAAGCAACCCGCTCCTCCACAACAGAGGAGCGGCATCCCTCGAGCAGAATTTCTCACCCCACCACCCTCTCTCCTTACCTGCAGCGCGTTTTTGCACTCAACGGGCAGGAGCTGGAGCTTATTTCCATCGTGCACCGTTTGTATCGGCCGGCACCGCACGACACGCCTGGAAAAAGGCACCCACTGCGCCCCAGCAAACTACTTCATGGAGGAAGTGAGGTTATATGCTGTGGAGTTTCTGGGTCCTGGTAGGAGGGGGCATGGTTCAAGGGCACAGAAAGCGTCCCAATCCTTAAAGCAGCCGCGGTAGCAATTCACTTGGCTTCCAAACACCGTCAGTAATGCAGCAGAAAAAGAGCAGCGTAGTATGCTGAGGCAGAGTCTCTCCTCCAGACAACTCCACTTGCCGCCACCTCTTGGGAATTGCTTTAAAGGAGTAGATCTGTCATCCCAGTAGCAGCGGTGGCACTGCAGCCTCTTCTGCACAATCTAAGTAGGGCATGAACTGGGGTTATTTTAAATCGCTCTCAATTCAGAAAGAGGAGACTGTGTCCCAATGTAGTCTCTTCACTGGGAGAAAGAGGTACTCGTCCTACTAGGACGTCTCCAATGTGCTCAACTACAGGTCATTCGGTTCACATCTGGAACATGACACTGTCATAGCAGTGCAGAATCCTAATGAAGTTGCCATAGCAGCCTTCCATGATGTCTGAAGAGACACGGGCAAAATAGGCCACCCACCATTAATAACTGAGTCAATGGACTGATGAAGTCTGTACAACAAAAAACGTGCAGGCCAAAATGCTTATGCTACCACTCGTGATGTGCACAGATTTATGAAAGATAAAAAATGATCCAAGTTTGTGCATCATGAAATGTGCAGAAAAATCTTCCCATTGGTTCACAGCATTTGCTGAACATCCTAGGCACGGCAGACTTCGCCCACATTGAAACAGATGGAGCCCCCGTCTGCAAATGAAACAGTCAATGAAAAATGTCCCCAGTCCTTCCAAACATTTCTTGGAATTTAGTGCTATACAAATGTAATCTCAATGCTGCAAAGAAACCTCACATTTGCTCCTTTAAAAAAAAGAAAAAACTCCCTTTCACAGCTCCTTATTAGTGTGTCCAGCCACCCCTTCTCCGCACTCATATGATGGTTGGTGTACATGGCAATATACCAGAAAATCTTTTGCTTAACTAGTCATATTTACAAAGTGATCTCTGGAGACGTGGGGTTGTCTCTTGGCAGTTCGACCAGGATGGTTGCAATCCTGCAGTTGAGCAGAGCTCCCATCTTGTGACACATTGAGGAGAGAAAGAGCCTTGTAGTATTGGGAATACAATGTAGGGCTGTTGGCAGGTAACCATGAAGAGCAGGTCAAGTGCAGGTGCCATCGGGACTGTGCCAAAGTTCCCTGCATGACTCTGAGGGTAAACAATGGGGTGACCATGTTTCAGGACCCAGGCACTGTGTGGAAGATGCCCTGCTCTACCTCACCCCCGTTGAACACCACCACCACCACCGAACTCTGGCCATGGCTAGAGAGATGCCGTAAGGCGGGTATGTTGGTGGAACGTGTGATGAGGGGTGCAGGGCTCGTACCGTAGGGGTTGCCATAGCCATGTTAGAGATTCCCATTTGTGCTTGCCCGCGCCCTGTGCGTTCCACCTTCCTAGCCGGGAGGATAGCTCGGAGGCAACGTGCTCGCCTTGGAAGCAAGTCGAGCCGGAGAATCACCGGTTTGATCCCCGGGTATGTGCTTAGAAACCTCTGGGTATTAAGCGCGTTATAAATAACCCATCATATCATAACCCTGTCAGTCCTCTCGTTTGACTGAAGTTACGCACAGGTCAGCTAGCATACCCAAACAAAGCTATTTAATGTTTCTTGTTCATTGTGTTCCCTTTCTTACAAAGTCGACCACTCTCGTTCTCTTTCATTTTCATGTTCTCCCATCTTTTCTGCTATTTCTATGCATTTTCTCTGGCATGTCTTTGCTTCTTTTTGAGGTTTCCTATGCTTTCTGCATTTCTCTCACTCGTTTTTTCATGTTTTCCTATCTTGTATGTTTTCGTTTTATTTGTGCTGTGACTCTTTTGTGCATTCATTTGGACAGCGTTGGTCTTCTCACTAATGCACCACTTATTCTATATTTAACCCAGTTTTCTCAAACGCTTTCCAGTGCTTGCTTTTTTTAACTCATCGTTATTTACATAACAAAGCAAAACCATAATGGCAGCATGCGGAAGATTATTTATTTAAAAAAATAACATTATTGCACAAACAAGTAAGCAATCTGTTTTTGCACAAATGTTGAAGGCAAAGTAGGTTTACATACAAATGTGCACAAATTCCCATTAGCCCTCTTTCGCCCATAAAAGTTATTGATAAATATAATGTTACCTATGTTTGCCATTATTAGGCATTGTTATACATGTACTTTCATATTTATTTATTTACATTACAAAATGTCTTGTTTCCCTCATTTGCTGCTAACCTTGCTGTTTTTCTTGGCTTTTCTGCTTTGAAAGTGCTTTGCCTGCTTGAATCTTGCTCTGTACAGCTGTAGGTGTGGCTCGCATTTAAAACAAAATGGCACCCAACATTGCACAAAGTGACTTACTGCTTTCTCTTCTACCGTCCTCCCCTCATTTCATTCTTTTTTTGTCTCTACATCCCTATTAAAATTCCTCACTCCTTCCAATTCTCTCTTCTCTTCCCTGCACATTAGATGTCGCTTTATATGCATGTTGAGACTCTGTGGCGTGAAAGACGCAACTTAATGTCTCTGGGAGCATTGCATTGTATATTGTAGCAGAAGGAATATATGTTGAGACTGTAACTCGCTGTCCTCTCTCTCCTGCTTTGACTTGTTATAGTGGATGATAACGGCAGGGTTCGGGGCTGTAGCTCACCAATTGATTGCGGTAAGGCTGTGAATGCTGGTGTGGCCTGAAACCCCATAATAACCTGATCGAAGGATAGGCACACTGCCTGTCTGGTAACAACACTGTGAATAACCAACAGACCTAATGGTTTCAAAAGAACTAACTCCTGAATGAAATGAGGTGTTCTTAATCTTCCCAGTCTAACAGGTTGCAATACTCCCCTGCCCACGATATGAGCATAATGGTAGCTATTAAGCCACAGAATTAAATCTCTGCAGCCACCACAAGTCATGCAAACAATGTCTCCCTTTAACATTTCTTTCCAATATGTCGGCCACAAATTGGATGAAAGCCCATGCTCCTTGGTACACTGTTTTGGAGCTCAGTTTTTTGCTTCCATGTGTTTCTCCCTAAGGAAGTTACATTTTTGCATGCGTCCCCTAGCATACATTGTGGAACTTAACACAACTTGATGCAAATGTGTGCCATTGATAGGAGATGCTGCTCTCCCAGGAGGAAGGATGGGATTTCCTGTAGGAATATCAAAATGCTGAGTTCATGTATAAGCTTACAATAGAGAAAACAACCTCTGCTAACTGACACCTAAACAGAGCATCCTCCAGAAAAATGATTACTCGAGTCAGATTCTCTTCCAGTAGTCGTGTTGTTTGATGAGACCCAAGTCCTAATCAACTAATTTCGGTGCCTAGTGGGGAGTTGGAATGGACCATGTTCTTGCCACAAATGAGCAGTGACAAATGGGGGCTACCTCCAATCCCTTATGTTTGGCAAAATACTACCTATGCTGCCATCCCAAAATCTTTATGGCTCGGGATATGCACGGATATTGTCCCGACTAGACAATCGTATGAGGCCTAATGTGAGAAGCCAGTAATGAGAATCGGACACAAGGGATTCATGGTTTTGATCAACGACTTCTATTACACTTAAAAGGGTTTGGAAAATGCCTCTCTGTCCCTGCTCTAAAAGGTGTTTTGCTACCTAAAACCAAAATTAAGGGTCTGACAATGTCAGAATGTCCAAAGCAAAACCGTCCCATGTCCAAAGTACTACTCCAGCCATCACATTCTAAAAATCAACTCTAAGATGAAAAGGGAAAATGTCTTTGGCCTTTAGTATGGTACATAATGTTCAAAAAGGAAATGCGTAACTCCAACACACAACGTTCCAGAAGTTCCTTGTTCCAAAGTGTGATTCCCTTCCCCTGGATTTCTCTTAACTCTTTTTTATATTGATGAATGTCAGTTCTTGGGTCTCTCTTGTTCAGCAACACAACTGGTATACAAAACAACTTGGCTGTTAGTCTGTATCTTGTTAGGATACCTGGTGTACTCGCCTGCCAGGTTTTCTCTCTTCTTTAATATGTTTCCACAGCCTTTTGCTAGTCCTGATGTATCCTTATCAGGACTTTCTTTTGTACTGTATATAACATGCTGTTCAACTTGACTGCTGTGCTTTCCTGCGAGGGCTTTCTCACATGAACATGCTTACAACTCGCATCTGCCTGGTATACTCTCTTGCCAGGGCTTTTCTTATATGTATTTGTGCATATTTAATCTACCTGGTATACTCTCCTGCCAGGGCTTTTCTCATATATATTCTTGCACCTTTAATCAGCCTGTATACTCTTCTGCCACGAATTTCCCCATGTGTGCACTGCGCACACTCACAGACTTAATAGTCTCTTATATCTAATGTATTCCCTCTTGTTTCTGCCTGGTATAATATCCTGCCAGGACTTGCCTTATATGCATGCAACATACACTCCCAAACTTGACAGCCTCTTATATTTCCTTTGCTCTGTCTTTTAAAGTAGTGATCAATTACTTGTTCTTTCTCATAGACTTTGTTGCATGTTATTTGCTTTTGGGATGATTGACAGTACGCCCCAGTGTCCCTGCTTCCTTTGGGTAGACTCACCGGCTCTTTGTCAGCATCTATAGGCTTTCTCATGGCAAGCCTGCAGCTCTTCAGCATTCCGTTCCTGTTCGCCACCTCTGCCTTGCATCTTTTGTGCCCCTCGCAGCTCCCACTCTTTAGTTTGGCCTTTCTCCGGGCTTGGGCAGTGAGGATGCTGCCTTCTGACACATGCAAATGCTGTGAAGCTTCCCGTCTGCTTTTGGCGTCCTCGCAGCGTGTCGCTCCTTGCAGTTCACTCCTCTAGGTTTTTTCGGGAAGCCGGTTGGCTCCACAGACCTTGTACCAGCCGCACAGTCCCTCGGTCAACAACGAGAGGACTAGAGCTCACCACCTATCGCCTCTCAGCAGTAGCAGATTCAAACTTCCGCTTCCAGCTGTATTTTCCCAGTGAGGGAGCCTCCAGCTTCTCTCTGGCACTTTGCTGGTGCCCAGGGGTTCACCCCCTTTTTGGGGGCACAAGAGTTTCCCGGGGTTCCCCCAGCGGTCCCCAGTTCTCTACCAGCTGTTTGTTTGTGACGGTTCCCCCTTCGTTTCTCTGGGATAGCAATTCAAGGACCCTTCTTCTGCTACAAATGAATCCTGCAACCAGGTCCTCCAAGGAGGGCCTCTCTCACACTTCCTGAGTCTTTCTTTGTTTTTATACTGGCTCTGGCCAAGAGGATTTGGGAAAAGACTAGACTGCCATAGGTGGTTCTTAAATGTAATTCTCTTTCCTTCATTATTCACCCTTTTCACAGTATTGATTTTACAACTCTTTTTGTGAGTCATTGGGGATCTTCCTCGTCACAGTACTGGGAAAGTAATGGTCATTCAGGATACTCCTATTCTTCCTTGTCCCAGTACTTTTTAGGGTTATGGTAGGTTTAGTACAACCCATGAGTTCATAAGGGAAGGGATGGTTCTTAGGGTTGTAAGAAGGGATTTAGTGAACATTGATTAGTGGGGATACCACATCTCACCTGATGATGATGTGTCACTCCCTTGAGGGTCGCCTCCTTCCATGTGGTCCTCCCTCATATAGCCCCCTAGGGTCAGGATCAGGTAGCGGCTGCTGTACCCTGGCCACATGGGCAGAGGTCACCGCTGGGAAAGGAGTGATGACCCCATTGGATTCATCACATACCCTTCCCCTAAAGACTGGGCCTCCTGCCCAAGGGTTCGTGGTTAGATGATGACTTGGGGTGTTTTACTGGAAAATTGGATTCTCCCTCAATTTGGACCTTCTTGGCTCCAACCCAGGCGTTCCTATTGCAGACACCCATGTCACGGCTTCCGCCAGAGAGACTCTCACTGACATCCTCTTCGTTAACACACCAGATTTATGTACTCGTTACATGGTCGCTTTCTCTCTCCTATTGCCTCGTCTCCCATTAATGGTGGCACTCGCTGGGTGGTTCTCCTTGACCACTTCGCCATTTCCAGAGTCATCATTAATGTCTATTTCAATGGCACCATCATGGTTCAGGTTCCTCAACCCAACGTACTTCTCTTTGACAGGCTCCTCCCTTGCTTCTCTAACCTCACCTCTCCCTCTGGGCAGGCTCCCTTGCCCACTGTTCCTTCCTCTCCCTCCGGCCAGGCTCCCTTGCCCTCTCTGCCTTCCCCCTCTTCTGTACAGGCACCCTCACCATGCCATACTGTCCCAGCCCCCTTGTCATCATTGGCTTCCTCGCCATCCTCCACTTTCTCTCTGGCCCTCTTGCCACCCTTGGGTGGGACCACTCTCCCCTGTAGCCCCACCCCCCTGAGGAAGACCCTCAGGAAGCTGCTCCACATTACCACTCTCAACACTTGCTCTGCCATCAAACACTCATCTGACATCTGCAACCTCCTCGACCTCATGGATCTTGATGTGCTCACCATCACAGAGATCTGGTTTAAGGCGAGCTCTGTCACAAGCTTTGACCCACTCCTCCCTGGCGGCTACAAAATCCTCTGTGTCTAGGCCTAAGAAGACAGGTGGATACCTGTATCCATCATCCCCACTCAGGCCTACTCCTCCTTCGAGTGCCTAGTTTTCAGACTCTCACTCTCCCCTAAATCTTCTCTCATTATGGCTACCTTATATCGGCCACCAGGACAGTCCACTCTCTTCCTCTGAGGAGGAGGCTGACCTGGCCTCCTCCTTACTCTCCTCCTCCTCCTCTCAACTTCTCCTGATGGGTGACCTCCACATCCATCTGAACTCTCCTGACTCCTCAGGACCCTTCTGCAACCTATGCGACTCTCTCTCCCTATGTATCCCACCCTCTGGCCCCACACACACCGCGGGCCACACCTTGGATGTTCTCATCTGAACTGACATCCCCCTCTCTACCCCTTTCATTAACTCTCTCTTGGACCGACCACTCTCTTCTCTCAACACACCTGACGCTCCCCTCTCCTCTTGCAGCAACACACCCGGCACGGCCACTCGGCTTCAAAGTCACCAGACCCGTGAAAAAAGTGACAATGGCTGCCGTTGCCTCCACCTACTTTCCTCCTCCCATCCCTGTGGCTGACTCCCACCCTGACACAGCCCTTGCTAACCTCAACCTCGCTGTCTCCAACACTCTTGCCCCTGCAATGAGGGTCTGACTGAAGCCTTCCAAAAAGAGCAACTCTTGGTATGACTCCGATCTGGCTGCCCTTAAACGCAAATGTAGGGCAGCTGAGCGAAAATGGAACTCATTGGCCGGACCATCTGACAAACTGGCCTGCAGCTTCCTTCAGAAGCAATATCGACAATGCATCTGCTCCAAGAAAAGTCTATATTCAAGCCTGCATCTCCACGGCATCAAACAACACGGCCAAGCTTTTCAAAGTCTGCAAGGAACTGGCCACCCATGATCTTTGCTTGGCCCTGGCTGCACATTTCACCACTAAAACCCAAGACATCCTTTCCACCCTCTCCACCGCAGCACACACCAACAACGGAGCCTCCCTTGCCCCCTCCCCCGCCCCCCACCCCTCTTACCCTCTCTTCTTTCTCACCCCTGATGAGGTCTCCAAACAAGTCCGATCTATGAAGGCTTCATCCAAACAGGTGGACCCCTGCCCCACTAAAACCATCAAAGGCAATATTGACACCCTCGCCCCAGCCTTGGCCGATCTCTGCAATCTCTCCTTCTCCATTGGAGTTTTCCCAACTGCTCTTAAGCACTCCCTTTTGCACCCTCTGCTCAAGAAACCCTTTGCCGACCCCTCCATTCCGGCAAACTACCACCCTATCTCCATCACTCCATTCTTAGGCAGACTCCGGGAGAAGTTGGCTATCACTCAGCTGACGCACTGAATCTATTGGCTGCTTCCATGACCACCAGTCTCGCTTTAGAGCTCCAGAGGCATGAAAACTGCTCTTCTGAACACCTGTGAAGACCTGCTCTCAAATCTTGACACTAACACTTCCTCTGTCCTCATTCTCTTTGACCTCTCCTCTGCCTTTGACACAGTTAATCACAACATCCTGATCGCACGTCTCCGTGACACCCTGGGAATCACAGGTCAGTCTTTGGCGTGGTTAATCTCCTTTCTCTCTGACCGCCCATCCCAGGTGGAACTCAGAACCTTTCTCTAGACTATTGCTCTCTGAACCTGTGGCGTTCCCCAGGGATCTAAACTCTCCAGTGGTCGAAGTGTATGACAAGAAGTAGTGGAACTATGTTCCCTGCCGGCCTGCCCCTTGTCCCCACAAACCCCATTGACACAACCCCTCCCACACACAATACACCCCGCAAACACTTGCACCTGCTGCTTTAGGGAACATGCTGTGCAGTGCACTGAAAGTGAAGGTTTGAAATTCTTCCTACACTTTTATTTTAAAACAAAACCATTCTGGAATGGTTTCTTTTTAAAATAAAAGTATAGGAGCTGTACAAGGTAATTTAAAAAAGTATAGGAGCACCGCTCCCGACCGCTCCCTCTCACTTCGACCACTGAAACTCTCCTCTTGGTTCTTCAATGTCCATATGGCTGCCTTGGCACGTTTGATTGCCACTTTCACCTCTAACTTCCAGTGTTACGTGGATGACATGCATCTATCTTTCAGGCTGCTGTCATGATGCCTACCCCCGGAGCACCAGGCCAGGCCCAGCACCCCCGGGAGCAGGCATCATGCCCCCGGGTAAAAGCCCAGCGGCCCCTTATAGGGGCTCTTTGGACTCTGTCCTGGCGCCGTTGGCGCCAGGCTCATGTTGGACATCAGTCCTAGCGCCATAGGCGCCAGGCTCATAAAAGAAGGTGTTTTGTGCACTTACCTGATGAAGACCATGCTGCAAAATTCAGGCCTCCCTGAGACCTGAAAGGGACTATTTTTTCATTGGGACTATTTTGCCACTCGGGCGTGGCCAGGGAAGGATACTTACCTGGAACTACTTTGGGGGCTATTTAAGCCACGCCCAGACAGTAGCTCACGCTTCGCGTTGTTCTGCATCCAAGCAGCTGAACGCTCACCGTGTCTGCTCCTGCATCTGGTCTCCAGCCACGCCCGCCTCGATCCTGGAACACCTGTAAGGAAAGAAGAGAAGAGAAAGGTGAAAACAAAGAATTTTATCAAACTTCTTAACTGCATCCGGAACCTTCACGCCAGCGTTCCTGAAAAAAGACTCATTTAAAAGCACCGCGTTGCTCGCTGCAGCGCCGCGCTTCACTCACCTGTCCTCGGGAGTTCTTCTGGCTCCACCGCGACTGTCTGCACCGGTCGCCACATCTCTGCGCCTAGGGGAGAGAAGAAGAGACAAAAGGTGAGCAGAAGGAACATATGAGGAAAGCCTAATTTTCCGCCATAACACTTACCGGTCTTCTGTTGGTGGACCATTCCTCATTTCGGGGCGGCGCTGCTTCGTTGGCAGGTACCGCACCCCGGCCCCTATGGGGAAAGGACAAAAGACCTTACTGGAGGAATATAAAGACATTAAGAGGGATCGCCCCCATCGCTAACTCACCTGAGTTTACCATCGGCAGTTCAATCCCTCAACGCATCGCCTTCATTCTGCACCTGAAATAAAGGACAGATCACAGGTTAGGAAGGCAACAGAAAAGGAGGCTCAACACTTGAACTTTTGTAATCTTCATACTTACGGCGTTCCGCTCGGAAAAGTCAAGTGGATTTTGCCAGCGCCATTCTGAAAACCAGTGAAGTAACTGGACAAACACGCGCCCCTGCACCAGAAGCAGGATGGAGAGTTCATCCTTTTAAACCATAAGGTGAGCTTCAACCAGGGATTTCGGAGGAAGTTAGAGAAGAACGAAGAGGGAAGGGGGGAGCAAGCACACTATTCTGCAGACTGTTAATACCCTTTCTCATCTGCAGAAGGATATTCCTACGGGCCAGACAAGCAAGATTTGAGGGTCCTGTTCAGTCGGTGTTCCGAGTTCTGCGCATCACGCTCGAAGAGGCCACAGCAACCCAGACTAGACCAGCGCCTCCGTGGGAGTCAGGTGAGCGTTACAGCTACCTTCTGCCGCCGCCTTCTCCTTGCTCAGATCTGACTGTCTGTCCACTATTCAGTCATGGTGTGCTGCAAACAACCTTTGCCTCAACGCCAGTAAGACTGAGATCGTTCGCATTGGGACTCCTGCTCCCGCTTTCCCACTTTCGCTCTGGCCGGGCCTCCCTTGGCCCTGCACCCACACCCACCTGCGAGGCAAAAAATCTCAGGGTCAGCTTCAACTCCACTCTCATCTTTCTGACATCTCTAAAAATCTACCTATCAGCTACACCTCCTCAGAGGTACGCTACCTTTTCTCACTTTGCTCCAGCAGCTCACTGTCTCCAGAGCCTTGGACCTCCCTTCTTCTGCTCTGCGCCCTCTGCAACTCATCCAGAGCAGAACCACCAGACTTATCCTTGGCCTCAAGCCCAGGGACCGCATCTCTTGGCACTGAAATCCCTTCACTGGCTCCCTGTTGCTGCAAGGATCAAGGTCAAGACCCTCTGCATTGTCCACAAGGCTTTCTGGGTTTAGGACCTACCTAACTACAACACTGCCTACCTAAATACTGCCATGAGCCCTCTGCTCATCTACCTCCATCCTTCCAGTGAGCCGGTTCTCCAAGCAGAGATTTGGAGGCAGATCCTTATCTTCAGCCGGTCCCTCCCTCTGGAATAGCCCCCCTGCCGCCCTCCTTCTTGAGCCTGACCTTCTTAAGTTCCGGAAACTCCTCAAGACCTTCCTCTTCTCCTTTTCCTTCGCTCTTCCCTACCCTACTAACCTGGCCCTCTGCTCTCTCCGTCTCTCCCCCTCTTCATTATAGCTTGTCGACTGGCCGCCTGGTGTACCTCAGAGTTTCACCGGTCCTGGGCACACCTGCCAGTCCTCTCTCGCACTTGCCTCAGGGCGCTACTCCTACTCCCACTACCCTCGCTGCACTTAGAATAACCCAAGAGAGTGGCTCTCTCTGCACTTACCCCAGTCTCCGCCTACTGGGTGGACTTGGACCTCCCCCTCCCTGTGTCCTTCTATGCACTTGCACGACCCAAATGCAACGTGCCCGCAGATCGTCTGTCTGTTCTCCCTTGTGTTCTACCCTTAATTGTACTGGTAAAACTGCACAGTCGCTGTCAGGCCTATTTGCTGTGTCGCAACTGTTAAATGTATTTTACACACTTACTCTGTCTGTGCAGACTATTATCGTCTCAGAATTTCAGGGTCTCTGAGCGACTGTTGTTTTTCCCCTCGTTTCCACACTCGTTGAGCACTTTGAAACACTTTCCTGTGTATAGACGCTATATAAATATACTATACAATACAAGTTTAGTTCCCAATTCCTAAATAGGAAATTCTGGCTAGAATCCCTCTTCTTGCCAAGATTTAAAAGGGGAATAAGAAAGGGAAGAGTTGCAGACACTTCTAGCGTATTCTTTTTCCCATGGAAACCAGGAAGGGGTTCATCCACCTCTGTGTTTGTTGATTATTTCAAACATGGAGGTTCACCCCTGTAGGTTCTTATTCTTATCTGGGCCACCTGCGAGACCCACTGGTCAAACTAGGCTGTGCTACTCCCTATAACTATTTGGGTTGGCAAGTTGGAGATTGCTCCCACTGTCAAATATACGTCTTTTCCCAAGATAGTAACTGGGAGTTGGGTCTGTAGGTGGTTTTCTACATGGCCATGGACACAGCTTACTCTTTGATCTCCCATCCTCTTCCACCCCTGCAGAAGTAATTCTGCCCATATGACACATCCTGTATTTCCACCATCCAGTTGGGCCCAGAGGAGTTCCCCTCTAGAGTGACAGGGACCCTGTATGAAGTGTTCCTCCCTGTATAGAGGAAGATGTTGGATCTTCTCCTATTCTTTTTCCAGTTTACCTCACTAGATATATTTTATTAATAGCACGCCTATACACACGATTGGGCATGAAGGATATTTGCATAAAATGGTTCAATTACTATTTCCTTACTTTGTCCACCCTGGTGGAGGGTCTTTTATTAAGGCTATAGTGGAGTGTGAGGGGGTCCATTCTGTTTAAGGAACAACGTTTCGCCGGATGAGCATACTCTCCACAGGAGAAACACAACTGCAGGTCCAAGTTAGGGGATAGTTAATCCCGATCCCAGTCTCTCATTCCACTACTCCTGGACCTTCTGGATTTCTCTGATCCCTGTAAACCATAGAGGTGTGTCTCTGGAGTGGATGGCTTTTGCACCCCCTGTTCAAAAGGGTAATATCACTCTCGCTTTCGGTAACCACTTCCAGGAGTTACTAGATAGACAGGTCCCACTTAAGAACAAACAAGTCTGTCCAAATCCAAACCACCAAAACTGGTATTCGGCCGAATTGAGTACACTCAAAACGGCGAAAAGAAAATTAGAGAGAAAATGGCACAAAACCCCCTCTGAACAAAACAAAGAAAATTGGAAAAAATGTGACCTCCTTTACAGAGCCAAACTGACAGAAGTTAAAAAGAATTACTATAACGATCAAATTGCTAGTGCCTCAAATTCTACCGGCAAACTGTTTCAAATTCTAAAATCCTTTGAAAAGCCACCTACTCTTTCGTCGCCATTCCAACCAACCTTGGTCGACTGCAAACTAGTCCAAACGGCTTTCTCAAATAAAATCAAAAAAGCTAGAGATAACATAATTAACTGTAAAGTAATTTGATTCATTACCCTTGCATCAACCTAATGAAGTGAATCAACATTCCCAAATTTACATTCTCGCCAGTTTCGGCTGAAGAATTGCTGGATGCTCTCATATCCATGAACTGCACTACTTGCTGTGAAAACATCTTACCTCCTAAACTCATCCTAGATAATGCAGAAAATGTTGTCCCCTTTCTATGCCGTATGACAAATGCTTCTTTTAGGGATCGGAAAGTCCCGGTAGGAATAACAACAGTCAGTCACTCTCCTGGTAAAAAAACCTGGACTGGACCAACAAGACCCGACAAATCTTAGGCCCATTACAAACTGTAACTTCCTATTAAAGGTGCTTGATCAAATCGCCACAAAACAGTTACAAGAATATGTAGACCAGCATAGACTTTTACACCCGCAACAATCAGGCTTTAAAAGTGCGCATAGCACCGAATCAGCACTGTTGGATTTGCAAACTAAAATGCTGGGTATTCTTGACAAAGGAAAGGCATGTTTGCTATTTCTTTTGGACCTCTCGGCTGCTTTCGATTTGTTAGACCACGGGAAGCTCAGAGAGGCACTAGGCACAGCTGGAAATTGTTCTGAAGATGCTATCGAATGGGTATCATCCTTTTTAGAGGATAGGAACTCTAAAATCACTTGGGGTGGACATTCCACTAATTCTAAACCAGTGGATTGCGGTGTTCCGCAGGGAGCCAGTTTTTCCCCACTGCTTTTCAATTTGTATATCCTTTGTCTCTGCACCCTTCTCTCACAGCTGGGGATCGTTTTTACTAACTTCGCAGATGACACACAGCTTATTCTGGAGCTAAGTGGCAACCACACCGCCGACAGTAACAGATTATCCGCAGTTCACAATACAATACAATAGAAAACTGGATGATAACACATTGGATGTGCCTTAATAGCTCCAAGACGGAGCTTATGACATTTGGCACTGCAAAAGTCTTAAATAACCTATGCCCAGACTACTCCTCATTCTGTATAAAAGACTCTTCCATTACAAACAGTCAAAACCCTCGGCATCTACTTACAGTCATCACTAGGAGCCGAGGCTCAAACCTCCTACCTGAAACGAAACTGTAAATATTATCAGACTGCTACTAAATATCAAAAATAGTATCACAATTGCCAGGGCCACTATTCTGTCACGTTTAGATTATGGCAACGCTTTGATGCTTGGCGCCAACAGCAACTGCATAAAGCA
Source organism: Ambystoma mexicanum (assembly GCF_040938575.1). NCBI lineage: Eukaryota > Metazoa > Chordata > Amphibia > Caudata > Ambystomatidae > Ambystoma > Ambystoma mexicanum. The sequence continues at coordinate 1,471,152,000 of NC_090934.1, read as the reverse complement.
ATGCCAAATCATTCAGAATAACGCAGTTCGGTCCATCACAAGAAAGTCCAAGCGTGATCATATTACAAAGGACAGAAATGACCTCCACTAGCTAGCAGTGAGGGAACGTATTATTTTCAAATCATTGACACTGGTTCATCGTTGCCTATACGGAACGGCCCGACATACCTGAAGAAGGAATTCAGCTGGAATGAGCCAAGCCGGAGCTTAAGATCCGCAAAACAAAGACTGCTTAAATCTAGCTAACCTAGTAAATCCACAGGCCTAGGTCGAGGATTTGCCAGCAAGGCCATTTCCCACTGGAATGAGTTACCCTGCAATATGAGACTTGAAAGCAATACTCAATCATTCAGGAAACAGTTGAAGACCACACTTTTCAAATAATCCACATTTCCGCCATGCTGGTTCTCATGTAGAATTTACTTTCCTCCTCCTTTCATTTTCTATTCGTACTGTCCTGTGAACTTCTCGTCTCCGGGTTTCTGTCGCGCCCTGATGCTTGCGAGCTTTCGGCGCGTTACAAATACATAAATCAAAAAATTAAAATAAATAATATCCTGGAGGGAATCCGCAATCCTCCCATGAGGGTTCTGGTTTATCTCCTAAGTGATAATGGCCTAGAGAATGGTGCCCCACCCCCCAATCTTCTCCTGGTGATTTGAGGGGTTCTGGTTTATCTCCTAAGTGATAATGGCCTAGAGAATGGTGCCCCACCCCCCAATCTTCTCCTAGTGATTTGAGGGGTTCTGGTTTATCTCCTAAGTGATAATGGCCTAGAGAATGGTGCCCCACCCCCCAATCTTCTCCTAGTGATTTGAGGGGTTCTGGTTTATCTCCTAAGTGATAATGGCCTAGAGAATGGTGCCCCACCCCCCAATCTTCTCCTAGTGATTTGAGGGGTTCTGGTTTATCTCCTAAGTGATAATGGCCTAGAGAATGGTGCCCCACCCCCCAATCTTCTCCTAGTGATTTGAGGGGTTCTGGTTTATCTCCTAAGTGATAATGGCCTAGAGAATGGTGCCCCACCCCCCAATCTTCTCCTAGTGATTTGAGGGTTTTTGGTTTATCTGAGGGAACAGATAGCTCTAAAAGGGTATCTATCTTAAGGTGAATCATATATTCCCTCTCCCTCCCCGATGTAATGGATTGTTATTCTGGAGGAGGGAGAGAAACACTGGGATCTGGGAGATATTGTAGTCCTCCTGTAAGAGACAGGACACTTCACAAGCTGGTGGGGAATCTGGAAGGTTTTTTGTTCTCCCTGATAGGGGCCTTGACTCAGATTTTTGTGGTTTGGGGGGCTTTGGTTGGGATAACACTAACGGTTGTACTTCATTCAGGCAATAGAGTGGTATTATCATATTAGTGATACATGTTCCTGACTTGTGTCAACCCCAGAACCTTTTGCTTGGACTTGGTAACTATATTACCTTGTCCCTAGGTGAGTGGGAATCTTTATCACCTCTCACCTAGTCTTTTACTCTTTATGTGGGTGTCCTTTTTATGCCTCTCCATAGTGTATGATTGGAGTTATAGCTCCTATAACTTTTGGGCTTAGGCTGGGTTGTCCCTTTGGGCTCTCCTGTTAAATTCTCGTTCATGTACTGGTCCCAAATAGTACAGGGATTTTCATTCCCTTTACCCTTTGTATAAAATTATGGGGAGTGCTGGGGGGTACAATGAATCCCCTTTCTTACCTGGTAAAGTTTTTTTTTACAATTGCGGGTTTACCTCAGTGGCCTGTGGCAGTGGTTTTACCTTTACGACTTTAAGTCTTTATTACTCACAGGCTGTTAATTCAGCCTTGGTAATGTACAGAAGGGTCACCATTTTGCTAAAATAGTGTGCTGCTTCTTTTTCGGCCATTTCTTGTGTGCTTGCTGTTTCCGGGGTCTTCCCCTGCCATTTTAGGCAGGAACAACCGCAGTGGAAGTTTGGTCTTTGCTGGGAATCCTTTGGATTCCCCGCCCAGGCTCCAGAGTGTCTAAGAAGGCAAAAAATGAGGGAGGAGTCCAACACCATGCCGCCCTTTGTCTTTTACCTTTCCTAAAAGGAACCAACTTCCAGTGGGGGGCTGGCTGTCCTGATTGGACAGCCAGACTGCCCCTTACTGTAAAATGCAGGAAGAGAATGCAGAAGTTGTGCTGTAGTTACTGATAAAAACTCAGAACCTGGAAGCTGAGTTTTCGACCACTGGAGCTGAAACCGAAGAGGAAGATGAAGAAAGGACAGCCGTAGTGATTTAAATCGACCGGAGAGCCTTCTGTGTAACCAGAGCTTGCTATAACCCTTACTTCCCATCGACCTGGGGATCCCGAAAAGTACGACCCAGATCCTGCTGAGATCCATTGAGTAAATGTTAAGGAGAATCCTCATTTCTGTGCTAATTCCCGTCTACCTTAGAGACCCCCCAGCTCTTTTGCTGGACTTCAGGACTTTTAATTTTTATCCTGGAGTGATTGAGACCTCTTTTCTCACTCTCTCAAGTATTTTTCTCTGATTTGGTCTCTGTGTTTCATTTGGTTTTGGTTCTGTCAGACTCCATAGGCATCATCTTTTTGCATTGTGACACACAGACACTCACTGCAGTGTCCCAGAGAAGTCATTTGGATTTCTGCTAAGGTTTAACTACCTTCTCTTGGATAGCTACTGTTTCCAAGAGTAGTAAAGTGAAATTGACTTTACTTACCTTTTTCTCTTTGTATACACAGCACACCTTATCTTAAATAGAGTGCTGCAGGGGTTACTTAGTATCCCCTTTGTCTACCTTCTCATGTATTAATTTTATGTTACCCTTTCTACAGTTAATGGCTGGTGGCAGTGGTTTAAATGTTCCTACCATTGTACGTTTTTACCGCAGGCTGAATCCTCAGCTGCAGCATTGCACACATGGGTGCCAATTTTGTCAAAATGGCCCCATACTTCTTTTTTCGGCATTTCTTTGTGGAAAGGTCCTTCTTGAGATTTACTCTGCGCGACAAACCAGGTTTGGCCCCTTTGCTTGTTTTCTCTTTTGCGGGATTCATGAGTGAAGCCCGCCTCTGGCTCCAGTGTGTCTGGCAGGGCAAGAAGCGAGGGAGGTTCCCGAAACTCCCTGTGCTTAGTCTCCTTGGTTACAGGAATGCACCTAAAGGTGATTGGCTGGCTGGATGTCGTTGGGGGACAGCCACCCTGCTGTGTGAGTTACAGCTAGGATGAGAATGAATCGGAGAAACTTTCATAAAAGGCAAGGTCTTTTGCAAGAAAGGCAGATTCGACCACTGGACAAAGGAACCGAAGAATAAACTGGAAGAGAAGCTTGCTGCTGCACCCTCCTGGGCCGTTGGTTTGCCCGGTGAAGCCCTGCTGCAGTGCTGAAGCTCCATATTTCTAATCAACTGGATAAGCCCAGAAAGGACAACGACTTCAATTGGATTAGTGGAATTGACCCCAAGACGAACTTAACTGAAACCCATGTCGCTGCTGGCTGTACTTCTACGCTGCTGCTGGAACCGAGTGCCAGGGGACAGGAACACCAGAATCGAGTGCATCGTTTTTAAGCCGGGCTCCAGGAAGATCCTTCGGCCTCCCTCGAAGCAGGACTAACCAAGCCTGAGCCACCTCAACACAATGCCAGACCCCAGAAGCATGGAAAGACCACAAGGGGTCCAAGAACTACAGTAGTGCTATTTGTGAGTAGCTGAAACCGCGAAGTGCCACTGATCTGAAGTGTGCCCATTGCTGCCGCTGTCCTTCAAACCGTAGTGCAGGAGTCCCCAGCCGTCCTCCCTCTTGAGGCCCAGGAACAACTGGATCTGCAGGACTATAACAGGAACAGAAGCCAGCTGGTTCCCTTTCTTCAGACTCAAGGTACTTTGTAATTAGGGGGTACTTACCTCTGGTTGTGTGTGGCTTGCTTGCTCTAACTGGAGACTTGCATTTGCTGCCTTTTGCAGGGTTGCTTGCATCGTTGCTTCTCACAAGCCTCCCAGCTTGTGGCCCAACAGTGATTCTTTTTACTACAAAACTCTCTTTAACATTGTGCAAGACTTTCGTGCTGTCTTCAAGAAGTCCCTCGGCATCTCCTAGACTTTGCTCAACTGACATTGGTGGTCATGGCTACCTGTAGACTTTTTTACCCTTTGACTTTGTGTTGATCTGTCCCTCAATAAGTCATACATAACTTACTTGCACAGCTGGGAAAGGGTTAACCTATATTTCATTGGGGGATTGTAAAGTACTTACCTGTTTGGAGAAACTTGGTAACCATTGTTTCCTTCCCTAACCTTTCCCCTTTTCCACAACTCCAGTATTGCATTTAAGTGTAAAGTGGTTTCTGAAGCTTGTGGAATCTGCTTAGATCACATGCTATGCATAGGCCGACATCTAGTGGAAGCTGCAGAGTATTACAGTTGTTGTTTTCGAAACTCGAAAAGGGAAGCCGACAGGGCTTGCCAGTAATACTATCCCTAGTGTGACATCCATTGTACCCATGGTCCTTCACGTGTTGAGGTCCCTCAGATTTTCTTTTTCCGCCATCATCAACGGATGCTTCATCTCAGAATTCCTATTTTGGCTAACGCCATAGATTGAAAAATAATTAGTTAGTACTCTATCCTTTTATCACCGCCTTTCGACAAACATCTCTACGGCAGTGGAAAGTGCGATCGTCTAACAAAGACCTTGCTTTGACAAAACACCTCGCCCTTGAAAGGTCGCACCGGGCCTCGGCCCTAACAGTAGGGAGAGTGGGAGGTGCACATTTCTTAGTGCTCTATAAGAGAATGCATATTCCCCTTTGTTCTCACTATTTTCGCCTTGCTGCCCTTCCTTTAAACCATGGAAAACACTCTATTTAAATTCTGCCCAAGTTGCAATAAAAGGTTTCTGTGGAAAGACCAGCACAGTGTGTGCAATCTTTGTCTTGCTCGGGATCACGACAAGGGCATTGTTGAGCTTGTCAGTTCTTCAAAGCTAAAACACTCAAGGTCCGAAAGACCAAACGTTGAGCCCACCACGTCATGCAGGCCAAGGCCGCCTAGGACATGGAGGGGGCATCTAGGGACTGCAGCATTGCTGTCTTATTGGACAGCGAAGGTGAACCAATCGATTCCCAGGTGCTAGCCCCTAACCCCAATAGACAGGCCGGCGGCACGTTTACGGGGACGACACCCGACGGCAGTAGCACACATAGTGCAACTCACACCAAACATATATCCCACGGCCGAAGTCGACAATGCCATCCTCGACACAGCCAGACACGGCTCCAAGGGGACGGTCCACAAGTTCCCCGTCCTCTGGGCACTCTAGATCTAAATCGCCACACGAAAGGCCCCCAAAGTCGCACGTTGAACACGACATGTACGCTGTGCCTAAAACGCTGGCCGAATGCCGAGCATCAGAAGACGCAGCTTTGGTCTGCACTACCGCTGAGTCTCAACATCAGACTCCCACGTCGAAAACAGCGAAAAAATCCAGTTCCTCAAAATTATCACAACTGGTCCAAAACGTGTCCCAGAGATGCTTCTGGTAAAAACATACCTCCAAGAGCCACCAATCCACTATAACTCACCATTCCCACAAGGAGAAGGGTAGTAATACAGCTCACAACAAAAGGAGTATAGATTCTCAAGAGGAGGGTACCTTAGCAGGTGCTTTAAAAAATAAGCAACCTACTCAAGAAACACTACAGACACCCATATCTGTACCCACTTCCACTTCCATTCCTAGCTCCACCCAAGGGTCCTGTGAGGATATTGACAGGCTAATGCGCAGAATGACCTTTATGGCTAATTTCTTTGAAAGGAATCCTCAAGTCTTTCACAACCTACAGAATACGCCAGCCACTACTGCTGCATCCACCTCCCACCCCCCAGCAAAGAGGCAACGCCCAGACTCGCTCTTGCTCTCTCCCCAGCTAGATCCAGTGCATTATGTTCCGTATGATACTAATAAAGACACTGAACAGCAGGAGACCCAAGGGTAGGGAGGATGAGGATGATGAGGAGGACGTTTACATCATTCCCTGTCCCGACCATCTTGATGCTCCAGTGGCAGATTCACCAGTGGACAATCAACCCCCGTTAAATGATATGCTCTTAAAAGTAGCTGAGCATTTTCAAATCCAAAGCCAAGAGACTCCGGTGGATAAAGATTTTGTGGAGGATATTTTAGGGGCTAAGAAGGCTGTGACCCAGTTCATACCCCTCCTCCAATCTATGCAAGGGAAAATAGTCATTGCTAGGGATGCCAAGCCAAACAAGGGCCGTAAACCCACGTATTGAAAAGTTCTTCCGCCCTGCGCCTACAGATCCACTTTATACAAGGGGTCAACTTAACCTTGACTAGTTGATAGGGACTACCACACAAACGGGGGCAGAAACACCGCTAACATCCTCTGAAGCACCCCCAGATAAAGAAAGTAAAAAACATTCTACTCTAGGTAGAAAGGTGGACACCTCAGTGGCCTTCCAGACAAGGATTGCAAACAACACCACATTATTGGCGAGTTATAACTGCCATAAGTGGGATGGGGTTGCAGCTCTAATGGCATCAGCACCTGAACCCCTCAAATCACAACTCTCACAGTAGCAGAGAGGAAAGCATTATCAAGCTGCATCCTGAAAAACAATCTGGATGCCGCAGATAACGCAGGCAGAATCATTGCAGGGGAACAATATTGAAACGCCATGCATGGCTTCGCCAGTCCGGTTTCAAACTGGAGACTCGGGCAATGCTATGAAACATGCCAATAGAGCCTCATGTCCTGTTTGGGAAAGCTGTTGAGGATGCTCTAAAATCGGCCAAAGAGAAGTATGACACTCTCAAATCCCTAGGCCAATTAACCAATAAACCACCAGGCCAAAGGGGCAGAAGTAATTTTTGCTGCTTTCGAGGCCAAAACTCACAGGTGTTTAGTTATGGACAAGGCCAGGGCTCATCCTGAGGAAACAATCAGGGACAGGCTTTGCAAGGTTTCCAAAGAGGCCAGCGCAGATCTCGTGGCCGGGGGAGGTCCTCCACTTCCAGAGGTAGAGCTACACCTCCTAAACAATAACCACCTGCTTCAGGTCCCCTCCCATGCCTCTCCAGTCGGAGGGCGAATAACACACTTCGCCCACGCATCGGAGGGAATCGCCACAGACAAGTGGGCTATCTACCGTAGTGGTTATTGCGTACATCTACTTCAGTGACCCTCAAACCATCCCCATGTCAAAGAACAACCACAAAAGCAGAACAACGCATCCTTCTCGAGGAGGCCAAGCGCTCTTACTCAAGGATGCCATAGAAATCTTCCCAGCAAACCAGGTAAACAAGGGTATCTATTCAACTTACTTCCTTGTACCAAAAAAGATCTAACAATGCGTCCAGTATTAGACCATCGCCCTGCAAACACCTATGTCAAGCCACAGAAATTCCACATGACAACGCTACAAGAAGTAATCCCGCTGCAAAAGCGGAGGGACTACATGGCAACATTGGATATGAAAGATGCCTATTTTCATATTTCAATGTTCCCAGCGCACAGAAGACTCTTGCCTTTTCAAGATAGCGAACCAGCACTACCAATTGAAGGTGCTACCCTTCTGCATAGCATCTGCTCCAAGGGTATTCACCAAGGTACTGGCGTGGTGGCAGCGCACCTGCGCAGGGAGGCAATCCCAGTGTACCCCTACCTGGACAAATGGCTGATCACAGGGGAATCTCCCAAATTTGCAAACAAAACACTCAAAAAACCATAAACCTTCTCTTGCAATAGGGATTCTCAATAAACAAGAAAAAAAACCAAGCCTTCTGCCAAACACAGCCATACAGTTCCTAGGAGCTGTCATGAACACGGAAGAAGGGTTAGTCTTTCCATCAAAGTAAAGAGTTCAGAACATGCTACTGCAAAAACCTCTGTATCAAAGCTGGTTGCCAGATAAGCATACGCAAAGCAATGCGTTTGCTCGGCATGATGGCATCTTGCATTTACCTGGTCTCGCATGCATATCTGCGCATGCGCCCCTTGCAGGAGTGGTTGGCGAAACAGTGATCTCAGGCAAGCGGTCAGGGGAATGATGTAGTGGTCGTTTCGCCAACACTAGTAGAAAGTTTTCGCTGGTGGACAAAGGAGAATCTGTTGAAGGGAAAACCCTTCCACGATCCGGGAAAACCCTTCCACGATCCGGCAGTGCAAGCGGTAGTTACGACAGACGCATCACGCTCTGGGTGGGGGGCACATCATCTTCAGCACACAGCACATTGTCTGTGGACACAAATCACAGCACAGAACCACATCAACCTGCTGGAACTTCTAGCAATATTCAAAGCGCTTCAAGCATTAGAAGCACAGCTGACACATCATTTGGTACATAACCTCACCTATAGCACCACTGCAATGTTCTACATCAACAAGCAGGGGAGCACACATTCTCCAAATCTGCCCAAGCTAGCACAAAAAATATGGACATGGACACTCAGACAGGGGATGTTCCTATCTTCCCAACACGTTCCAGGGGAACTCAACACTCTAGCGGACTCACGGCGCAGAGATGCCGTACCAGAAGAACACGAGTGGCAACTAGATTCACATGTTGTAGACCACATCTTTTCACAGTGGGGTTACCCCACGCTAGACTTGTTTGCTACAAAAGAAAACAAGCAATGCCCAGACTTTCCAGGTTTCCCCAACCGCACTCCAAAGGGAACGCCCTATGGATGAGCTGGTCAGGGAAATCTGCTTACGCTATTCCTCCCCCCACCCCCAACTCCTCTAATGAGCAGGGTGGTGAACAAGATTCACAGAGAGCAGATGACGCTCATCCTAGTTGCAACCATGGTATCCACATCTCTGCAAACTGGTGTTGTGTGACCCCCATCAAACTCCCGTGCCAGGCCAACTTACTCACCCAACACAGGGGCGATAACCGTACATCCTGAACCTCACTCAATGAACTTGGCAGCATGGCTCCTGAGATCATAGAGTTTGGACAGCTAGATCTACCACAACAGTGTATGGATATCTTCAAGGAGGCACGTAAACCAAACACCAGACACTGTTATTTCGACAAGTGCAGGAGATTTGTGATTTGATGCCAGTCTAAACAAATAAACCCCATAGAATTCACCCCCTCCCACATTCTTAACTATATGTTCCACTTGTTCGACTCAGGGTTAGTATTCAACTCTATAAAGGTCCACCTGGCGGCTTTATCAGTTTACACCACCTCTCAGAGTAAAGTATTGTTGTGGAGAGATCCAGTCATTAAGGCTTTCATGGAGGGAGTAAAAAGACTCCACCCTCCAATTTCGAACCCACCGCCTGGCTTGGATCTCAATGTAGTACTCGCAAAGCTCATGGGACCTCCCTTTAAGCCTATGCATAAGTCAAGTCTTAAATACCTGATATACATGACTGCCTTCTTAGTGGCTATTACTTCCATAAGAAGAGTTGGTGAACTGCAAGCATTGTCAGTTCAGGACCCATTCTTTGTTATACACAAGGACAAATTGATTTTACATGCACATCCTAGGTTTTCACCTAAATTCATTTCCAAATTTCACGTGAACCAATCCATTGAGCTAACGGCCTTCTTCCAGAATCCAACTAGCTCAGCTGAGGTAAAACTCCATACACTAGATGTAAGGAGTGTGGTCCTTTACTATGTAAACAAGACCAGACCGCTTAGAAAAATAGACCAACTGTTTGTCTCTGTAGCACCAGGCAGAGAAGAGACCACATTTCTAAAAATGCCATCTACAGGTGGAAAGTCAGATGCATACAGCTCTATTACTCATTATCAAGCAAAACTCTGCCTTTCACACCAAGAGCTCACTCCACAAGGGGTACAGGAGCGACTTTGGATTTTATAGCAAATGTCACGCTGGTCACCATTTGCAAAGCAGCTACATGGAGCTCAGTACACACTTTCGCTCAGCACTACTGCATTGCCACCCATTCCAAAGCAGATACACAGGTGGGACAAGCAGTTCTAAAACATCTATTTGCAGCTGGAACTTCTCACAACCCACCACCTTCTCCTAACTCTGCTCGCTAATCTATGCACAGCATGTGATCTAAGCGGTTTCCACAATCCTCAAAAGGGATACATTACTCACCTTAATCGTATTTCTGATGCTTGTATCTGCTTAGATTCACATGCGCCCACCCTTCCTCCCCTTGGACAGAAGGTGCATGGATGTTTATATGAGCTTATCTGATACATTTCTGCTTTGATACACCTGTACTCACGCTACACTTCATGTCACTTCATGTCAGAAACAAAACAATCTGAGGGACCTCAAAGTGTGAAGAACCATGGGTACAATGGACGTCACACTAGGGATAGTATTACAGGCACGCCCTGTCGACGTCCCTTTTCAAGTTTCAAAACCAACTGTAATACTATGCAGCTTCCACTAGATGGCCTATGCACAGCATGCAAATCTAAGCAGATACAAGCATCAGAAATATGATTATGGTGAGTAATGTATCCCATATCAATCTCCACTGTGCCCTAGCTATTGAAGTTACCTCAGGGTGTAGGAATTGTGTGTGACATCCCAAAAGGATATCTACTTACTTAACTGAAACTAAAGGTCTGTATTTTTTAAGTGTATGTTGCCAATTGGCCCCTTCTAAAGAAAGCTTATCTTAAAACTGGATGTTAATATAATAGATAAATAATTAATTTATCAAGAAACCTTGAGTATAATTGTTATTTCAATACATGTCACTGTGAATCTCTATGTTGCAACCCTTCAGCTCACATTAAACCCTCTTGAGATAAGCCTGGCTGCTTAGTCACTCTACCAACTTGTGTAGGACAGGCCTATACCAAAGGTTGGGTTACCTATTGCCAAGAGGACAAGGCTGGTGTAGTCTCCCACAGGGTTACTACATACAATCTTGCCTAACAGTGAACTCATGACATAGACTAGAGAAGGACTGCATAGGAAAAGGGTTTTGCCTTTTAAAGTATAACCCGTATTTAAAAGTTACTTACTTGTGAAAGAGTTGGTTGGTAACTGCCCCTCTGAGAGTGAGCAGTTCCAAAAGTTCTTACTTACCCTGAATGTGTTTTGCCATTCTGAAAAGCACATATAAGGTTCTTTTACTCAAGAAGACCTGCATTGCGAGCCATCCCACATCGTGCTGCAACCTCCCGGGGCTGCAATACCCCAATACCCTAAGACCTCGAGCCGTTGTGCAGTGGATGGTCTGCCGAATACTGAATTGAGCTGAATATTTGGTGGCATCCTGCTGAACCACAAGAGACCCGATTTGAGTCCTTGAATTCCCCTCACCAGGGTGCTGGATCAGATTAGAGACGAGAGTCCAACCAGCGATATTCAGTCTTCTCCCGGCTCCTGAGAAGGTCGCCAAAACCACAGAGCCACATCCAGCCACGAAGAAGCTTTTGCCTGGAGCCTTCCACATTGACCCCTCCTGCAAAATCCCTTCCAAAGTCCTGTATTGCGTCTTCATGACAAAGGAATCCATCGGCCAGGTTTTTCGCTGCAGATCCTGAAGTCTTCCTGTTGCAACTCTTCTTCTGTGTTGAGGTATAGTGTTGGCTTGGGTATTTACTCACCCTAAGCCTTTTGTGATTTCTGTGTAGCTTTGGGGTGTTTCTTGTGATTGGTCCTCTCATACAGTTTACACAGGCCCACTGCTGGAATCCTCCGAGGGTGTCTTCACAGAAATCCCCGGACCTTAACTAACTCTAAAGTTAAATACTTAATTGTTTGAAGAGACTTCCTCAGGAACTGTGACTTTTCCTGCAACTTAACCCTATCTCACCCTACCTACAGCTGGCAGCTAGACCATATGGTCCCTCTTCTGCCTCTGCATGAACTCATGCCATATACTAGGGAACGACTGGATAAGAAAAGGATTCTGCCCTGAAAGGTATAACAAGTGTTTAAAAGTTACTTACTTGTGAAAGAGTTGGTTGGTAACTGCTACTCTGAGAGTGAGCAGTTACAAACGGTCTTACTTACTTTGAATGTGTTTTGCCATTCTGAAAAGTATATATGTAAGGTTATTTTACTCACCTGTGAATTGGTCATTCCTCTTTCCCAAAAGTAATACTGTTGACTTCACTTTAATAATTATTTTAGGATATTAATGTAAACGTATACCAACTGGGTCTTGCTGCCCCATACCTGCTGTTTAGCCTGTCTAGATTAAGTCTGCCTTAGGTTTTCCTTACCTTGAATAATCTTCTCCATCCAAATATAAGTTAGAGAGTTATTGCTTACGTTAGTCTGTGTTTCACTGATCTGAAAAGCAACTGTATTAGTATATTACATCCTTAGGTTTTACCTGCCTTGAATAGCTGTGTTCCATTCCTAATGTGTCCTGTAGGTGTAGCTGACCTTGGTCTGCCTGGTGCAATCCTAAATTAGTGTAGAACGTTATTGTTTACCTTAGTGTGTTGCACTGATCTGAAAAGCAACTGTAACTTTATAGGACATCATAAGATCTTACTCACCTGGTATAACTGTTATCCTAAATCTAGTTATAGGTTCATACTGTTGCATGAATTTGTGTTCCACTATTCAGCTAAGTATCCTGGTAACAGGGTTGGTTTACTAAGTGATGTCTTGGATTGAGTGTCACTGCATGACTGACAGGGTCTACTACCCTTGACTTACTGTAAAGTAATCTAAAAGTAACTGATGGTGTTACTGCCCATGCACAGGTATGACCTATATTAAATGTTTGACAAGGTCTGACTTTCCTAGAAATACTGTTAGTTTTCTGGGGTCTATGCTTTGGTCTTTGTACTTTAATGTATGGTGTTGTGTTTTTATAATTGTGTTTATAAATGATGGGCAAGTAATTATTTTCCCAAGATTCATCTTGGCCTGCTTGTATTGAAATAAACACTTTATTTTTACAATATATAGTGTTTCAGTGTCTCATTGGACCATATGTATGCTACAATTTCTTTGTACCAAGCTACAGCCCTCTCTCCCTCCTAGCCTGGCTGCTTTGCGCTACCATAAACTCAGGTGGTGCAGCCTTGTACTAATAGTGGAGTTTTGTACTGTCTTAGTTGTATGGTTTTACTAAGTCCGTTGGACTAAAGACAAACTGTCCGAACACAGGGCTTTTCGCTTGTGACTTGAATCTGTCTGCTATACTCTCATGCCAGGACTTTCCTCTTATGTGCACTGCGCACACTCGCATAATTAATAGTCTCTTAATATCTAATGTATTCTCTCTTGACTCTGCCTGGTCTACTACCCTGCCAGGGCTTTAATTTTAGGCATGCAACATACACTCACAAACTTGAGTCTCTTAAATTTCATTCGCTCTGTCTTTTTAAGTACTATTCAGTTGCTTGGTCTTTCTCATACACTTTGTCATTTGCTTTCGGGTGTATTGCCAATACGCCCTGGTGTTCCCACTTCCCTTGGGTGGACTCAACGGCTCTTGTTGGTGTGTAAAGGCTTTCCAGCGGCAGGCCTGCAGCTATTCTCATTCTGTTCCTGCTCGCTGCCTCTGCTTTGCAGCTTATGTGCTCCTCGCGGCTCCCGCTGTTCTGTTCGGCGTCTCTCTGGTCTTGGGCAGTGAGGATGCTGCCTTCCGACACCTGTGAACACTGTGAAAATTCCCACCTGCTTCTGGCGGCCTCGGAGCATGTTGCTCTTTGCAGTCCGCTCCTCTCGGTTCCTTCGGGGAGCCGCTTGACTCCACAGACCTCGTTCCAACCCTGCAGTCACTCGGTCAACACCAAGAGGGCTAGAGCTCCCCAGCCAGCATCTTTCAGTTGTAACGGTTGTGAATTCAAACTTCCTCCTTTCAGCTGTATTTCCCCAATGAGGGAGCCTCCAACTTCTCTCTGGCACAGTGCTGGTACCCAGTGGTTCATCCCTTTTTTGGGGGTCCAAGTGGTTCCCGGGGTTCCCCCAGGCGTCCCCAGTTCTCCACCAGCTGTTGGGGTGCAAGGGTTCCCCCTTCACCTCTCTGGGAAAGTAGTCCAGCGCCCCTTCTTTAGCTACAAATGAATCCTGCAGCCAGGTCCTCCAAGGAGGGCCTCTCTCCCATTTCCTGAGTCTTTCCTTGCTTTTATACTGGCTCTGGCCAATAGGATTTGAGAAAAGATTAGACTGCTGTATGTGGTTCTTACATGTAATCCTCATTCCTCCATTCTTCTCCTTCATCACAGTACTGATCTTATAACTCTTTTGTGAATCATTGGGGATCTTCCACAGCACCGGGAAAGTGATCTTCATTCAGGATACTCCTATTCTTCTTCATCCCAGGACTTTTTAGGGAAATGGTAGAATAAATACAACCCATGAGTCCATAAGGGAAGGGGTGGTTCTAAGGGTTGTAAGAAGAGGGCTTAGGGTTCATTGATTGGCAGGGATAACGCGTCTCACCTGATGATGTCACTCCCTTGAGGGTTACCTCCCCCATGTGATCATCCCTCATACAGCCGCCCCAGGGTGAGGTTCAGGCAGTGGCTGCCGTCCCCTGGCAACATGGGGAGAGGTCAACACTGGGAAAGGAGTGGTGACACCATCAGATTCATGACAGTAACCTTTCCAGCACTCTACAGGGCCACCTGCTGACCCCTTTCTCTGTACCGGAAGGACTAAACGCATCTGTGCACAGCACAGACCTTTTTTCACACGCTCACCCCCATTTTCATTTTCTTTTTTGTTCACTTATAAAAACAACTACCTCCAATGTATAATTATGTAAATCAAGGTTTTCGATTTGCAATTCCTGTTTACTTCAATCTCCCTGTTGGATCTACTTGCATTCTTCCTGGAGTGGTTGGGCCCTAATCACTCCTGATAATTCTTCTCCATCTCTTGTCAGCGGTAAAACGTGGTGGCAGACTTCAATGTTTGCAATTCATATTCAGATGGCCTCCTCAAGAGTACTTCTAGACATTTCTTCTGGAAAAGAAAAGATGTCGGGTGAATCCTTCTGCAATTTTCCCAACCCCATCTTGTTCCAGGTAGTGTTTCTGCCTGCAGTCCAGCCTGGGGAATAACCCCTAAGATTGTGAGATGTGGACGAAAGGGGATAGAATTGGCGCTAACAGCCGAGATTTAAAGGGGTCTTTCACAGTGTTTTGCACTGAGGGGACGCAGACCTGTTCTTATGCCGCTTCAAGGACTAAAATCGGGGTATCGTACCTACTACAATGGTTCTCCTGAGGGGCCTCTTGACTGTACCACGATTATTCCTGCGAACTTGGTGTGCCTTTTCAACAGTCGGTGAGTGTATCTTCTCCTTGCTTCCCACTTAGAGTTCACAGAAACATTGTGTGGAAAATGGCAGCCTGCACTGATGAGTCGAAAGTCATCTGGTAACCTTTGGATTTTCCCACATGGGTTCTCTGGACAGAGCTAACTCAGAATTCATTGAGCCGACGCCCTCTCTAGCGTACTTTCCATTTTGATGAAATGCATCCCTTTTTTCACCAAGGTGAATTGGTCTCCATTAACACCAGCCACAGTGGTGTACTCCATGCCTTGAATGTCTGCTCATTCTTGTACACAGAACATTGGACAATGGGCCTCATTACGGGTCTGGCGGTAACCCTGACGGTGATACCGGCGGGTTGCTGCTGGATCTGAAAAAAATTACTGGCACCGGACTTCCCGGTGCCACCAGGCTATTCCAAGTCCAGCGGCCGAGAAGTCAAGCGCAGGCAATTCTGTTAGTCCCCATTCCCATGGAGTCCCATAGGACTCCATGGGATTGGGGACACAGGAACACTGGCACCGTTGCAAACGGTGCTGCTGCTCCTGTGAAAACTCAGCGGGCAGGTTCCATCCCGCCCGGCAGGTCTGACGCTAGCGGGTGGGACGGCACCCATCCACAGAGTTGTAGTGTGCCGGTCTGGAAACAACGGTGCCTGTAAGCTTACCGGCACCGTTGTTTCCAGACCGGCACTGTTATAATGAGGCCCAATGTCTTACAGAACTACTTACAAATGTAAGTACAATCATACGAAATGTCAGGTCCTGTCCCCATGCAACTGTGCAAAGTGGGCGAATTCTTCCCCAAAGTCTAAATAATTCCCCGAAAATGAAGGTTATTTGATGGATCATATACAGGATAATAACTTGTGGCAAGTTCCTTTAGAGATGCTCTATGGTATCAGGGGGTTCCTGGGCCTACTCCTCCAGAGGGTCCCCTCCAAATATCCCTCCTGTTGTACCTTCAGGACTTCCTCAGGTTCCTCCTTCTCCCCTTCTTATTCCAGCTTTCTCATTGTCAGTTTCAAGGAATTGATCTTCCTGATCAACTAAATGCACTCATTGTGGATGCTGTGCCAGAGGAAGAATTGCCTGTATCGGCATGTGCATTTTGTGAGGGTCAGAAATGCGAGGAGGACACTGTTAGGTTATTCTCAAAGTCAGACATTTTATTATACAGATATAGGTTTTCATTTCTTTTATTGGGCATTTGTAAGGCGCCTATACATCAAGAAATGTAGTTGCGATGCACTGCACCCACAAGGCAAAGGGAAGGGAACAACCAGACAATGGAATATGATAAGTGATGAGCAAAACACAGAAGCGGTCCTACTAGGCCTTGTGAACGTTTGGATCGTGCCAGTGCAGAGAGAGAGAAGGGACAGAGGAAGGAGGCAAGAGCTAGAGGATCCACAGAGGGGTGAAGTGCCAGAGAAACAGTTGTAAAAGCAACAGATAAGTACCAGGCAGTCATTGAAGAGGGGTCACCAGCTCATACAATAAGTGCAGGCCTGTGAGACAGTACAGGCCAAGTGGTGCCCGAATGCAAGTGCAGGGGAGGGCAGATGCTGCGGGCAACCAGACAGAGGGCCAGGACCGAGGAGGACACATAAGGGCCCAGGCCACCAATCACAGAGACTGTGGGGTTTAGCAAGGGAGGCAGAGCGGGAACGAAGCGGAGAAGAGGAAACTCTTGAGGTGCTTGCAGAGCTTGAGGAGATCCAGCTCAAGACGGAGAGAAAGGGGGAGACTGTTCCAGAGTTGGGAGCTGGTCGAGGAAAGTGAGCGGCCGCCCACTCTCTACTTAGAGCAGCGCTTGACAAGCAGAGAGTTGGAGCCGAAGGATCGGAGGGATTTGGAAGGAGAGTATTTGGTGAGAGCAAGTTTTAGTTAGCGTGGTCCGCAGCCCCAGACAGCCTTATGGATGATGCCGAGGGATTTAAATTTGATCGTTGCAGCAACCGGGAGCCAGTGGAGAGATTTTAGGGCTGGAGAGAAATGGTCCCTGGGCTTAAGGCCAAGGATAAGTCTTGCAGCCCTATTCTGATTAGCTGGAAGGGGCGGATAGAGTAAGAAGGTAGATTAAGGAAGAGGCTGTTGCATTAGTCCAGCCTGGAGAGTACCAGAGCTCTGAGCTTTTGGGAAAAAGTGAGGAAAGGGAGGATGCCTCTGAGGAGGTAGAGTTGGAAATGGGCCTTCTTGGCAAGGTCCAAGATGTGAGGAATGAAGGAGAGGAGTTGAAGATAACTCCCAGGTTTCTGGTCTCAGGGGAAGTAGAGGGGGAGAGCCCATCGAGGGTGGCCAGAGTGAGGGGAGAAAAGAGCGAACATGCGCCCCGATAGGAGGAATCAGAGTCTTGCTGGCATTGAGACAGAGGTTGGAAAAAAACACGTCTCTAGCCCTATTCTAAAGAGGATTCTCCCTACCTGACATATTAAAACTAAGGGTCTGTCTGTGTCAAGTAGCAGTAACCGAGGTCATCCTTGTGTCCAAAACATTCGAAGCTGACCTCCACACTATAAACACAGCAACAAAAAGGGTGCATGGAAATGTCTTTGACTTGATATTAACAAAAAAGTGTTCACAACAAAAGGGGTTTCCAAGGAAAGACCCTTATAACAGCCTCTATCTTAATCTGCCTGCCTCCACTCTCCGCCCTCTGCAACTTATCCAGAACAGAACTGCGAGACTTGTCCTTGGCCTCAAGCCCAGGGACCGTATCTCTCCAGGACTGAAATCTCTTCACTGGCTCCCAGTGGCTGCGAGGATTAAGTTCAAAACCCTCTGCATTGTCCACAAGGCCTTCTGGGGCCTGGGACCTAAATACCTTCAACTCTCTCTTCCTAAATATCTTCCTTCACGAGCCCTTCGCTCATCCGTCTCCAACTCCCTCATGGTCAGCCGCTTCTCGAAGCAACGAGCTGGGGGTAGATCTCTCTCCGCAGCAGGGGCCTCCCTCTGGAACAGCCTTCCTGCCTCCCTGAAACTTGAGGAGAACCATCTCCGGTTCCGGAAGCACCTCAAAATCTTCCTCTTCGCTTCTGCCTTCTCTCTCCCTCTCCCCTGCTAAACCTGCTTAACTCCCCACTGAATTCAGCACTAAACCTGCATCTGGGCCACTCTCAGCAACCTCGGTCCAGGGCCCAGCCACTCTCCACTTGCACTGCCTCCCTGGCTCCCCCGCACTGTGGGACTGTCACTGTATCCCTACAGCCCCCTTCCCAGCACTTGCTCTGCACTTACCTCGCACTTGCCACCAGCTGGCCCTTTTTATTTATTATTTATTATTTATTATTTTTTACGCTACTTACCTTGTACTGCACTTTCCCCCCCACCTCCTCCCCCTGCACTTCCTCCTTTTTCCCCTTACCTCCGCACTTGCGCGATCTGAATGACACCTGGCCTAGTAGGATCGTTTGTCTGTCTTCCCCTTGTTTCCCTCCCTCCCTCCCTGCCTCGTCGCGCCTTGAAACACTTGTGTATAGGCGCGTTACAAATACCATATCATATCATATCATATCATAGGGTGGTTCCCTTCCCCTGCATCCTTGGGTAGCATGGCAAAAAGTCTCTTTACCCAACAGTTCCTTTGTGTCAAGTCTCTCTTTACCCAACAGTTCTTTTGTGTTTTGGTACATGATTCACACGTTTCTTGTTAAAATAATAATTCCCATAACAGTCTTTCTTGAGCTTTAAACAGTGATTTCCATAACAGTCTTTCTTTAGATTCAAACAATTAGTACAGTATTTCTTTAGATTCAACCAATTAATTAATTTACAGTCTTTCTTTAGATTCAAACAATGAGTTCCAAAACAGTCTTTCTTTAGATTGAAATAATGAGTTCCATAATGGTCTTTCTTAAACAATACATTCCATACCAGTCTTTCTTTTAGCTTTTCTTGCTACGTTTGCTGATTACTGGGCACACTCCCCTGCCAGGAACCCTTCTATGGGTTTATAAGGACCAATCCCCTTGTATACTCACTATCTTCCCACACTGTCAAACTCTTTATACAACCTCTGGTGCCTGGTGTACTCCCCTGCCAGGACTTTTTCTTGGTTTCACTGTTCTTTTCATTGTACCATAGCAGAATATACACTGAGGTACTCGCTATATTGGCCTATGGTAGCACTGGCTTCAACTTTCCGCCGCATTGACATTTCATGCATCCATGCTTGCCTAGGACTTGTTGTGGCACTGTGTTTGGTTTGCTTGCAAATGTTCTTCTCATGGGCATCTGAAATTGTATTTTCCCTTGATTGCATTTAAACAAACTTTGTGCCTTTCAGTCGTTTGAAAGTTCATACAGTTCAGACATTCGCTGGCGTGCGTGTTGTAACACCCTGGGGTCCCTTGCTGCTCTAGGCAGACTCACTGGGCATTCCTTGCATTTCCGAACTTGCTTGTGCCTCCACTGTGCTGTCCTTCCCCCATCGGGAATGTGCAGACACTCTGTCAGCCTCCGAAGCGGCTCTGCAAGCAACCTCCAGCTAGCGTGGACCGCAAAGCGATGTTCGCTTTAGCTCTCATATTGCCTGGAATTTCTGCACAGCTTCCAGCCTCTCCATGGCTTTACTTGCTCTGCGCTCCGCTTTTCTTCTCGCCACACCGGCCCGGTTACCTCACGGCCAGGAGCCCCAGCACGCGTTTCCTCATCTCCTGTACAGCTCCTGCCTGCACTGGCTCTGCCATTTTTAAATGTCCCTCTCACTTTAGGTCCAACTATCATGCACGTTAGACTTCAGAGCTCTCTTGGTCTGCATAAACTCCTTTCTCCTCTTCCCTGTCTCATCACATGAGGGTTTATGAGGGTTTAGGTTCATAGATGTTGCTGTATTTCTTGGAGGTGGTTGTTCAAAAGTTTCACGTAAAGACACATCAAAACCAGAAGATGTCATATAGGAGTTGAGTGTTTGAGTTATAAATGGGATCTTGTCTAGCGTAATATACTATTGGTTGGAACTGTTAGGTGACAGTAAGCCGTTAGGGTCTTGGGCATTATAGAGTCGTCCTCAAAGCAAAAGGGCGGGAATAGCGGGGCGAACCCCGATGGGGTCACCACCTCCCACCCAGTAGCCGTCTCCTCCCCTGTGATCCTTCCTCATATAGCTGCCCTCAGGATCAGGTAGCAGCTGCCATCCCCTGGCCACAGTGGAAGAGGTAACTGTGGGAATGTCAGTGATGACTCTGCTGGAATTATCACAATTTCCTGACAGAATGGAGCAACTGATGTAATTCATGAAACTGAAGGCCCCTCAACCAAGAAAGGAGTGATCCCATTATTTCTAGCGAAGCAAGCTACAACTCTCCGGGGCCTGCATATGCAGATACATGTCATTGGTGAAGGCCACAAGATTTGGGAGAAGCCCAACTCGGTCCAATCTGTCAATAAATTGATGTCTGCTGTAGACCTCTGCTTCAGAAAATGTCTGCCTTGTATCCCAGTACTGCTTGGACAGGTAAATGATGCCCTCTTCACCATTTTAACATTTTGGAAACAAATTTCTCAATTTGAAGAGAGCCTTTCAGAAGATAATCAATTTGCCATAGCTCTGTCCTGGCAGATTGCCAAGCAAATAACTGCTGACATTATGGAAGCCTGATTATCACATCACTGTTGCCAATCGCAGAATGTGTTTTGCAGTCGATGCCAGATAGTACCAGTGGTTGAAGCACTTCAAGAGGTCTTGTTTCCCCTACAAGTCTTCAAAACACCATTCTTCTTCCTCATTGAGGCGAAGGAGTCACGATTCAGGGACTCCGACGATCAGGCACCTCAGGTACCTTTCCCTACCCAATGCCCCAACCCGGAGGAATAGCAATCCTTTCAGCTTAAGAGGCTTGATGTCTTTGCCAAAGCTGTGTCTTCCGGCACAACCGTTCCCTCATCGCCACTGCCGGAACGCCTCAGGAGTATCTCCTTTCCCTAGGGGTGCATTGATGTCTCGAATGAAAGATATTTGTCTTGAAGAGGGGGATTCCATTCCCTTTGGATTTGAACTCCTACACCACAGGCAAGCTTTAGACTTCCCAGGAGAATTCTTTGGGGGCCTTGGTGACTTGGTGGATCTTGCTACTAATTTACAAAATACAAGTGGCCTGGACACCACACCAGAATTAGACCTGCTCCCTTCTCCTACCCAGCCTCGGGCTGCTGCTTTTCAGTGCCTGTTGGCAAAGGTGTTGGATACCTTAGGGTTATCGGCGACCTCATAGACCCAAGTTGCAGTATGAGCTGATGGACCTTCTGGATGAAGGTCCACAGAGAGAAACCCTACTGCCCTTTAATCAGGCAGTAGAGGGGCATGTCTTAGAATTGAGGTATAAGCCGGCCTCAGTCCATACCATCGACCAGTACCTAGCCAAGAAGCACAGGGCACCCCTTTCTGACCTGCAATTCCTGTCTGCCCATGCATCCCCAGAGAGCTTAGTTGTCCAGATGACTATGGCACAGCTGAAGATCACATCTTTTCCGTATTTGCCTTCAGTATGAGAAAGCAAGAGACTGGATGCCTGGGGTGGAAAGGCTTTTGGTTCTGGCAGCCTAGGCCTGGGATCCATCAATGCGCCCTGCACCAAATTGTCGGAGGCAGTCTAACACAACCCTGCAGGTGAAATGAGGGATGGTTTTGAAGCCGTAGTAAAGGATAGCAACGCAGCTTCTTGCCAGATCCTCCAAACGGACCTGGATACTGCTGATGGTGTGGCTAGAACTATGGCCACTGGAATAATGTTACAGAGATGTTCATGGCTAAGGACATCAAGCCTTGCCCTGGATGTCCAAGTGAAACTCCTAGACTTCCCATTTGCTGGCATCAACCTACTAGGGACGAAGGCTGATTGGTCCCTCCATAAATTCCAGGCTTCTAAGGCAACTGCAAACTCTCTGGCCTAGCAGTCCAGCAGCAACAGCCTGCAACCCCCACAGGCCGATGCAAGGGTTTTCGTCCCTTCGCTGCTTATGCCCAAACGGCAGAGGTCAAGTTCCCTTTGGCAAGAACGGGCAGATATGTCCAAACATGGATAGGTGCTCCTACGGGAGAATTATTGGCCTCCCACATGCCCTCATCAACCACCGGTGTAAAAGCCTATGCATTAACTCCCTGTGGGAGGAAGAATTTTCCGAGTTCGGCATGGAATGCTTCCTGAACCGGGAATACCACCAAGTATTCTGAAATAGTATTGAAGCATGTGTGTGTTTATATAATTGCCTCCTTCTTATGAATGTTTTATAACTGACAGATAAATACATTAATAAGTATTTATCAAAGAAACCTTGAGTGTAAGAGTTTATTTGAACACTTGTGATTGTAGACCTCTGTGTAACATCATTATACTGCTCACATTCCCCTCTTGAAATAAGCTTGGCTGCTCAGCTCCGCTGCCAAAACTGTGTAGTACAGACTTATACCAAAGGTTGGTTTGCTTACACCTGTAGTCATAGTTGTATGTAGTGGTCTGGATACCAGCTCTGCCTAACAACCAGTGCTTGCCCCTGGACCGCCTCCTGCTGGAGTGGGATTGTCCGCTTCTGGTGAAAGGGGCCATAGAGTTGGTACCCCGCTCAGAATTAGAAAAGGGCTGGTACTCGACTTATTTTCTGGTGCTGTAGAAGGGTGTTGGCTTACGCCTGATCTTGGATCTGCAGCTCTTGAACATGTACGTGTGCCAAGACAAGTTCAAGATGATCACTTTATTCTAGATCCTTCAAGCCCTCAACCTGCAGGATTTGCTGGTCTCCCTAGATCTCCAGTGTAAAGAAGGATTTTACTTTTTGCTACTTTTTCTCCGTAAGACATAGGGAGCCCTCTTCTTTCTATTGCTTTGAACATTTCCTGACATTTAGAGCTAATTGAGGCCTTTTTCTCTAGTTGCCTTGCTTAGCTCATCTGTTTTGAAGACACTGATCAGTCCCTATGGCTTTCCGTGCAGGAGAACTCAGTTCTCCATTGTAAAGTTATTTGTTTATTTTTCCTGCACTCATCACGTGTCCCTGTAACTTTGTTTTTACCAATTTTGTGGTTACTTGCATGATGTGTCCAGGGTGGGCTGGTGGCAGCTGATACTTTATAGTGTTTCTCTTTTTTATATTCTCATGTGCCTTTGCATTTTACTGCTTGTCATATTGATTGCCATATACTGTGAACTGTCTGTGCAACGTAATTTTCACCTTATCTTTTTATCTTCTGAGTGGCCTGATTTTCAGTGTATAGTAAACCCCTTTCTGGGGGAAAGATGCACTTTTATGTTCAAAGTGGAGGCCTGTGGGTGTGAAGAAGACAAATATTACATACCCGGTAATCCACTTTATGTGGCTTGTTTCTGCTTAGGATCGCATGCTCTTGCAAGGGAGCAACAGAAACGTACAAAACATCCACTACACCTTGAGCCGCATGCACAGCATCAATTGCAAGGTCAGAAAAACTAACGATCTAAGGATGTCAATGCGTGAAGGATCGTGGGTCCCTATACACATATAATAGGGGTAGTGCAACAGGAACGCTCCTGTCAACGCCCTGTTTTCACATTTGGAAACCTATGTAATCCTCAAAGCCAACCACTAGATGGACTATGCATATCATGTGATTCTAAGCAAATACAAGCCACAGAAAGATCATTACTTGATAAGTAATACTTGTTATATATATGTAAAATAGTAGGCTGCAGACGGATGTAGGTTTAGCAATTTTAAGATTTATTTCGGTGTTAACTTAAACAACAGCCCTCCTTGTGCACTCCAAACAGTATTAGTTTTTATGAGGTTTGGTTTCCGTGAAAGGGTTAATGAAGTCCAGAGTTCAAAAGAAGCTCCACTTGGCTTCTCGCATCTTTAAAAGGGAAAATAAAGTCAACTTAATTCTTTTTCTTCCACGGACCTTAGCCTTCAGTCTGCCTCACCCTCTGTTCACTGGGTTAAGAAAACAAAAAGACAAAAATCCACACGGAAGGCAGAGTCCTTGATTAATGGCTGACGGCTGGCGCTTCTCCTCAGCGAGTCCGCCTCTGATAGGGATCTCCCCTGTGCCTCTCAGTGAGCCTTCTAGTACGCCCAGTCCCAATCACCTTTCCATTCCTCTCTGGTCTCCGGCTCCTGGTGAGCTCTCTGTTGCTGCATTTAAGCCCCGCTCTGCTCCTCCCCTCCCTTCAGTCTCCAGCCAGTTTTCCCTCCCATTCCCCACACCTGCAGGGCGTTTTCTGTCCTCATTCCACCCAGTTTCATGCACTGTTTGACCCCACCCTGTATGTCTCTGGGGCCACCCCTCTCCATAAGGGCTGACTGCATTGTACCAGTGCCAGTCTCTGGTACACCTATTTCCATGCTGTATGATTGGGATGTACCTATGCCGTTTTCCCTTTTTAATTCTGTCTCTGCCCCCTCCTTGATTTCGTTTCTCGTGGTGGTTTCTGGGACATGTAGTTGTCTTTTGATTTGCTGTGTTAACCTTTTGTTGGCTGGGTCTCATTACTAGAATAGGGTCCTCCCTTGGTTCAGTTGCCTCTTTGACCACCTCACAATATATAACAACATTTGAGGCTTGTGGATCTTCTTAGATTACATGCCATGCATAGGCCAACATCTAGTGGTAGCCACAGAGTATTACATTTTTTGTTTTTTTCAAAACTCGGAAAAGGGATGTTGATAGGGCGTGCCAGTACTACTATCCCTAGTGTGACATCTCCTATGTCCATGGTCCTTCACGCGTCGAGGTCCCTCAGATTGTTTTTTTCCACAATCCTAGTCGGATACAAGTTGCGGATTTCCTTCTTCTGGCTAGCGCCTTTACTTTATGAAGTTTAAATTTAGACCTTCTATCCTTTTGACGGCCGTACACCGCAAGATCTCTGCTGATGGCTTTCGTTCTAAGACCACACAGGAAAGATTATTTATAACATTTTTGGATGCATCACATGTGTTGCTCTTTATTTTGATCTTGCCTTGCTCAGCCTGTTCGGTCCTCGTCAAGAGGTGGCGGGAGCGCTGGACACGTAGGATGACCCCGGTGGAGGGGTGGGGTCAAGGATTCATGTAACAGGATGAGTTGTTGATGGCTAAAACACACATGCTACACGTAGGCAATAGCTTTGTGTCGTCTGCTAAGCAAGTGAAAGATTAGGATTTTATTAAGGATTCTATGAGTAGAAGCAGTTTAAGACCAAAGGACTAAACTTAAAAAACAGGATTGTCTTGCAGATGAAGGGGGAGTGGTAATCCTCTCGTATGATGTTGTTTGCTACTCGTTAGAGTACCATTAGTAAGGGCACACTGCTACAGGTACTGTTTGCAGTGTGTGTGGTTCCTTTCAATTGCTAGGGTTTCCCAGTAGAGTATGTTTTACTGTCTCTATCCATGTCTTCACAGGAGGAGAAAGAAAAAGCAACCCTTTGTTGTGATATTTTTCATTTCACTCGATAGGGTTGTTAATGTTGTAAGGCTTACATGTTTCACTCAACACTCAAGGAAACACTCAACAGAGATCTTTGACCTACTCGTTGACAACGCATTGACATCCTGTTCATCACAGAAACATGGCTGGACAACTACAAAATCACGCTCCAAAGCTGCCTTCCAACCAACTTCAAATAAACAGGAAAATCAAAAAAGGAGGCGGCACTGCAATAGTATTCAAAGGACACCTGAAAATAAAAACAGACCAACCGCTCAACATCCCCAACTGTGAAACCTGGTAATACACCTAACAGCAAGCCCAAAAACCAATGTCACATTCATCCTGTTGTACAGACCACCGACATATGATGCAACTATCGTCGACAACTTCATAGAAGTCATCACCAACATAGCCATCAACCACGAACACCTACTCATCCTGGGGGACTTCAACATCTGGTTTGAAGACAGTCATGCCAACTCCCTAAACTCACTGACTGAACAACTCACTACCATGAAACTACGACAACTAGTCAAAGGAGCAACACACTCGGCAGGACACACCCTCAACGCAATTTTCGCAGAAGAAAAACTCATCACCACGGCACCGCCGTTACAAATACTGTGGAGCTACCATCTCATCATCCCATTCGTGATCACTATGCCTACTCAAGTCCCCAGCCAACCCCCTAAACTCACAATCACCTCAAAAAGAAACTGGAAACACGTCAAAGAAAGCAACCTATTCGAACAACTAGAGTTCACCAAACCCTCAACTACAGAACTAGACCTAACTGACCTAGACGGAAAAGCAGAGCTACTACATAAATGGATCGCAGACGCAATCAACAAGATTGCCCCAGAAAAACCATTCACCCCATCAAAAAAACATGCAATGACAAAATGGTTCACTCCACTATAAAGCACCATGAAAAAAGAAAACAAAAACATGGAACTGGAATGGGGAAAAGAATACAACCCGGACAAAAAAAACACTGTCCCAGAGACAAATCCGTGCATACAAGAAGGAAATTCAAAAGGCGAAGAGAAGGCATTATGGTGACAGAATCACCAATGCCGCCAACACACAAAAAAAATGTTACCATCATTAAAGAGATGAGAAACCCACCATGCTGCGACAACACCCTAACCCCTCAGAGAAACTATGCAACGACCTGGCAGACCGCTTCAAGAAAAAAATCAACGACGTACGACAATTCATACAAAATATACCAACCGACCACAACATACTACAAAGCGAACCCATCACAGAACCTCATCACAAACTCAAAAACTTCCCTGAAATTTCATCAAAGGCATTCGCATTGCTTGTAAAACACAGCAAGAAAGCTGGATGACCCATGGATCCCTGTCCCCCTGACATCTACAAATCAATCCTCACACAATGAACGCCAGCAGAATACTACAGAAACCTTATGAACCTTTCTCTAGCAACAGGAACTGTACCAAAGACCTTCAAATCAGCATATATCAAACCACTTCTGAAAAACACAAGTGGCGACGCAGAAGACCTCTCCAACTACAGGCCGGTTTCAATCATCCCCTACCCGGCAAAACTCCTGGAAACCTACGTATATAAACTAACCCAAGAATACGTAGAAAAACACCACCTGCTAGAGCAAGCTCACGTCGGTTTCAGACCCGCAAGAGGAACGCAAACAGCACTACTATCCATCTAGGACGACCTAAGAACCAATACAGACTCAAACACAACCTCAGCCCTAATTCTACTCGACCTCTCCGCAGCCTTCGACACAGTCATGACACCCTAACCAAAAGACTAGAAGACCTAGGCATAACAGACACAGCACTACTCTGGACTAAATCATTCGTAGCAGACCGAACAGAAACCATATGGATTAAACCCTTCAAATCCACTCCAAGAGTTAACTACTGTGGAGTTCCACAAGGATCCTCGCTATCACCACTGTACTTCAACATCTACCAGTTATCCGAATCTTCAAAAAGTACAATATTACATGCTACAACTACGCAGATGATACCCAAATCAACTACAAAATCAATGACACCAAAGCTTATCACTCAACGCTAATCAAGTGTCTAATAAAAGAAGTCTTCAACTGGATGACTGCCAACAACCTGAAAATCAATCCAGGAAAAATGGAAATCATGATCATATCCAAAGACCAAGAGAACGAATACCGCCATCCCGTGGCAAACGGAAATGGGGAACCGCACCATCACCATCTAAGGTAGTACCAACACCCTAACCTTAGAACCACAAGTAAATGCAACAGTCAAATGTTTTTTTCTCCTCCACACGGCAAGAAGAATCCTACCATTCCTCTCCTTCACGCACAAAACACTCACTATTGTCGCCCTCATCATGTCAAGTATCGCCTATGCCAACAGCCTCTACCTCGTAACTCCAGAATACCTCCTGAAGAAACTACAATGGATCCAAAATGCAGCAGCCAGACTACTCCTCAAACTACCAAGAAGAGAACACATCACTCCTGCCCTAAAAACACTACACTGGCTCCCAGTAAAACATTGCATCACCTTCAAAACAATGTGCATAACGCACAGGGCAATCAGTGGACAGGGAGCATAATTCCTACAAAAGAAAATAACCTACAAGCCAACAAGACCCCTCGGGTCAAGCAACGAAATCTGCCTGGAACCTAAACCATACCTCAAGAAGAAACTGGGAGGCACCTCCTTCTACCGCTTAGCCGCAAAAACCTGGAACAACATCCCAAAAGATATAAAACACCAAAAATCACCTAGAATTTAGGAAATGATTAAAAACCTGGCTCTTCAACACCACAGACTCAAACTGAAAACCGAAACAAAAAGGAAAAGGAATGAATAAACTGGAGTGGACACGGACAACCCCCAGTACAGACTGTGGACATCTCCCTATGTGAAACAGCTCCTACGGCACGTGGACGAAGGACGCCAGTTAGAGGGGAACGTAGGTGTAAACGAGGACCTAATGACCTCTGACGGGCCCATGGGATCACGGCTGGCCCTCGAATACCTTAAGACAAAGTATCTGCACCTCGAGGAGGTTGGGGTGCAGGATTCACATACTCCAACACAATTCAATAAGGACCACTCAAATGGATCAGCACAGAGACTGTTAAGTTCATAAGGGTTTAATACAACATAACTGACACAGCGCAGCCCTAACAGCAGTGCCCAAGTTCCCTGCCTCCAAGCAAACCCCCCTCTCAGCATTACACAGACACATTTATAGCAAAATGGGAGGGAGCGAAATGCCCCTACCTCTCCCTGCACAGTCTCAAGCAACTACATTGTTACATTAGCTCATTGTCCAATTAATTTTAATTGGACTAAAACCGTCAAAATGAAATACACTCTAACATGCATTCCTAACTTTGCTTCGGTGCTCGGTTCAACTTTTAATTGGTGCAGCTGGACTTTTCAGATTAGGGTTTCGACCAGGCCTGTCTGGTTCCTGCCCCTAATCAAGTTTCTGAAGGCATAATTGTCCCTGAAAGTCTCAACTTTTAAAATGATCTCATCATTGCATGCTTTGAGCTCCTCGGTCTTCTTGTTCAAGCCACATTTTGGTTACATGCATTTTCATTTAAAGGCATTTTTAGCCTGAGTGATTTTCTGTCCGTGTATAGAATATCTCATTAGCCATTCTGTGCTTTACCACCATGTTATATCATGACAATGCCATTTTCGACATATAAACACACAATGCCCTTTGAATACTAGTATATTGCAACATTATAAAAAAAACATTTTCGCATAATTGCACACCACATAAGTCCCTTTGAATTTCTCTGGTTTGGTTTAAGTGGGGGGAGGGGGCTCCACTTCATTCAGCTGTTGATTCAATATATATATAGGTTGAGACCTCCATTACACTCCCCTGTCTTAAAAGTTCAGTTGTTTGTAAAACAGCAACTTTAAACCATATTCGATTTCCATCCATTTTAACCCTTATCTAAACATTTCTTAACACGATTTTATAATTTGGCATATACCAACGTATTGTCACACTAAAAACAAACGTGTGTGTCATCTCCGCCCATGTAAGCCCTACTTCCTGTAATTGTGTGACTTTTCTCTAGCTGTATGCCTTGATCTATTCACAGCCATTGTGAGACTCAAGAGGTTTGGTCAAGCTTTGAGGTAATCCATTCAGCCCATCGTCTCTTTATACGTCACACCTTGTCTGCAACTCCCAACCCAACAAAGTCCAATCTCTCTTTGAGCATCTTCTCCTGCTCATGCATATCATTTTACTTTGTCCTTCCCTCTTGTCCACACTCTTTTCTTTTCTGTATCTTCCGTTGTAGTTGTCATGAGTTTGGCGTTAATGGACCGTCTGTGTCCTGTCGCCGTTTCCTTTCCATCGTGCTGTTTTACAGTCGGTCTCCCAGGTTCCTTTGATGCTTAGAACAGAATTCCATTGTTTTTTCCAAATCACGAGGTTCAGTGTTTTTTCAAGAGTGTCTCTTTTTCAACAAGGGTTCATTGTTCAATAGGTCCATAAGAGGGGACAGTTCAGTATGGGGATGCAGGGTTGGGGGAGTCTCTTTGCAGACATAAATCAGCGTTGGGCTTTCACTGGGTTCCTTTACGACCATCCTCTCTCCTCACGCGGTTCAACGTGAATTTCCCAAGGCATACAGGTTCCCCAACGTATACCTGTAATATAAAACGGAATGAGTTTCTTTTGTAAAACAAACGGGTCTCTACTTACACGTTTCCTACCAACGCATTTCCTTTAAACCTCTTTTTGCATTGGCTATTATTCCTTATTCCGTAAAATTGAGACATTCCCTCTTATTTAACACCCCTACCTCCTAGACAAGCTACACAACATTTCCTTTTAAACATTTCCCTTTTGTGGGTCATTTTTACACCATAACTAAAATACCCCCCATTCCTAGCACTGTGTCAGCTGTCTTAGACAATGATTTTTGGTTTCAATAACACTTGATACACCACGTCCTTCATGGGACACATTTTCCCCCTTCCGGGTGCCACATGCCACCCTAAGGAGACAAAACAAATAAAGAAAGATGTCTTCTTTCCTGGTCTTCACGGTACGTCCCTAGTAGTTGACTGAAATGTCCTTGGGGATCCCCGTCGTCTGTAGAAAGTCAAGATAACGGCAAAAGTCATTTGGGCATTTGCAAGGGGTCAGGTTTTCTTCCGGACTTTAACTCCCTTCCTCCCTTTCTGCTATCAAAATACTCTCTGGGTCATTCTCCCCTATTCGTTGGTGCACATAAACAACTAATTCCCAAACCACCCCGCGGGGATACTTGGTTTTGGCTGGGTTCTTTGCTCAGCTTAGCTGTATTTCTTCCAGGTTAGCAGTACATTCTTCCTGGTTAGCAGTAAATTCTTCTTCAGCTTAGCAGCCATTCTTCCTGTTCTTTTCTTCTTCGTTGGTTGGACCATGGTCTATGCTTGTGCTGTGTGTTCATCCTAGGGAGATAAAACAGAGGCGTTTCGCTGCACACTGTCCCTGTCTGACTTGGTCTAGCCTACCCCTGTCTTCTAAGACTATGGCACCAATTCTTACTACGTGCCTCCACCTTTATTGTTCCCATTGTCTGAAATGGCCATGCTGTTTATCTATTTCTCTACTCTTTCCGCACCTGATTATGTCTATCTTGGGAAAAAAAAGCTAACTTGTTGAAGACCTTGTGTCTCTTGCTACCTTTTCCTGTTACTCACCTGGATCCTCTTACCTTTAGTGTTGGTCAATTGCGTGTTCACCCCCTTTTGGCGTGAACTAGTACCTACCTTTTCTCTTCTCTCCCTAATTTAAGGCCATACAGACAATTTCTTGTGTTTCCACGCAAAAGGTCCATAGCTTGTCTGTAAAATAAATCAACTTTGTTACTAACATTCACAAGTTTTTTTGATTCCTTCACCATAATTACTTTAAAATGGTTTGTGCAAGTTTCCTTTGTTTAATTGACCCAATTTTATCAGTCATATTCCTTTTCCTGTTTGCCAGGAACCCTCATAAGTGCTATTTGTTTTCCATTTTTTGCTCTTTTTTTTCCTTCATGCTCCTGAGTGTATCCCTTATCCTTTTATTCATTTTTTACTCAAGATAACCACTCATTTTCAGTCTTTCCTGATTTATTTATTTATTTCTGTGACCACTCCTTTTATGCTTCCTTGCCTCTTCTCTGACCCTATCTTCTCCCTTTCTTCTTATCTCTATATTCCTTTTTCCTTTGACTTTCCTCATCCCTTCTTTCATGTACCTTTGCTTTTCCTCTAACCTTTGCTTTTCCTCTAACCTTTGCTGTTTCCGTCTGTCACGTTCATAGGCTGCTCTCTGGTTTGCGATCGAGCTGCTTTCCTTGCTCTTTGCGATAAAGCCGTTCTCGCCTTAGCCTAACTTTCCTTCTTATCCTTCCGTCCCTGAACTCCCTCTCTTCCTTCTTATCTGTGCCTCATCTAACTCCTACTTGGGCCTCCCATCATCACTTCCTATCCCATTGAGTTTCAATGAGATCTGTCCTCCCATCCATTTGTCTTTTGGAAATGCTATTTCATCAGTTATGTCTTCACTTTCTTTCCTCTTCCTTCCCTCTCTCCCTTGTTGAGAGATGCCCTTGTCTGTGCTTGATCCCCTTCTTCATTAACGCATCATCGCGTCTCCCCTTATCTCTTGGCTCGGGATGTGCGATTCTTGTCCTTAACCTTCCCTTGATTTTTGCTACTACTGTATAAAGGTGACTCATAAGCGGGGTTACTATAACCTGTGGTTGCTTTTAGCTCTCTATGATGGCAAAGTCCCCTAGGCTTACTTCCCGCGGCTCCTGTTTCAGGCGGGGCAGGCGTTGCTGCAGGTGTCTCACCCCTCCCCCCCCCTCAGTGCCTATTTCAAGCAAGCTGCTGGAGGCTCTTGCTCCTTTCCTTGCTCTTATATTTTTACAATTCGAGAGAAGCATAGCGTTTTTCTAACTTTTTGTTTGTATGTGTGGCATGCAAGTTAGTTGCCATGCGTGGTAAAATGGCTATAGATTAAATCTCAATTTGTGGCCGCGGCATAACATCTTGTGGGCGGTACCTTTAACCCACTCCTCCAATTGGAGCAATGTTTTCCGGGCTTAACTCTGTTTCTATTGATATCCTTATGTGAGTCCAAAATTCCCATTACTATGAGCGTGCATCAAATAAGCAGGCTCCAATCCAGTCCCTTCCCGCAAATTATTTTTTACCACCAATTTACTCAATATCATCACTCTTTGTGCGATTCTTTCTCAACTGTAGAATCGCATTACTTTTTACCTGATTTCAACTAACAAGGAGACAAAATTCCTTACATTTGACATACAACAGGACATGTATAACAGACACTTGACAGACTAGACGAACACCAGCTGGACACACATATACCTGCCTTCTAATGAATACCCCGACATGGGGTTTAAACAAACCCCATTTGTGCCGTCTTTAATCGTCACCGTAGCCTATCGTCCCCAATTATGTGGGCTCTGGGTTCACGTTTCTTCTGACCACTCTTTAAAGCGCAGGAACAAGGTGAATCCTTACGTTTTTGTCTCAGGTGCCCCCCTGGTAATCCTTACTTTTTCTCTCGGGTGTCCTCCCGGAATTCCTACGTTTATCTCTCGGGTGTCCCCCGGGAATTTACATTTTTATCTCGGGTGTCCCCCCGGAATTCTAACGTTTTTATCTCGGGTGTCCCCCCGGAATTCTCACGTTTTTATCTCTGGTGTCCCCCCCGGAATTCTTACTTGAACCACTACGTCCTTCATGATTCATATTTCATTCTGCTCCCTCTTTTATTTGCCATATTTCCCTAGTTTATGGCTGCCTTTATTTTCCTGGAGGCCATCTGTTTCTACTCATGCCTGTAAATGTTCATAATTCGCAGCCTGTGCCTGAATTTCTAAGAATGTCCTTCTTCCTCTGCCAGTTCATACCGCTGGCTATATTCATTATGCTGCAAAAATACTAGAATCTTTTACTTCTCACTCACCCAATCTCATTGTCCTTCTGCCACGTTCATGCCTCCAAAATTGCTTGTGTTTAACTAAGGCATGCCCTAAATGATCAGGCTTTCCTTGGTAACCTCAACACTGTCATCATGCTTTCATGCTTTGTCATTCAAGACTTTCTTCATTCATCTAATTCCTATGGTCCCAGAATCTCAACTGCCCGTCTCAAAACCGAAAGGTTTTTTATTTAATAAAGCGCTCTCTACTCCGGCTGACAAGGTCTCAAATTGTAACCTACCACCCCTGGTATGACTCCATGCAGACTGTCCTATCAGTCATGGTGGAGCTCCTAGAAACAATTCTTAGGAGCACCCCAAAAAACCCCCTTCACTACATGTGTGCTATCCCCAAAATTTCCCAAAAGCCGGTCGCAGGTGATTCAGTAATCTCCTTTAATTTCAGGGCATTCTATAAACAATGATAGAACGCATGAATGGCAATGGACCATTCAGCTACAGGGCAGTGCCTGCCCCTGTCTGCACGTTGATTTAAAACCCCATGTAAAATCACTTGCTCCTCATCTCATGAAGTGTATCACTACCTCTTTTAATTTTAACACCACTTTTGTAGCTGTAAAATAACCCTTACTCATGCCATGCCAGGTTACATGCTACACTCTGTTTGCTGCTCTTTTATCGCTACAGTGCCATTGCAGGGACGTCATTTTTGGGGGTCGCCAAGGGTTGTGGCTGCACCCCCGGAGGTATCTCGTTGCCCCGCGGTCCCCTTTGCTACCCTAGAAATTGAAAAAATGTTTAAGCCCTTTGCTATGGTGGTATCATCCTAGGTCAAGGGTCATGAGATGTCACTTCTGCTGCCTCTTATCCTTTTGGTGGGACGACGTCCCTGTGTCATTACTTCCCTTTCAATATTATGTACGCCAATGCCTCCGGCCTTTTCCTTTCCCTGCCATACCTACCCCACCTGCTCATATTTCTCGGGTCCTTATCATTGTTAAATTGTATTACTACACCACCATCCTTGCAGGCATCCCAAAAAATCCTCACAGGCTCTAAAAGTGCAGGGTGCCGCAGTATGCAACTATCAGTATTCTTTGAAAGAATACACCTGACTTTGTGCCAGATGAGCTGCTCACTGGCCAACCATGGAGGAAAGGCTACTCTTTTTAAAGGCACAAATGTAAGTCTTACAATGCGCTGGTACATTTAACTGGTGCTGCTGCTAGGGTCCGTTCAGCCCAGTGGCGGCTGGTAACTTGGAAGTTGGTGGGGCGTACATGTCTTGGCGGGAATTTGGGAGTGAGCTAGGCCACCTCACACCACTCGGTGTGCCGGTGGCTTCTCCCGCTGCAAGGCATTTTGGAACAAATGGCTTCCAAGATGTGCAATTTACTGTCCCAGTCCACAGACATATGGCATCACAAATCCTGGCCTAATTATGAGTCTTAAATAGCCTGGAACCCACTGAAATGTCTGCAATGGCTTTTTCCCAGTTCACGGACACCTGGTCTGGACTAATGTGAGGGCATTTAACAAATAATGCATACGAATATAGTTTTCTAAAATAGAGCACCTATCAACAACCCCAAAGGCAGTTCACAAAAACTGGGAACACTGTGCCTCTGCCATATAACGCACACACACAATGAACTTAACTAAAGGTCTGCATATCAGAAATACACCAATATCTGAGTCAAGGTGTCTGCAACCAAAGGGTATGAAAGCCACATGTCCAAACAGTGTTGAACAGGAACTTATATCGTGCCTCCTATTTGACAAATATACGTGTATTGTCCTTCACCAAGCTGCTTATAAGCCATTTGCAAGGAAATCCGCGTTGCAAGGTCTTGACCTCAGAGTTAATGTAACCTGCCAATTTAGGTCTATCCACATTTTAAGTTCTCTCTGTAAAGTCACCCTGTCTCTACAATGGTGGATAGTGTCATTCCGAATGTAACATGGCCGTCTTGACCTCCGTGTACACTCTGATGTGTAACTTTCCCGCAGGCCACATGTTAGGGTCATGAACTGAGACCTTGTCCTTCGCTGACCTGTGTGTAGAGGATTACCTGTGTCAATGAAGCTAATCTGCGAGCATATGTCAAACACAATGTATCCAAATACTGAACTGTGGACACTTGTTTGACTACATTGTATAAAACTGTTTCAGAAGGCTCTGCGAGAAAATACACTGTTGCCATTGAGGCTTGTTGGCGAATGTATTAAAGGCAAACCCTAAATGTACAGACGCGTGAACTCGGCGCGAACCCTAGATCTGTAATGTATTAACCAATATTAATTTGCAGTAGGGTTGAACATCCTGTGTTCAAAGGCATATAAAGCGAGACTATTCTAATGTACAGTCCCACTCACTGAACACACCGAACCATGCTGGAGTTCGCTGTGTTGTACTGAGGGCCTGATAGTTTATCGGTTACATTGTCCTTTGAAACTGTTCAGTATACAATAAAGCTCTTTGTAGTTCCTTTGTTACCTGCGTTCGGTGTATTTCCTTTTGCGGTATTCAGCCTCAATATCTTTTCCTTGTTTTTACAACAGAACCCCATTGAGTGACATGTATGAGGCTGGTGGCATTCACAGATATGCACAGACAGACTCTTCCCTTTACAGGATCTCTGCTAGCCCAGAAAGGGGTTGAGACCGAGGAGACAGCTAAATTAGGCTATGACCTCCATTCTCTGGCTCCTTCAGAGCCACACATGCTATAGAAACCGACATGCATACACTGACTGCCATATTCCATTTGCCTAAGTTGCTGGCAGTCCTGCATGTATGTGCCACTGTGACTGCTGGCGCAATGACACAGCCAATATTTTATGCGATGCTCGACCAGGGCCAGATTGGCTACCTGCACTAGGCTGCTTGCCACCCCCACAATGTAAAGGAATAGTAATGGAGCTAAGACCTGTTTCATTGTCATCATTGGTTTCCCCATTGGGTGCGCAGGATGGTCATGCGCAGCTTTGAATTCCCCCTTCCTATGTGAGGATAAAAATTCTCATTTAACAATTCAGTTATGCACGCTCACTCTGCAACATTAGTGTTAAAAATCACCGCTACTGCTAGCATTCTGTTTCCATACAGCACTTAATACGTGACCACATACACATACGTCACTGCAGGGCCTATCTAGGTGAGAAGCTTTTCCGACATGCAATGCGAGAAGCAAGCATTTCTTAAGTCCTGCGCTACTCCCCAGTGCTCTTGCTCACAGACTCCTTGTTACCCACTGCTGTCCTCATTCACCAAAAGGGCTAATGCCACAGGGCTAAGCTCCCCCGTCTTGTCCCCAACTCATGGACGGCTTTTCTAATGGATTTGGTGCAGACCCATCCCTTCTTATTTCTCGCAAAATTGTCAACCCTGCTTTGGTTACTTACTTCCTTCATTTCTCCCAGCAGTGTCTGCACTCATTACCCTTTTGCTAAATTAACCACTATGCTGTGCCCTACTCACATACTCCACCCAGTGTGAGCCCAACATGCAGCCCCTTCATAATAACCACAACATACATCTATTTGTCCCACAATCACAGGCAATGCTTCGTCACGCAGCCCCTAGTGTATGTCTCTTGCTGTAATTCTGCAAGCCCCTTTTTCAATAGCACCACAATGCCTACGGGTTTCTGAATGCTCCGTGCTACTAGGAATCGCTCATTCCTTGCCACATGACAGTAGACCCCAGAGATGTTTTTATTGGAGGGCTCATGGGGTGGCTGCCCAGGGCCCCCACAATGCTGCCTGGTCTAAAGCAAGATTCCAGTTTACATTGGGCTAGAATAGCTTATGACAGGAAAATTTGATTGCATGCTACTGAGGCTTCAAACCCATTGCCGATCGGTTTTGACAAGTGCATTCTGCCTTGATCAATTAGAACGTGCACTGCCTTTCATTTTCATTGTGGAGTACATAGTTTGGGTAACACGATCTTTGTAGCGTTACTTTCCCCCTGTGGGAACGTTGCTGGTCGTGTACAATAGCCAAAGTTACAATCCATATTCATCCACGGGGGTTCAGAAGTTGTTTGTGTGTTAAGCATTATTGTAGGGATATGTGTTCATGTGAAGGATCAGAAGGGCACATCCCACTGAGGCTGGCTGAACCGTTTTTAAATCTGAAGTTCACAAATATACCTGCACAATTACTGGGGTTTGCAGCACAAGCGGCTCGTTTAGCAGCACTGTTCCTGCATCAGATAGGGGTTAAAATTAGATTGCTCAGCTGGGCATTTCTTAAAACCTAAGCAATCCCTTGGAAGATGTGCATAGAATATCTGTCCAAGCGGCAAACAAGTAAGCACATTCGAGACTGTGTCGCAACTGAGTTAATGCTTGTATCTTGGCTATGCCAGCAGACGGTACTGTGATCCTGGTCAACACATATAGGATCCCTTGCATTCCTGTGCTATTTGCTGCAAGGTTTTACCTACTTTCATGCGGGAAATCCCTTTGATAATGGAGAACTGATGCTACCTTAATTCCCACGTTGTGTAACCCCCTTCTGTACTTTTTAGGTTTTTAAGTTGTCAGGTTTGGAAATGCGGTTTGTGTACTTTTGCAAGTCATTTTATAACATTAGATTGTCTTAGTTCGTGTTAAAAGCTGGAGGAGAAGCGCTCAACTGCAAGAATTGCAATATTGGCACAAATCTCAGCTTCACCCCTTAAGCACTGTGTGATCCTGGACTTCTCATTTAATCTTTTATTGCCTAATATTTCTTAATTTGCCAGTCTCTTAACCTCTCAAAAATCGTCAGTCCTTCAGTGTAATTTTCTTCTTAGCGTATGTTTTTCATCGTGCCACTCCTCATGGTTTTACTGGCTATGTGGTTGTTCCCAATGTGATAGTGAGCGTTCACATGTTGCATATTACAGGCACTTGTCCCCTCGTTCTCTAATGGCGACAGAATTTGTAAACCATGTCCCATTCCTACTCTCAGTCTACCTGGATAAAGCTACCTTTCTGGCAGCTTCTAATCTGCCTATTCAGAGTTGCATGTATCTTGTCACAAATAGTCCTACATTAATACTGCCGGATGCATACTTTTCCGGATGCTTAAAGATATCTTGGTTCTATACTAGAAGTGAAGTAACCTCTTTGCAGATTTACTAATGTTGGCCTTCAAATGTTTCTTGTTTCTCATTCTGAATAGCGCAAGAATGTAGAGGGTGAAAACATGCTTAGCTTAAATGCTGAACAGCAGCAATAGTATGTCTCATAGGGAGTACGGTCTCTAGGTAATACTGAATATTCCCATACAGGTGCCTCTCATGAGAGAAGCGCACAGGTTATCAGTAAGAATGCATTTCTTGTTAACCTCATTGGTAGCGCACAAAAGATGTATTTTCGTCCGCGCTCATTCATCCTTACCGGAATGCTAGCTTTAATCATCAGGCTCTTAAGAGCTGGGATGTCTGCTTACCAGTACTAAAATGAAAGAACCTTGCAGTGTTTTCCACAACAGGCTGGATGCATTAGTATGCAATCAAGCCCTTTTTCCAGAATTGCTGGGGCTGCTCTGCCATAAGACACATTTATACTGCATGCAACGCACATTGTCCTAGAAATTAAATGCAATATCTAACACACATGCACTCAAAACATTCTACAGGTCACTGAAATAACCTTATAATTACATCGGCTGTTGGCATGTCTACCACGAGTTAAGAACAACAAAAATTTGATGACCCAGCCAGATCTGAGCCCTGCGTTTCCCAGCCATCCCACGGAAATATTTAGCTGTTCTTTTCATTAATAAATATCCCCTTAGCGCTAGCCTAATACATGTAACTGCACTGGTGTATTTCCCCTATCTTTAAATGTGGGCCTTTTATTCCATCATTTACAACATACGGCTTTGCAAAGCAGGGTCGTTTGCCGGTCAGT
Organism: Ambystoma mexicanum; assembly: GCF_040938575.1. NCBI lineage: Eukaryota > Metazoa > Chordata > Amphibia > Caudata > Ambystomatidae > Ambystoma > Ambystoma mexicanum. The sequence goes on along the minus strand of NC_090934.1, from coordinate 1,471,112,530 downwards.
GTTTTATCTCAAACTGCTGTTTGCACATTCCTCCCTTGACAGATCACTGCTAATTTTCATGGGCCATAAAGCAAGCATGTTTTTGTTTCTTTTGCCGCGCTCTTAACACATGAGAACAGCGCTTCCCTAAATCACTTAAGCCATTTCAATGCGAAAATCCATCATTCTCAGCATGATCTATTAGTTATCTTGCCTGCTATAAGGAAATACAACTTTAACTCCATAGCTACGGGTTTGAAACACAATGTGTTAGCTTAAAGTACCAGCATTTTTACACTTCCGACAGGTTGTCCAACTCTGTTTGGGCTGCAATCACCACCAATTTGTGTGCTTTAAAACTACAATATCTGACCACTTCTGTTGATGCAATTTTTGCCATTTCAAAACCTTGGCTTGATGCCAATTTTTTATTCAGCTTAAAATATAATTTTTTATACTGGTTCCAATGTTTTAACTGCGCACGCACGAAGCGAGCCTCATGAACAGCCACAACATACAACTTTAGACACATAGCATGACATGTAACAGAGTTAGACACAGACCCCGACCACCTGCATGCATGTCCCTCATCAATATTTTACTCTTGTTATTAATTTTTAAATGCAGTTAACGTATTTGTTTTGTTCCCACTCTCTATTGGCTATGGCAGCTTTTTGCTCACCTTCTGTTCTTCCGACCCTCTCTTGATCACCGCCTTCTTCAGGTTATCGTCTGGTCGTGTGGTCCCTTCAGGCCCCGCCTGCAGCCATTGTCTATGGGGAGCTTCACAGTCCACTCAGCCCGAAATGGCGAAGGACTTGTGATATTGCCAAAGACCTAGAGTTAATATGTCAACGCCCATTAGGTGACATTTTTTTTTAATCAATAATTGATGGTCAGAAACTGTCCTCTTGCTACCAAATGTAAACGAGGACCTAATGACCTCTGACGGGCCCATGGGATCAGGGCTGGCACTCGAATACCTTAAGATAAAGTAGCTGCACCTTGAGGAGGTTGGGGTGCAGGATTCACATACTCCCACACAATTCAATAAGGACCACTCAAATGGATCAGCACAGAGACTGTTAAGTTCATAAGGGTTTAATACAACATAGCTGACACAGCGCAGCCCTAACATCAGTGCCCAAGTTCCCTGCCTCCAAGAGAACCCCCCTCTCAGCATTACACAGACACATTTATAGCAAAATGGAAGGGAGCAAAATGCCCCCACCTCTCCCTGCACAGTCTTAAGCAACTACATCGTTACATTAGCTCATTGTCCAATTAATTTTAATTGGACTAAAACCGTCAAAATGAAATGCACTCTAACATGCATTCCTAACTTTGCTTCGGTGCACGGTTCAACTTTTAATTGGTGCAGCTGGACTTTTCAGATTAGGGTTTCGACCAGGCCTGTCTGGTTTCTGCCCCTTAATCAAGTTTCTGAAGGCATGATTGTCCCTGAACGTCTCAACTTTTAAAATGATCTCATCATTGCATACTTTGAGCTCCTCAGTCTTCTTGTTCAAGCCACATTTTGGTTACATGCATTTTCATTTAAAGGCATTTTTAGCCTGAGTGATTTTCTGTCCGTGTATAGAATATCTGATTATCCATTCTGTGCTTTACCACCATGTTATATCATGACAATGCCATTTTCGACATATAAACACAATGCCCTTTGAATACTAGTATATTGCAACATTATAAAAAAACATTTTCGCATAATTGCACACCACATAATTCCCTTTGAATTTCTCTGGTTAGGTTTAAGTGGGGGGGGCTACACTTCATTCAGCTATTGATTCAATATATATATATATATATATATATAGGTTGAGACCTCCATTACATAGGTGACACCCAAACTGAGATGGAGTCAACATCCCACCCTAATCCCACCCAACACCCGCACTCGCCCCATAGTTGCCACCAGGTACCACGGTATAGTGGAATTATTCAGGATATTAGCAACCACCTCACTATCTGAGCTGTGGACATAGGCAGGTGTGCTAGCCGTATGAGTGGAAAGGGAAGACTGGGGACAGATGTGAAAGGGGCCTCGAAGGCCGGACGGAACCAGATCAGGACAGGCGCAGGGGTGCTCCCGAACCCCACCTGGGGAGATTGCAGAGGCCTAGCGCCTCAATTCAGGATAATGATGCCAGTTAACCAACTGCACTAACAATTTCCTCCTCTGCATACACCTCTCAAACTCCAAACCAAACACAACCACACACCTACAGCACAACAAACAGCAAAAACTTCACTACATTGCAACAACAAAACAAAAACACACATAGACCCGCACAACAGTACATGACGACTACCGGCCACAAGCCACCCCAGGCCCAGCCAACGGACCCACCGGGCTGAGGCCACCAACAGCACATCACTGCTCTCGTGCACTTTTCCAGGTTCTTCCCGCTAACCACCTCTCCCCTCCTCTTTCGGAGCCGCCAGGGGACCACTCCGGTGGTGATAGTGCACGGTACAAATGTCCTTTTAACTTTAACATTAACTATGTAAACAAGACCAGACTGTTAATGAAAACACCAACTGTTTGTCTCTGTAGCCCCAGGCAGAGAAGGGGAGAGCATTTCCAAGAATGCCATCTCCAGATGGATAGTCAGATGCATACAACTGTGCTATTCCCTGTCAGACAAGACACTGCCTTTCACTTCAAGAGCTCACTCCACAAGGAGCATGCGAGCTACTCTTGCATTTATCGCAAAGGTCCCCTTAGACAGCATTTGCAAAGCAGCTACATGTAGCTCAATACACACCATCACTCAGCACTACTGCATCCACACTCATTCCAAGACAGATGCACAGGTGGGACAAGCGGTTCTAAAACATCTGTTTGCCCATGAACCTTCTCACAACCCACCACCTTCTAACACTGCTCGCTAATCTATACACAAGGGATGCATTGCTCACGGTAATCGTATTTCTGATGCTTGTATCTGCTTGGATTCACATGCACCCACCCTTACTCCCCTTGGAGAGAAGGTGCATGGATAATTATGAGCTTGTCTGATACATATCTGCTTGGATACACCTGTACTCTGGCTACACTTCATGCTACCTCATGTCAGAAACAAAACAATCTGAGGGACCTCGACACGCGAAGGACCATGGGTACAGTGGACGTCACACTAGGGATAGTATTACTGGCACGCCCTGTCGACGTCTCTTTTCGAATTTCAAAAATAACTGTAATACTCCGGAGCTTCCACTAGATGTCAGCCTGTGCACAGCATGTGAATCTAAGCAGATACAAGCATCAGAAATATCATTACGGCGAGTAATGTATCCCAAATATATTAGTTTACTTACATTTTACTTGAATGTATTTTCAAGGTATATTTGTGTACATATGTGCACTGCTTCATTACTTGATTGTTTATGCTGTTGTCAACAATACTTACAGATCACCCCTATAGCTTCTGAGGCCTGACTTTACTGCTCTGCCTACATTGCCTGTGAACAACCGTGTTCACTGACCAGGCTGGCCTCTCGGGCCTTCCCACAGGGCTGGTTCTGAAAATCCACCCCTAACACATACCTTAGGATATTCCCCTCACCTTAGGCTAGGAAACCCCTTGATTTTATATTCCCTTTAACTGACAGAACCGGTATGCACAACCAATCCATCTGGTCAGAGCGTTGCCAGTCAAAATTCCAAAATTTACAGTTTAACTTTCAGGTTCCTCTTTCACACTTGGGGAAATCTCCAGATCAGCATGGATTTTCACGCAGATTCATTTGCAGTTCTGGCTTCCAGCATGTGTCAGGTCTTTGTGGGATGCTGCCTGCATCGGATGCTGTAGCTGTGGGCGTTTCTGGCTCACCGGATGAAAGACTACTTTATTCAGGCTTTGGTCCAAGTGCTTCAGGAATACTGTTAGTCAGGAGGGCCCTCATCAGCACTACATGTTTTCCTTCACCCTCATTTAGATGTGGCCTGTGCCTGGTCTTTAGTCCAGTACTATAACTGACAGGGAATGTTTGCTCTTGGCCTGGCTGTGCATGTTCAGAGGTGAGTAGGCAGTTTAAGAGCCAGAACACACCCTGGTACTGAAAGGCAGAAGAAGCAGCAGACTCGGAAGGACACGTGCTGACCTTAAAGCCCTTTGGCTATGGTGGGGCCCAATGCCCCCTACCCAGCAAAAGAACCTTCAGCGGGTTCAAAAAAGCCAAACGTTATCCCACCATCATTAGGGGGGCTGGCATCCACAAAGAAGAAACAGCCATTGTTGAGGCCACTGTCGGAGACGAGGATGCTGCTGTGCTCCTGTCCTGGCAAGTGCTGTCACCATCATGGGGCAGTTGACTGTCTTCGTGTTGGTGAAGTTGGAGGCATCACCAGTGAGGCATGGGAAACCACAGTCAGTTGGGCAGCATCAGAGTCAATCGTTAAGAGGGTCCTGTAAGGAACTCAGTGGCTAAAGTAAAGACAGACACAAGTGATCGCAGTTCAGAGATGTTTATTAAACTATATATGCGGATTGGAAAAACGACTAATCTAAATCTAAGATGGGGGTGGTTAAGTCTCTTTTCTACAAAAGTCTCTTGCCTCCGAGCACCTGATGTTTTCCAAAATAATAAACAAAGATTCCTTCATGCTCTTATGTTGGTTGATGCTTTTTCACCCCTGGATCCCCCTCTTCTGGGTTCATATCCGCAAAAGTACCTACCTTTCTACAAAATCATAAACAAAAGTTATTTTCCGATTGCTCTTGGCTGATGATTCTTCACCCCTGGGTCTCCCTCCCCTCTTCCGGGCTCAGACCCCTCTCAAATATCGGCCTCCATCCGTCGGGTTCACTCTGGCTTGTATTCAAAAAGATTCCTTTGTTGGAGTTACATGTTGGTGGCCTGATGGTCTCTCACTCCTGGATCCCCCTCTTCCGGGCTTAGATTCTACTCAAATGTTTGCCTCCCTCAGTCGGGTTCACTGCGGCTTTTGTCAAAAAAATCTCTTCTGTGATATTCACAAGTCTTAATATCTTTTTAAACAGTTCACTGTGGACAGCCCTCTGACCCGTTCACTCTTGTCAACACACTATTTATGGGGACCTTAGGCTCCACCCCCTTTTCATAAGTATCCCTCTGTCGGGTTCTTCTCTTGCCAACTTTGCCAATCACACAAATCCTTGAACAGTTCCCTTAGCTTCACAATCATCTGCCGGTCTAAGGCTTTTGACTGAACAGATGATTTTACTAGACCCCTGTATGACCAGTTTAACCCCTTTCTCACGTTTCCCAAGGCCTTCTGGTAACGGTAGTTTCAACAATAGGGTAATAGCCAGACTTTGAGTGAGCACCCATGCGGTGCCTGACTCCTCTGTAGCTAGTTTTTCCCTCACGTATTAACAGTTCTTTGTACTTTCTTCAATTAGCCATTTGCTACTTTTGTTCAAAACAGTTTGGTTTCTTATCGGCTTTCCCCTCGACTCACCAGCTGTGATGAACCGCTTGGTTTTTCTTGTCTCTGGAGTCAAGGCAGGTACCACGATAGCAAGCGTCTCTCCTCGGCTTGGTTATCAGCAGAGGATGGCCCTGTGTACCGTTAACATCTGCTGCACCACACGCTAGCTATTGTTCGTGGTCTTACGTTTCCTTCTGTGGAAAGTTCACAGGCCTGCTTCGGAAAGGGCAAAGCCGCTTCTCTCCTTGTCACCCTCTTGGTTCGCGCCGTCTTTCTCCTTCTCTTGAACTGCAGTGCTGAGTTAACTCTTGCATTGTGGGAAACAATCCACCATGGAGGAATTGGCTAAATCACTGCTTGTGACGGAGGGAGCCAGCAGAAAAGGTCCGAGAACTCGTGAAAGTGAAAAGATGGCGCTCAAAAACCAGCAGTTACTGAACACCATAGAGGAACTGAAAGCATCGATGGGAAGTAAGATGGACACTGCCATTTCGGGCTTGAGAACCGCATTGGAGTCCAAAATCGACACTGTGAGTATTGACATGAATTTACTGCAGCAAGATGTACGGTCATTGGCCGAGCGCACACAGGCACGTGTAAAGCTAACACAATGGATGTCCACGTGTTGCAACAACAGATGCGCAACCTTGAAAATAGAGTCTAAGAAGCAGAAGGCCGAGCCCGAAGAAACAACGTTCGCATAGTGGGCCTTCCAGAGGGAGAAGAGGGATCTGACCCGATGAACTATGTGGAAAATATGTTGCTGCAGGAGATGACTGGTGGGGCACTAAGCCACGGGGTTCGCAGTGGAAAGAGCGCACAGGGCCCAGAAAAGGAGATCACCGCCGGGAGCTCCGCCCGCCCTATAATTGCAAAGATCCTGAACTATAAAGACAGGGAAACGGTCCTGGAACACTTCCGTAAGGGGGGGGGGCGATCAGCAGAGCATCATCGACCATCACCGCTTACCCGAACTATACACTCCTGGTCCAGAGGCAACGCCTGAATTATGTGGCAGTGAAGAAGAGGTTACGTGAGGCATGCTAATGATATATGTTGCTGTATCTGGCGAAAATGAAGGTGCTCTTGCAGAATAAAGCTTTGTTCTTCGAGACAACGGAGGAAGTGGCTGCATGGCTGGACGCGAGGAACTGTCCAGTGGGAGCGGAAGGCCATAAGGAGGGGGCGACTGAGAAATTAGCCGATGTCTTGTGCGTGCCGCACAATGACATATATGAACCTTTTAAGAGATAAGTACGACACATGTAATGACATTGGGACTAGATTATAGTATAAGGTGTACGAGTGTAATAGAGTAGATTTTGTGACTATGTGCTGTTAGCGCATAGCAGGAGGCAATACCCGGAGACATGCTTCCAACCCCCACGGAAGTAGGTCTGTAGTGATACTGTTTAGGCAGTATCCCCCTGCTGTGCACCAAGTACCGGTTGTACCGCGAAAAGGGCTAGATGCGGGGGAGCCTGAGATCCAGGGATGGAGCTGGGCGACAGAGTTGGAAAGTTGTGGAAGAGAGGGGGGAGGCCAACAATTGGGGCTGGGGAGGGTGGAGAGAGGGACAAGGGGGGGCGTTTGAGGGGTTAACGGTACTGACTTACACATACACACCATTACGCATGGAACAGAGTACAAGGGGGGGATAAACGAAGGGACAGGATATGGATAGGATGGGAGAACTGAAGATAGTCACCTGGAACGTCAGGGGGCTAAATAGCTATTTGAAGCAGAATAAAGTAATGATGTACTTGAGACGGCAAAGAATTGATATAGCTTTACTGCAAGAAACCCACCTCACGAAAGAGAAGCTAGAAACAGTATGGAGGAAGTGGAAGGGCATCACCATAGGAGCGAATTACTCGGCATACGCCAGCAGTGTCATTACATGGATAGCTCCACATGTCCCTTTTCAGCAGTTACGGTCCACTATAGAGCCTGATGGGAGGATGGTATTGATCGAAGGCCTACTGGAAAATAGAGAGGTGAGCATAATCAACACATATGCCCTCAACCAAGACACAGTGGGCTACTTTAAGACCTTATATAGCAAGGAAAGCCCTTACATGGGAAGGGAGGTTATTTGGGGAGGAGACTTCAACTGCACGTTAAATCCCAATATAGATCGATCTGATGGGAAGGTAGGGAAGCCCGCCCTGGCGGCTAAGGCACTTGGAGCCCTATTGGAGGACCTGGGTCTAAGGGACATATGGAGGATGCGCCACCCGATGGGCAAACAATACTCCCACTATGCAGCAACACGGAACCTGTACACAAGGCTGGACTACATTTTTGTCACAACAGGTTTGACAGGAGAGATAGGGAGCTCAGAATATAAGGCGAGAGTCCTATCGGACCACTTGCCGTTGATCGTGGAATGGCAGTACTCACCACCTAGAGCACGTAAACCGACATGGAGATTGAGGGCGGAGGCCTTAAAAGATTTGAGGTCAGAGAATACTTGAGAAAAGAGATAGGGGAATATTTCACAATAAATACGGGAAGCATGGAATCGGCCGGCACACTGTGGGAGGCATTCAAGGTGGTCGTGAGGGGGGCGTCAATAGCTAAATCTAAAGGACTACAGGATGAGATCATCAAGGAGTCAGGCACAGCAGAAGAGGAACTGGAAGAGATTATGCGTAAGGGGCAGCACTCCCTGGATGAGATTCAGAGGGTGAGGGGGTTGAAACAAGAATGTGGGGAACTATGGGGAAGGTTGTGCAACTTGAATTATAAAAAGTACATAGAAAGACAACATGCGGGAGAAGACAAGCCGGGCAGGATGTTGGCCTGACTGTACAAAGGTGTGAAGCCTAGGCAACCGATCAGAGCAATTAGAGGCATGAGTGGGCAAACATTAGACACTCAGAGAGAAGTGAATGATGGCTTTGTGGAGTTTTACCAGCAACTGTACGCGGATACCGGGGGGGAAGAGGAGGAGGATATAGTGGATACGCTGGCAGATATTGGTCTTCCTAAATTGAGGACACTGGAAAGAGAGAACCTGGAGGTCCCGGTCAGTCTGGAAGAATTAGAGGCGTGATACAGCTATTACCCACAAGTAAGGCCCTAGGGGCGGACAGACTCCCCAGTGAATTTTATAAAACATACAGGGCGAAACTGCTCCACCCGATGCTGGCAATGCTAAATGAAGCACTAGAAAAAGGAGTGTTGCCAGAGTCCCTGAGGGAGGCGATCATTATCCCGCTCCTCAAGCCCAACAAGCCCGGCATGGAGTGCGGGTCATACAGACCACTATCCTTGCTGAACCAAGATAGCAAAATATTGACTGCAGTACTGGCGAACAGGTTGCGACCGGTCATAAATAAACTTATACATCCTGATCAGACAGGATATGTCCCGCACAGGCACATATCGGATAACCTGAGGAGGCTTCATCGCGTCATGGAACAAATGGAAGGGAACTCGCAAGAGGTGGCAATTATATCCTTAGATGCAGAGAAGGCCTTCGACTGGGTCAAATGGCCATGGATGATGGCGGCTTTAAAGGGCTACGGGATGGGACCAAGATACTTAAGTTGGGTGCATCTGCTATATAGTGCGCCACTGGCTCGAGTCAAGACTGGTGCAATCATCTCTGAGCGGTGGCAGCTTGGTAGAGGCACCAGACAAGGATGCCCATGGTCCCCGATGTTGTTCATCCTGGCTTTAGAACCCTTCGCGATATACCTCAGGCAGCATTTTTGGGAAGTGGGGATTCCTACAAAGGGTGGGACGCATCTGATCTCCATGTACGCTGATGACATGTTGTTATACCTGAGATACCTAGAAGAAAATCTGGCATACGTCCTGGAAGTGATGGATAGGTATGCTTCGTTTTCCGGAATAACTGTGAATCCCCAGAAGTCATGTATGTTTCCCCTGGGCAGGTATAAAGGGTTACCAAAAAGAAAGCTACCGACGCTCCAAATACAATGGGCGACTGAGACCTTCAGATACCTGGGGATATATATTTTTTTTTTTTATTTTTTTTATTAAGTTTTCAAAAACCAAACAACACATTACAACTGTTTCAACACGCAAAAGCATCATTAGACAATCACATTTCCTTTAGAACTCCCCAACTCCCCCCCTCCCCCCGTGAACTAGAGCCTATTCTCGTATATATTATGTTGGAGCATTATCGGGTGGCCCAATTCTTAAGTGGCCGTCATCCGGGTTTTCTGTTTCCTTGTTACCCTGGTAGGGATCAGCCATAGAGGTTATCAATTGCCGCCAGGCCAGCAGGGGCCCTACTTCCTTCTCTCCCCCCCTGGTGACTGCTTCAAACCAAGCTACAGATTCAGCTTCCGCCCACTTCAAGAGGTCCGCCCACCATAGTTCCACCCTAGGTCTATGGGCCTCCTTCCAGCCCATTGCGATCCTGCGCTTGGCCAAAACATAAGCCAAGTCCTTCATCTTGCTCATGTGTTTAGACTGCCTGGGTCTGGGGAAGAGCCCTAGCATGCATGACCAGGCCGATTCCACGTCTAGCACCACACCCCCACCAGCCAGCTTCATTTTAACCTCATCCCAGAACCTGAGCACCTCCGGGCAAGCCCAAAACATATGTAGCAGCCCTGCATCCACCTCCCCACACCTGGGGCATTGCTGCGCGGCTAGACCCCCAAACCTTGCAATCTTCCCGGGAGTCAGATAAGCCCTGTGGGTAACGTACAGCTGAAGCTGCTGGAATCTCGCGTTCCGGGACACCTTTTTATGGTACCTCTGAGCCCATTCCCATTGCCCGTCTGTCATAGGTCCTCCCACCTCCTCTTCCCAATCCTGTCTTAGTTGGAGCAACTCCTTCCCCGCCCTCACCCGCAAGAGTTCATATATCCTTGAGATTTCGTGCCCGCCCTCCGACACATCGTACATGGTCTCCAGGGAGGCGTCAGGCTCCCCCGCTAGCGCTGTCTCAGGCCATCTTTCTCTAGTCTTTTTCATAAGCCTAGCGTAAGTTATGTATTGGCCTCCGTGCACCCCCGTCTCCTCCTGCAACCTCTGGAAGTCCAACGCCTCGCCATCCTGCCATATATCTCCGAGGGTGGCCAGGCCTACCTGTTCCCAGTATCTCCGGACCGATTCGAGTAGTTGAGAGTCACTCCCGCACAGGGCCACCAATGGGGCCTGCTAGGAGTACGGCTCCAGATCCCCCATCATCCTCCAAGTCCTCTGCCAAACTTCCCAGCCCAGCCTCAGCAGCCGCCCTCTGCCCACCATTCTATCTCTACGCAACCACACCACTTCCTTCAGAAAGTATGGGGCCGCATCACCGCGCAGGAGGAGCGCCTCCGCCGAGTTTTCCGTTGAGAGCCACCTTGCCACATACAGCAGCTGCCCCGCCAGGTAGTAGAGTTCAAAGTTTGGCAAGCCTATGCCCCCCTTGTCATACGGGTTCTGAAGCTTCCACAGGGCCACCCTGTTCCTGGAATTACCCCATAAAAACCCCTGCACACGCTATGAAGTTTCACAAATAGGCTTCTGGGTATCAGAAACGGGACATTCATGAAAAAGTGTAAAAGTCTAGGCAAGACCACCATCTTAAGCAAGGCCGCTCTCCCCATCATGGTCAGGGGCAGTCTGGCCCAAAACACCATGCTGTTCTTAATCCCCTCTATCGCTCGTTCTGTATTGTGTTTGTGTTCCACCTCTATTTTGTGGTATATGTTCACTCCCAAATACCTGAACGTCTCTGTCTGCCATGGAATTGGCAGGATGGGCAGCCTCTGCGACGGGACATTCCTGTATCTGCCCAGAGGGAACAGACAAGATTTTTTGGGATTCACCGATATGCCAGAAAGGGCAGCGTATCTATTCATTACCTCTAACACATACTGCAGATTTTCTTCCGGGTAACGCAAGTAAAGAAGCATGTCATCCGCATATAGAGATATCAGGTGCCTTCCACTAACTGTGCTTATGCCCACCTCCCCGTATTGGTAACGCAGGTATATTGCTAGCGGCTCTAAAGCTAGTATATATAGCATGGGCGACCAGGGGCACCCCTGTCTGGTCCCCCTGCTAAGTTGCCAGGTGTCTGAGATTATGGACCCCGTTTTGACTCTCGCCATCGGGGTGCTGTAAAGCAACTGGACCCACCTGAGGTATCCGGGTCCCATTCCAAATCCCTTCAGGACCGCCTTCAACCAGGGCCATCTCACCGAATCGAAAGCTTTGACTGCGTCCAATGACACTATGGCTAACTCGCCCGTATCTCCCTCAGTTTGGTCGATGATGTGGTGCAACCTCCTGTGGTTATCAGTAATGTTCCTGCCCGGAACGTATCCCGTCTGGTCAGGGTGTATCAGCTTCCCAATCACCCTCTTCAACCTGTTAGCCAGCACCGCAGTAAGTATTTTACTGTCCTGGTTGAGCATGGACAGCGGCCTGTAAGACCCGCACTCCGCAGCCGGCTTACCCGGTTTCAGGAGTGGGATGATCACGGCCTCGCGGAGGGACAACGGGAGTTCCCCTTGCTCATAGGCCTCGTTGAACGTGGCAAGCAGTGGCTGGAGCAGCTCCCGCCTATATGTTTTGTAAAACTCACTAGGCAACCCGTCTGAACCGGGTGCCTTGCATGTGGGCAAGTTCTGAATCACCACCTCCAGCTCGTCCAAGGTAACTGGTGCGTCTAATTCTGCGCGTTCTAGATCATCCAGGGTGGGCAACTCTATGTCCTCCAATGTGTCCAGTATCTCCTGACACATATCCTCCCCTGTGTCTTCGTACAAGTATCCATAAAACTTAAAGAACTCCTTATTCACCTCATCCTGGGTGTTGCGCATGCAACCCTCCTCATCCTTAACCTCACTGATCACCGAACGGGGGGTCTCACTCTTACACAGCCAGGCCAGCAACCTGCCCGGCTTGTCACGTCCTGCATGTATCCTCTCTGTATATTTCCTATGATTGAGTCTACACAGCCTATCCCAGAGTGCACTGCAGGTCATCTGTAGCTCTTTTATCTTAGTTCTCTTGTCGTGAGCGGTGTTCTCTCGACGCGTGAGATCCTCCAGCTCCCTTTCCGCTGCTCGGAGTTCCTTTTCTAAACCCCCCTGGAGCCCTTTAGCCTTGGAGATGGCTACCCCACGCACCACCACCTTGAACGCTTCCCACAGAGTGCCCACAGAACGTACACTTCCCGTGTTTATATCAAAATATTCATCGATGGCATCCCGCAGACCCTCCTGGAACCCCTCGTCCTGCAGCGCCTCAGTCCTAAGCCTCCATGTTGGGATCTGCTGTCTTGGGGGCTGGTGTCTCCACTCTATCACCAAGGGTGAGTGGTCAGATAATACTCGGGCTTTATATTCCGCCCCCACCATGTCTCCCACAATCTCGGCCGTCACAAATATGTAATCTAGCCTAGTATGCAAGTCATATGGCGCTGCGTAGTGTGAATATTGCCTATCCTCAGGGTGCAACCTTCTCCACGCATCCTCTAGGCCTAGGTCTTTCAATAATGTTCCCAGCACTCTAGCTGCCGGCGCCTTTTTTCCTGTCCTGTCCATTGACCTATCCACCCTGGGATTCAGAGTGCAATTAAAGTCTCCCCCCCACACCACCGTGCCCCCTGTCAGGGGGCCAAGTTTATTGTAGAGGGTCCTAAAGTAAGCTGCTGCGTCATTATTGGGGGCGTACACATTTACGATATGCACTTCCCTGTTTTCCAGGAGGCCCGTTACTACCACCATCCTACCCTCCGAGTCTACCGTAGAGCCAAGTACCCGGAACGGCACATGCGGTGCCACCCAGGTGATGACCCCTCTAGCATACGCCGAATACGCAGCACCCACAACAGCGCCCTTCCATTTCTTCTTAATCACCTCCAGCTTCTCCCTCGTGAGGTGGGTCTCTTGCAACAGGGCTATGTCTATGCGCATTCTCTTTAGATACAGCATCACCTTATTCCGTTTCAGGTAGCTGTTGAGGCCCCGTACATTCCAGGTCACAACTCTGAGATTACCCGACGCCATCTGTTCGAACTACTCCCATCCCAACCCTCCTCTCAATGCTCCCGTTGCTTGTTTGTTTTCCGGCTCTTTTTCTACAATTTACAAACAAAACCCCCAAACACCACCGCACACAACCCAACCCCTCCCCCCACCCCACTCTCCCCATCCCACTAACTGCCCAGCTCCATCCCTGGATCTCAGGCATCCCCACGTTTGGCTCTCTCTTGGCAACCCCAGTTGAGAGCCCAGCAGGGTGTCACCTCACTAACAGTGACCTAACTAAACTTTAAATGGGGGTAAAAAGATCGGCCCCGGGAGGCTCCTACCTCGCAATCTCCGTGCACACAGCTCGTTCCCCACCAGCCAGAGCGTACCTGCTATCCGGCTGCATCAATGACTATAATCAAGTCCCACATACCACAGTACCATCAGTTCCTCCACTTTACTTATCATGTCCAGCCCCGTCCTCTTTCTGAACGTTTGGTTCTTGGGGGCAGCTTTGCATGTCTAGCCACCCCATGGCGTCTTCTGGAGTATCAAAGAACAGCGTCTTGCTTTTGTGAAAAACCTTTAGCTTGGCCGGGTAGAGCAGCATATATCTGTGGCCAGCTTCTCGCAACCTCCTCTTGACCGTTCCAAAGTTCATGCGGCTTCGCTGCACCTGCAGGGTGTAGTCTGGGTAAGCAGTTATACTCGCCGCCCCACGTTGAATTGTTCCCCCTTTACGGAAGTGTTCAAGGATTCTCTCGCGATCCCGGTAATTGAGAATCTTGGCGATCATTGGCCTGGGCGGGTTACCTGGCGGTGGCCTCCTTGTCAGGGCCCTGTGCGCCCTTTCCACAGCAAATCCTTGAGAGAGGGTTCCCCCGGCGATTTCCTGCAGTAGCATGTTTTCCACGTACTCCGTCGGGTTGTGACCCTCATCCCCTTCTGGCAATCCAATGATGCGAATGTTATTCCTCCGAGCGCGCCCTTCCGCCTCCTCTGCTCTGCTTTCCAAATTGCCTACTCGTTGTGTCAGGGCATGTAGCTCCCGTTTGTGTGTAGCACAATCCGCAACTGTTGGGGCCATCTCTTTCTCCAAGGTCTCCGTGCGTTCCGCCAAAGTTCTAACGTCCTGCCTAAGTAGGTTCACGTCCTCCTGTACTGCCCCAACTTGGAGCTCCATCGCCGTTTTCAGTTCCGTCACCGCCAACTGAAGCTTGGACTCCCAAGCTGCCTTCAAGTCCGCAATCGCCTCGAGGACCTCCCGGTTCGTGCTCACAGCTGCCAATTCTCCTGCTGCGGTCTTGTCTTTGCTCCTGGCGCCCTCGGGGCCAGTCGGCGTTCTGGTATATTCATCCAGCGTGGGTTGCTTAGCCTTCGCTCTCAAGGGCTTGCTGGACATCTCAATGGTCGGTGTCTTCCGTGGAGTCTAGCCCTCCTCAGTCCACACCGCAGTACACTTCTGTGGTCTACTTAGGTCGTGGCCGTCGCTGCCTTCTGTTAACCCACCTGGGGCGAGTATCCCTCAGCACCCACAATGCCGGTCTTCTTTTCTGGTGGGAGCCGGCGTTGCACCGACTGGTCAGCAGGACCTATCCCTCCTGGTGGTGCTATATAGCAGTCTGCACCTCCAAGCCTTTAGTGCACTACTCATCCGCGATCACACAAATGGGTTGTTTAACCCTAGGAGCTGTGCTGGCTCCCGCTGCGCTTAAACCAGTCCGTGCCGCCTGTAGGAATACAGTTAATTGGTGCCTGCAGGCGCCCGGGCGCCACATTCACTGAGCAGCCTTTCCGCTGTACGCAACAATGTGCCAGCCTGTCCTCTTCAACTTCGTTCATCAGCTGTTTATGTCAGCAGCTGGAGCGTCTCACGCAGACCGCACCGAGTGCACCAGTGCCCTGCGGAGCGCCGCGCAACACGAGCTCCTCTTCCGATGCACTCGCACTCACACTCCCCAAGCGTATTGTCCGTGGTGTCGAGCGAACGCTCTCACAGTGATGCGGCGCGCCCCGCGGCGGGTGCGCAGCTTAATGAGCAGCCGCCTCCGCACGCTCCGGTCCGCTTTGTCAGCTCCGGAGCCCGCTGCTCAGATCTGAATGAGAGCCTCCATTCCGACGGCGTCGGTCCTTTGTTAGCCGCCATTTTGGGTCCCGATGGAAATGCAGCCCCAATCCGGAAAGCAAATTATTCCCTCTTAGAGCGCTCCGATTCCTTTGTAATTTTCAACAAGTACAGGGCTCGCATTCCGACATCCTCGCCTCCATTCGTGAATGCAGTGGGTTGTTTTTCTGCGTGCAATCGCCGGATCTATGTCCACGCCCTCCAAGTTTGTAGTATTTACTTAGTTCGCCCGTGCTGCCTTTTTGTTGAGGGGCCCCCTCCGCAGGTGCGCATACGTCCCAGCTCTCTGCGTGCAGTGGATTGCAGGCTCCGTGATCTCCTGCTAAGTACCGCTAAGGTGCTGGGGCGAGCACGGGTGTTGTGGGTGTCTCTATTGTTGCACCAGCGGCCGAACGCAACAATGTGTCCTCTCTGCCTTCTTTAGTTTCAGCCGGCTACAGCCGTGTGATCGAGATGTCTCCTAGCCCTCTGCGTCTTCAGAAGTCATTCCGCTTCTGTTGCGTGCAACAGTATCTCCTCGGTGTCAGGGCTAAGGGATTTCGCCTCGTGTCACTCTCTCCACCTCCTGCACCCAGCTCACATCAGTATGCAAGGATTTTGCCGTGCTGGCTTATGGTGCGCACAACAATGCGAGAACGCCACAGTCTGCCTTTCCATTCCAGTCACGCTTCGGGTTTCGTGCACTCATATTCCTCACTGAATCCTTTGTTCTGTGCCGCCATTTTGGATCGCCGTTCGCCTCGGGGCACTGTAACGTTTGCAATACTCACAACACAGCGTCCATGTGTCCTATGGGCATGTAACTTCGTCCTGGGGCGCGCCAGTTCTTCATAAAATACTTCCTGTTCTTACAGCTGTTATGGGCTCTTGCCAGTGCACACATTATACGGATCAATTTTGGATCGAAGGAGCTCCTCCGGGAAACGCGTCTCCTCACATGGCCAGTTAGCCACGCCCCCACCTGGGGATATATATCACACACCAGAGGTGGAACATGAACATAACAGAGAGAAGGCTGTAGCGAATATTGAACGTAGTATGAAGTTGTGGGCCAAGCTCCCCCTGACTATGATGGGGAGAGTGCCATTACTAAAAATGGTCTTGTTGTCTAGGTTGTTGCACTTCTTCGGGAACATACCCCACTTGATACCCAAGCGATTCTTTGTCAAGATCCACAGCCTGTGCAGGGGATTTATATGGCGTAACACTAGAAATAGGATAGCGCTGTGGAAATTACAAAACACATATGAGAGGGGGGGCATCAGGTTACCAAACTTTGAGACTTACTATTTAGCCAGTCAACTGCAATATGTCGCAAGATGGCTTTCAGATGGCCTGACACCAGAGTCTAGACTATTAAAGGCAGATTGTGCTCCGTTCGTCCTTAAAGAATGGATTTGGTTGCCAAAAGCACAACAGAAGGGATGCACAAGGATGTTGGGATTTGGCGGGAACATGTGGCAAAGAGCTTGCCAGGCCATAGAGAACCCAGCCCTGTGCTCCCCACAGATACAGCTAGTTGCATTGAGGGGGGTAGACGAACAACTGAGGAAGATAGTCCACAGACATTGGGAACCAAAAGGTATAGCAACATTGGGGGATATAGGGCAAGAGGGGAGGGTGCCGGAATTTGATACGCTGGTGCAAAACTCTGGCCTGCAACGGGGACAATATATTGCTTACACCAGGTTGGTGAGGTTAGTTAAAAATACGTGGGCGGACAGTGTGTTGGAGGGCGAGCCCGACATGGTTATTGAAACATCAGATGGGGGCCATGAGATCTCCCGAATTTATGAGCTGCTCATGTCTTGGGTTGGTAAAGAGGTACTCCACCTAAGACGGGACTGAGAGGAGGAAGCCGGGGAACCTATGACGGGTTATGGGGGAGAGCCCAAGGATATCATAAAGTGTCTAGAAATGCGAGATTGCAGCAAATCCAGTTGTATGTCACCCATAGGGCCTGCATGACCCCACAGAGGATTGCGGGATTCAAGAACGCAGGGATACAGACATGTCCAAAATGTGGGGAAGTAAATGCTGGAATGATACACATGTTCTGCGCATGCCCCGAAATAGCAAGGTTTTGGAGGGAGGTGCCGGGTTGCCTATTGGAGAAAGATATTAAACTGGAAGTAGAATCTTTGTGGGCGTGTATGATAGGAGGGATTACCAGGCCGCAGAAGCTGAAATATTTATGCAAGCTCAAGGACCTAGCATATATACTGGCTAAGCGTAGGATTGACATGGGATGGAAAACTAGTAGCAGGCAAAAAGTAGAAGTGTGGTGGCGAGACCTTCAGGAATGGGTGGAGGCCGAGACTGAGGTGTGGAGCGGAGCAGCTAGTAAGGGGGGTGAAGACCCAGGAGAGATACTAGTGGCCTGGAGATATTTAGTGGCAACACTGTTAGGGCCAGCTCAGACTGGCGCAGGAGGAGACAACCCCCTGACAGAAGGAGCACTAAGTATATCTTCAGAGTAGATGATAAGGATGGTATGGTGTAAGTTTGGGTGGGGGGTGGGGTGGGAGTTGAAACAAGACGTTAGATGTATTATTGTAGCATTAAGACAATTGTTTAAAGTTTGGTTTGTATGTTTATGGTTAAAATGATAATAAACATTGTTTAAAAGAAAAAACTCGAAAGGGCCACCCGTGTGTGTAATTCTGGTCAATTGCCTGACTTTGCCTGACCCTTGGGTTTGGAAATGTCAGATAAATGGCTTCAGTGTTCGTCGATTGTCTTTTGTGTTGGGGAAAAATGTTTGTGTCGGAAGGGGCGGGGGTCATTGGGGGGGGGGGTAGAGATTCCAAGTTTCTTACGGGGTCGGAAGGGAAAAGGTGTTATTTGGAATTAGAACCCTCGTACTACGGTGTTTAGAAAACTCAGAAGGGTGAGAATGGCAGGTTTTAGGAGATAAACTAGAATGACTGGGATTATTATCGTGAAATGACATGGGGGGGTTGAGGAAATGGTAGTGTTTTGTCAGGGTGGTCGGAAAAGAATACTCAGAGGGATGTGGAGAAGAACGATGGGAAGTACTTGGGTAGGAAACAGGGATTCTGGGAGAGATCATTTTTGGGTTCAACTGGGCTTGCAATCCTAGGGGATTGGCTATACACGGAGGGGTCTTTGGATCTGGGTAGGAGAGATTCAATGGAAGGAAGGGAGCAGATGTAGTACAGCCTTCAAAGGCCTCAGGGATCTCGTCCTCGCCTTCTTCCCTGGTGCAATACTGCGTCTCACCTGGGGTAGTTCCCTGAGCACAACCCCGGGCTCCCCTACCCAGGTGATCCTCTCTCGCTCGTCCGCCCCCAGGGTTGGGGTCTGAGAGCGCCAGCCCTTCCCTGGCCACCTGAATAAGGGATTCTCGGGGTCTGCTTTGGAGAATACCCTCGGGTTTCTCACAGTCCCCTCTTCGGTTATGAACCAGTGAATCCTGCAGCTGGAGATGCTGATATTGGTTAATAGGATAGCAATGTTTGCACTATTATTCCTGATAATGCCGTAAGTCTGGGGCATTTAGCCTACTCCCCGGATCGCCAATAGACTGGCTGCAAGGCACTGGTCTGTGCCTGTGCACTTATGGAGCCGGCCACAGCCAGATACCATCATTGCAACCCCAGGTGCGTTTACCACCCCGCCTCCAGACAAGGAATCTCGCAAGATGGGCACTATTATGAGCAACATGACACAATAAGTGTCTCTGGTATCGAAGCCCTCCAATACGACTGCCATCCGCATAAGGCATGTCCACTATTGAGTTCCTTCCAGAGGAAAAACAGCGAGAAGTAGAGAACCTGCAGGGGGGGTCAGAAACAGGCATCTTGGCCTTGGGTAATCTCATGTATTCTACATTGCATTCTGTGTGTGCCAGTTATCGTGGCATAAATGGCAGTTGGGTCTTAACGCAGCATTCCTGGCTAAAGCCACTGGCTTAATCCAGAGGTTTGTTTGTTTGTTTTATTTGCTTGTATAGCACGCTAAACCCAGGGGTAGCTAGGCGCTTGGTCTTATGTGAAGGTTACATACATGTACAGTTACAGAAAATGCAGAAGTTTACAAATACATAATATACAGGAGTGAGTGGTGATGCTGATTACATACAGGACTTGGATACATTAGATACATTTAGATACATTTAGATACATTAGATACAATTTTGAAGTCATTTATATAATGAAAATGGGGATTTGAACTATGTACAGGTATATACAAATTGATGGATGAGGAAATGAGTATAAGGTTACTAGAGAGAGAGAGAGAGAGAGAGATAGAGGAGAAGAGCCAAGCTTTGACTTTGAAGCGGAAGGCAAGGAAGGAGTGTTCATCTCTGTGATGGGGGGCATAGAGTTCCATGTTTTGCCGCTAAAACTGGGAAGCTGGTGCCACCTGATTTCTGGAGTCTATATTTGGGGATGTTAAGGCAATGCGCATAGTTGGTTCTGGTGGGTCTGGAAGATGTCCTGGTGCAGAATTTGTCAACAAGGTATTTTGGTGCAGAGTCGTTTAGGCATTTGTGAGTGATCATGAGGGTCCTGAAAGTGATTGTCTTTTATTGGGAGCCAGTTGTCAGTCTGTGGTATGTTGAGGGCTGCCCTAAGGGCATTGTTTTATAGAATCTGAAGTTTATGGATGTTTTGCTTGCTAGTGCCTAGATATAGGGAATTGCAATAGTCGAGTTTGGAGAGTATCAAGGCTCTTTCCAAAATGATACAACTTTGTGTGGATAGAAAGGGTATGCAGGCCGTTATAAGCTTGGTGGTGTAAGCCGAGGCGAATGCAATGGCGTTGACCTGTCTAGATAGTGTCAGGTTGGAGTCTAGGTAGACACCCAGTGTTTTGGCATTATTGGAGACCTGAATGAGGTTTCCATCAATGTTAAATTAGTTATATTTTGGGTCAAGTTTGAGACGCTGTTTAGAGCCAGTGAGCAGAAGCTCAGTTTTGTCGTCGTTTAGACAAAGCCCATGCTTAGCCATCCAATCTTGGATCTTACTGTAGATTTCGTTGAGCAGGGCTGAGTCTTTTTCATGTGAACCTGTGAGCGTGATGAGGATCTGTGTATCATCAGCGTAGTTGGTGTATAGGACTTTCATGTCATCAAGGAGGTCAAATAACATCTTAGTAAAGATGTTATAGAGGGTGGGGGAGACACAGGAGCCTTGAGGAACTCTGCACGTGATGGGTGAGGGGTCTGCAGAAGCATTGTCTGAGAAGACTCTCGTGAATCTTTCAGCAAGGAAGGATTGGATCCATTTGGCTGCGTTTAGTGAGAATGAGGCAGATGTGGTTAGATGAGCTGTTAGGATGTTGTGGTGGACCAGGTCGAAGGCCGCCGATAGGTCGAGAAGTAGGAGGAGGGAGGGAAGGCCTTTATCTTGGGCCTCATCCATTTGGATTTTGAGATCTAGAAGGGCTGTCTCAGTGCCTGTTAGAACACCCACCTGGTTTACGCCCCACTCCCATTTCAGGACGTGGCGGTTGTATCCACGATTCTGGCTGGGAAGAAGCGGCATCCAACAGTGGGTCGGCGATTCTGCTCCTCCGCTTGCGTGCACGGACCTCGCGGGTAACCAGGAACGAGGAAGCAAGCTTGCGTTACAAGCCTCGTTCTGGTTCCCGCTTGGTCACGACGCACGCACAGGTCCGTCGGCGCTCCAAGCCTCGTTCTCGTGCCGAACGCTGTAAATAGCGTCCGGCTCTCTAACAAGTCGCGTCTTAACGCGGTTTGTTACCTGCGGACGGTTGCTTTGGTGCCCAGCTCCTGTTGCCTTGTTTACCTGACCCGTTCCTGTTCTCCTGCTTGTTCCCTTGGGTTATTGGGGGTTTCTCCTTTTCCCCTCCTGGGTCCCTGGCCTGGTGGGTCTCCCTTCCTTTGATTCCCCTTACCCTGCCTTGTCCTTGTTTGGGGTAGGTGTTTGCTCTGGTTTCTGGCTGCCTTACTGGGGGTATTGTTTCTTCCCCTCTGGGTCCCTGTCTCTCCTGGTTCTCCCTGTGCCTTGGGTTCTCTTCCCATGCTGACCCATTATTACGCCATTCTGAAGCCTTCCATGTTTGCTTGGCTAAGGATACCAGCCCCAAGGTTCTTCGCCTGTCACCAGTGAACTGTATTGGAACTTACTGATTACCTGATCTACCACTCCTGAAGTTGCTGAGTTCATCTTCCTTGGACTGTATCCAGCTTGACATTGCATCGACCTCCCTGTCAGTGCTTGCACTGTTCCGACGTCACATTAATCCGCAGGGAGGTCTATCTGTGGCGTCGGGAGGTGGTTCCCATCCATCCCTGTTCTATTAGGGTTGGGTTGGAGTTGCCTCCTTGCGTCGCTTCCCCATCGACCAGCTCCGGGACCTGACAGCCTGGCGTCACCTGCAAGAACAACAATTGAGACTTCAGGTACGCAGCGCTAGGGACGCGCACCTTAACAGTGCTGTGTCTAGGTCTGAAACCAGATTGGCGGAGGCCAAGAAGATGTTACGCTCACCTGGCTCCCACAGAGGCATCGATCTGGACTTCTGCGGTCTCCACCAATGTGACGCGTAGGGCCGAGATGACGGACTGGACTGGCCCACCTAGCTTCCTTCGCTTGGCCCGTAGGAATATTCTTCTGCAAGTGGAGAAAGGGAATTAACCACCTGTGGAGTTGAGCGTAAATCCCCCCACCCCGCTGTTCTCCCCACTGATCACCTTGGATGTTCCCTCTTATAGTCTCACCTGATGATTTGAAAAGATGAGCTCTCCATCCTGCATTGAGCGCAGGGGCGCGTAGATAACCAGTTGCTTCACTGGCTCGAAGGAATTGGTGAGTTCCAGGACAATATTGACTCCGATATTCCCGGCAAGACGCCGTAAGTATGTAGTTTGAAAGAATTCAAATGCCTAACTTTCACTCTTCTCCGATTCCTTGCAGGTTGCAGCTTGACCCTACTGAAGAGTTCCTCGTGGAACCGGTAATGTTCGGGTAAGGATTTGTATTATCCAACACAGTTCGATAAAATAATGTCCATATGTAACCTGTTGCTTTCTCCCTTATTCAGGCGCTGACAGAAGGTATGAAGTCTTGGGGAATAATGCCTCCGGCGGTAAGTCTTTTGTGGTGAGGAGGGTTTCCCTTGTTAGTCCCTTGTTTCACCTTGCTGTCCTTTTGTTTCCCCTTAGGGGCCGGGGTTCGGCTAGGATGCAGTGGAAGCTGCGCCGACCCGTGAAGAAGAAAGTACCCCGGTGGTAAAATCAGGTAAGTCTATGGGGGGTATTCCTCTGTGTATTCCCTTGGCTCACCTTGCTGTTCTTGTCTTCTCCTTAGGTGCCGGAGTGCAGCGGTAACATGCAGGATGCAGTGAAATGTGAAGATGCTGCGAAGGCCGGTGAGTTCAGCGCGACGCTACAGCAGGCGAGGCGACGCGCATAAAATAACTTCTTTCTTCCAGCTCGAAGGCGCGATGGATCTGGAATTCAGGTAAGGATCAAAGGTATTGCTCTTGTTCTAACCTTTTCTCCTTCTTTCTCCCTTTTTCTAGGAGCACCAAACTCGAGGCGGGCGTGGCAGAAGACTGGATGCAGACTTGCAGGCACGGTGAGCATTACGCTGCTGGATGCAGAATAACGCGAAGCATGTGCTGCTCTTCGGTGTGGTTTAAATAGCCTCCAAAGTAGTCCCAGGTAAGTATTCCTCCCCAGCCCCACCCGAGTTCAAAAATAGTCCCTAGGTAAAATAGTCCCTTCCAAGCCTCGTTTGGCTTGGAGCTCTTGCAGCATGATCTGCATCAGGTAAGTTTGCAGCATGGTCTGCATCAGGTAACTTTTAATCTATGAGCCATATGAGCCTGGCGCCATGGGCGCCAGGACTGCACCCAAATAGCCCCTAGCGGGGGTTGTTGGGTTTGCTTGGGGTAACTTGATACCTGCTTCCGGGGTTGCTGGACTTGGTCTGCGTCCCCGGGGTAGGCATCATGACAGAAGATTATACATTTCGAGGTGATTCTGGATTTGGATATAGGCTGCTTTGTCAAGGATGTTTAGCAGGAATGGGACAGTGGTGATGGGACGGTAATTAGTGGGAATGCTAGAGTCAAGGGTGGGTTTTTTGATCAGTGGTTTGACCCAGGCGTCTTTGAGATTCTTAGGTACAGTGCATGATGTGAAGGAGAAGATTTTGAGCGTGGTGATGAAGGGGGCAAAATCTTTGACTCCTTCTTTGATGAATGAAGCAGGACAGATGTCCCCTTGACATTTTGACGGTTTGAGGCTGGTAATTATTGCTTCAACCTGAGCAATGGTGACTGGGGCAAATTCAGAGGTCAGGTTTGTTGGGTAGAGGTTGGTGGGATTGGTTAGTGTGGTTAGTGCTTTTGGTAGCTAGGAGGAATCTTTTGGCCTCTATTTTAATTTGGAGTAGGGCTATTTTGTCTAGTAGTGCCTTTTGGATTTTGGCACACCATGTGGCGTCTTTGACACAGGTGGATGGGAAGGGGGGTACGGGTGCTTCCAATTCTCTGAGAATGGTGAAAAGTTCTTTCACACTGTATTTAGCATTTTGTATTCTGTTGTTAATGTGTCGCTTTTGGAATTGAAAATAGATTTTTAATAGCTGGCGCCTGCTATCTTGAGAGTTTTTTGTTTTGAGGTGATGTTTTTTTTTGCCAGGTAGATTCGCCAGATCTTTTGGCTTTCCTCCGTGCTTTTAGTTCAGGTGTGAACCAATTGTTGAGTTGGTTGGGTTGTTTGGCTTTTCTGGGTTTGATAGGGGCGATTTGGTCTAGCGCTAGTTGTAGGTTTTTATTGAACATGTTAACTAGAGCTTCTGGATCAAATTCAGGGATGTGTCATGGATTGATTATGAGTTGAATGAGTGGGCGGATGGAATCCAAGGTGATGGCCTTGTTGTTCCTAGTCGAAGCTGGAAGAGAATGAGTGGTCACGGGAGGGATGCTGGTTGAGGCATCTAGCTCGAAGCGGATGATGTGATGTTCGGACCAAGCACATGGGTTATTAGAGAGTAGGTTCAGATTGCAGTTTAAGTTGGCAACCCAGTCGAGGGTTCTGCCTTGGCTGTGGGTAGGTCCTAACTCGTGTTGTATGAAACCTAGTTCATGCAGGGATTGTTCGACAGTTGAGGCTTGGGAGTCTAGGGGGTCTTTGTAACCTAAGTTCAGGTCTCCTAGTAGCAGGATTTTTGAAGTGGGTTTGGTGTTGTGTGATGGTAGGTTGGAAATGTCTTCAAATGTGGTAGTAGGGCCTGGTGGTCTATAGATCAGGTGGATCAGAAGTGTGCTTTGAGCAGAGAGTGGCAGTTTAGCAGATATAAGTTGCCCGGAAGGGAACGGAAGAGAGGTGAATTCTCTTAGGTGCAATCACAAATCTTGCATTTCTCATTCATTGATATGCAGCTATTTGGGAGCAGTTTGGAAGACATTGGTAGGTCTTTGCATGACATTTGTACATCATACAAGATGGAGATTGAGACTGCCAGAGCAACCTGGGGAGTTATCTGCCTGGCGCCATCATTGGCCTCTTCATCGTGGGATCTGGTACTTCTCTCGCCTTGTTCCTTCCAGCAACAGTCATTCTACCAGGCATCGTTGGCAAGGTTTGAACATCCGCAATCTGAGGGCAGCCTACTTGCGAAAGTGCAGGGGGGTTCCTGTGTACTCTTGTTGACTGATGTGCTTGGCATCCAAGGAGGATGTAGAGGAGGCCGTGCACGCACAGTAGACCTGCTGTATCATCTAGAATTTTCAGTGAGCAAGCAAAGTCCACTTTTGAACCAACATACAACATAAAGTTCTTGGCGCCCCTGCTCGACACAGTGAAAGCTCTGGCCAGGCTATCTGAGTGGAGTTGCTTCAACAGCTTGTGAGACACCTGAAGGAGAACAGAGTGTATCTGAGGGTACAAAAGGCTGTTGGTGCTTGTGTCCTCATGCATTCCAGTGATCTCGTTCTGCAGGCTGTTCATGTGACCTCTCCAGGAGCAGCTAGACTGGAAAGGCAAGGGCAAGATACAGCTGAAGAAGTGATGAAGCATTGTCTGGTGTCTAGTCTGGTGGACATTGGTGTCCAGTTTTGTGAACGACTTCTTGTTTCGGCGAGCATGATATGATGTGATGCTGGTGTCGGGCGTGCAACCTTTAGTCTGGAGAGCCTGCCTGAATCACTTGCAGATGCAGAGTCTGCAGTCTCTGTCGGAAGAAGGGCCACTCAGCAATATGCTGGAACTGACAGCGATTCACCTGGCCCACAAGCTGTAAAGATGGATTTCCAATGTCAGCCCTGGTCGCAGGATTTTGAGAGCCAACCTATTACGGTGAACAGGGAAGACACTGAGAGGTCAGCCAAACCCAATAGTAAGGTTGGTAGCAGAGCGGCAAGGTTTACCCTCAGGAAGGGGGTGAGAGTGGTTGAGGGCTACAATGAGTCCATACGAGTAACTCTAGTTAGACAGGTAGGTTTATGAACTTCCAAAGATTTATTATGCCTTTAGTTTACACTCTAGGCAAATATTGTCACACAAAGCCCTTACAAAACAGCTCTATACATTCACCCTTAGGAGAGATAGATTAGCATTTGATACTATGACCGATGTGACACAGGTAACTAGCTCAGATGTATAAAGAGATTCAGAACGCTTAGAATCAACACCAAACAGCTTCCCTACTTCTTATACAGTCCAACCCTAATACGTCTTGGCGCTTTGTGCCCAAAAGTCACCAGCTCCAAAGCATATACTTCCTCAGGAAAGTTCCAAGAAGAATAGCAATGCTAGTGGTTATGATTAATAAAGTTAGATTAAAGTGAACTCAACTCAATCAACACACTAGAATAGGCCTAGAGAAGAACCCTAACCTGGGTTCCACCAAAGGACTTTACACCCAATGGAGGATGGGGGGAGGGGTCAGAAACAAGTATGTTAACGCCCCCCCTCCAAACTCAGATTCATCCAGAGGTCATTGCAGGTGTTAAGGAATCCGTTGGGGACACAATCTTCTGCACTTGGTTTTGTTGCAGAACGCCGAGAGGTTGCGGGCGCAGAGGTCACTTTTGGCGTTGGTATTTTGTTTGGTTGGATGCAGTGCACCAAAATCGGTATTAAACAGCTTCCATCAGAAAGCCCAAACAAGGAAAGATGAAGACTCCGCAGGACAGACCACCTCAGCAACCTCACAGGATTGAAAGAGTACTGCAACGGAAGTCACCACGGTCAAGCAGCGACAGGCGATTTTCAGGCAGCAAACACAGCAGCACGCCGAGCACAGCTTCCTTTGGAGTGAGGTGGCTGAATGGAGCAGGCGACTTGTGGGACAAGCTGAAGATCTGGAAAATTCCAAAACTCTATTTTGTTACGGCAACAGCTCTAGCGAGGTAGCCCAGGAGAGAGGTGGTCAGTCCACCCTGTGCTATAGGGACACGTCTGAAGGCTCAGCAGGCAAGCATCTCATTCCTTCAAAGGCGTGTCTCTGTACCCCTTAACCCAACCATAGAAGTTCTTCAAACACTCACATACCCAGGTAGCCCAAGGGGTACCATCAGTCTTTTTGAGGGTCCTAAACCTCTTAAGGTACTGGGAAGGACTTTTCCCAAACCTGTCTATTAATGCCAGTTTCACTGATTCATAATCCATTCTCTCACTGGTACCTAATTCCATCACAGCCATTCAGGGGGAGCCTAGACAAGAGCCATGGAATTAATTCATTCCCAGATATTCCTTGAATACCATAGGAGTATTCAAACGTACCCAGCCAAGCCAACACATCAAGTTTAGATTCATACATACTCACTGCTTCTTTGGGCAGGCGAGGCCTCTTGGGACTAGCAGACCTAGAAGACCCTAAAAGAGAAGCAGAATCCAAGGACATCTTTCTCATAGCCATTTCATGCTGCATCTCGCTTCCTCTTAGTTTCACCTCTTGATGTTTGGTTTCAGCCTGGACATTTAGTTTCTTGATCTCCAACTCTAATCTTAGTCTCTCAAGAGAAATATATTCTGGGTTTAGATTTGGACCTTGTGGCTTCCCAATGCGAAGTGACTGAGGTACAGGAGTAGACTGTGGCAGAGGGGATCTCCCTTCTGCAGACTCCTCCACCTCCTCTGGCTCTTCTTGCAGATTGGAGTTTGACTCTAAACTAATATCCTCATCATTCTCTTCCACATTACTTGGGTGAGTAGGGGTTACAGGCCTACTACCAAAATGTTGGTGATTTAACAACCTTACAAGCAGTTCATTTTTTTTTTCCATTGAGTCAGACCCCTGGTTTTGCACATGCTTTTCATTTGTTCTACTGTTAGGACAATCTGGGCTGCCTCATTAAAGTTATCCATATTTGGCATTTTACAATTGCTTAACTTTTTGGTGGAACTTAGCCTTGTGGCTGGTTTAGTTGGGCACAAGTACAGCAAATTGTCAATGTAACCACTCTACCGCAATCCCACCGCCTGCCACCAGTGTTGGGTAAGAATTGGTGTAGTAAAACTGTGTGAGACTACACAAGACTTATCTGCTTGGTATTAGGTAACCCACATTTTTGTATAAGTCTGTACTACACAAGTTGGTAGTGTGACTGAGCAGCCAGGCCTATCTCAAGAGGGGAAAATGTGAGCTGTAGAGCTGTAGCAATGAAATCCGCAAATACAAGTATCCAAGTAACACTTACACTCAAGGTTTCAGTTATAAATAGTAATTTATTTAACATCAATTTTTAAATAAGTGTTCTTTAAAAAGGGCAAGATATATAACAATCAAATATATGTTAAAATACTTTTGCAGAATCAGCACAAATTAGTGGATACACTTTGGATATGCTTATTACACACTTATACACCCAGAAGTGACTTCATTCACAAGGACAGTAACAGCATTTATATATCAATAGTTATACTTTTCAGATTCTAAGGTTGCAGAAAGGAAAGGTTAAAGGAAGGAAACAAAGGTTTAACAAGTTCTCAATATATGTGAGGACGACTAAATCTTCCAATGAAATCTAGACATGCCTTTCGCAGCAATAACAGTCTAATACAAGTTACCACCTATGAGGGACAGAACTATCCAAGTCAATGGACTAGAAAAGTCTGCAAGGAGCCAGGACAGCCAAAGTCAATTGGAGCAGAGTCTATGGAGATGAGGCACTTCTTAGATAATAAAAGTCTTGCACAAAGTTAGTTTGGTAGAAATCACTTGTAGGGAGCCACAAGCTGCTAAGCCTATGATAAGCAGAGTTGGAATCAACTCTAAGGTAAGCCACCTTAAGTCTCAACTGAGTAAAGCACAGCTCAGAAAGACACTGAGGCAAGTACCCTGAGTCTAAGCAGTACCTCTGGTTTGAAGAAGAGTTGTCCAGCTGGATTCTGTCCTGTTGCAGCAGTGCAGACCCTGCGATCCTGAGCCTCAGTCGTGGGGACAAGAGAACGGACGTCTGGAGGGCTCCTGCGATAGCTATTTGGAGGTCGACTGCAGCTACGGGCTCTTTTTGGATCAGCAGCACTTTGTGGTTTCAGCGCTTGGTAAACAGCAACTCTGCGGATCTCGGATACCGGTTGGACTTCCTTCACTCCTTGGGTCCTGCACTGGTAAAGGGGACTCGAGTTCTGGTCATCCTGCTTCTGGAGGGCCCTTAGGAGACTCCTGGAGCTTCTGGGCGGATTTCAGACGTTGCACTCGACTACGTATTTCTCGACCCCTGGCACTCGGTTTTTGCAGCAGCGAAGAAGTACAGCCAATCAGGTAAGATGGCCCAGTGGAGTTTGTTTTGGGGTTAGTTGGTCCCGCTACCCAAGGGAAGAAGTCGTCCTTCCGGAGCTTCTCTTGTCGATCAGAAAAAGGAGTTTCAGCACAGCAGCAGGGCTTGGCTGGGCAATTTAAAGGTCCAGGAGGATGCATCAAGCTTTGTTCATGGTTTCTGCATCGGGTGTTTCTCCCAGTGGTCGACTCTGCCTCTAGTCCCAAAACCCTCACCTTTTAAGCAGCCAGACAATCAGGACTGGTTGCATTCAGGCATTCCTAGAGACAAAGGACAGGGGAGTTTCGGGATCCTCCCTCACATCCTGCCTTTCCAGACACACTGGAGCCAGAGGCGGGCTTCAGGGCTGAAGCCTGCTGAAGGCAAAACGAACAAAGGGCTCAACTCGGCCTCAATGCACACAGTAAAATCAAAGAAAGATGTCACAAACAGAAAATGGCGAAAAAAAGAAGACCGGGACCATTTTGACAAAAATGGTCACCCAGGGGTGCTATGCTGCAGCTGAGGATTCAGCCTGCGGTAGATAAGCACAATGGTAGGAAAATTAAACCACTGCTACCAGCCATTTAAAGTAGAGAGGGTAACATAAACATGTTACATGAGAATGTAGGCTAAGGGGCTACTAGGTAACCCCCAGCACTCCACATAAGATTGCAAGTGCTTGACCCACTAAGAGAAAAGGTCAATTTCACTTCACTGTTCTTGGGAATGGTAGTTCAGACAAGAAAAGATATTTGAACCTTATGAGAAATCTAAATGATTTCTCAGTGACACTGCACTGAAGGTGCTGTGTGTCCCCATACAGAAAGCAGATGCCTATGGAGTTTCAGACTCCAAAAACAGAGGAAACCTATAATCCAAATTAGGTCAAAATACGACAGTGAGCAAAAGGGCTCCCTCACTCCAGGGTTAAAATGAAAAAGCCCTAAAGTCCAGCAATAGAGCTTGGGTGTCTCAAAGGTTGACGGGAATTAGCACAAAAATGAGAATTCTCTCTAACAAGGCCCACTTAAGACATTTTGGAAACTTGTGAAAATATGCCTAGACTTGGGGAAGGGGAACCCCTGAGAGGCCTAACAGGAACTATCTTTTTGTTTTTAACTGGAAGGATCAACGGTAGGGGAAGGGAACCCCAAGAGACCCAGAGCCATTGTGAACTCTATTGACTTACTACAATAGCCGTACGTGGAAGGTTCCAAGGGAAACCTATTGAATAGAACTACTTTGATCAGGCAGAACTACACATATGGGTAAGACCACCTGAAACCAACTGTGGTTTACCTTTCCTTTTTGATCACCATTTTTCCTTTAAGAAGACCACTTGTAATTTTTGATTCAAGAGTGAGGATAAGCATAGGTTTGGACATAGACAAACTTTGGTTTTGGATTTATGGATGTAGATGGCTCTTAGAAGCATTAGTTGAGGGAACGATCCTCTTGGAGTTAGGGTCAGGTAGGCATTAAACCAACCCCACACAATCTGATAATAAAGGTTTTCAAACTGTTACTTTTGAGTCTGCGTCTCTCTCGATACCATGCCTGCCTCACAGTAATATGTTTTTTTATTTTGTTGTATTTAAATAACAAGGCTGTCTTCATATTCAGCATTTTAATTGCATACATGGTTAAACTGGAATTGGCTTAACATGAACATATATGGGCTGTCATGTAAAAGCAAATGGTTTCTCCATAAGAGAGCGAAAGTATCTTCCCATGTTCTATCTTTCTCTTTGGTGTGTTTAATAGGATGTTGCAGAGAAAAAAAGTTGCTCCCAGAGAAGAAGTCGCTTATTTAAGAAATCCTGCCAGAAATTACATTGTTTCCCAGTCTGCTTTTGAAGTTGGAAGGTTCATAACGCAGCCAATACTAGTAGTTATTGACTACAGTCTGAACATTCTGATTGGCTGAGAAGAGGTGAATAACAATATGCTGGTGCCAAACGGTTTTAGAGCTAGGAGAAAGAGAAGGAGGGTGATGAGCTAGCCCTACCCCATCCCACGGAAGAGTGGGAAAAATGCCCAGCCATAGATCAAGGCTTTTGGTTGTTTATACAGGGACATTGCCATATTAAGGAATGTGCCGTCACATCGAGATCATCCAAGAGTTTCCTCCAAGAATACTCACAATATCTCCTCAAAAGCTTTTTCTGCAGTCAGGATGATTGCTACCGTAGAGCGCTGCTTGCCCCTGGACAGCTCCAAGCTCTTTTATATATGCCTGAGGTTCTCAGTGACCTTTGAGTGCTACCCACGACAGTTGGACGTTAGTGTGTCATCTTTGTCCATCTTGTGGAAAACAGTGATCATAGCTACCACATATGTGCCTGAGATATCTTTGTTGTTGGTACATAAACTAAAGTGTCAAATAGTGACAGTACTAAAAGATCTTTGTATCTTTTAAAAAGGGCGGCCAAGAGGCTGGTAGCTTTCCCCCCGAGGGAGGGGAATTGGATTAGCAGTATGTATTTCGAGGGGATTGGGTCCTCCGACGTATTCCATATCTATGACATGTAATCACCACAGCTGTGCTGCTTCGGAAACTTTGTCTGCGTCTTGCGTCGATGACGTCGATGCGCCGTCGTCGAGGACCTCCTCCGACGTCCGACGTCATCCGATGTGATAAGTAGGACGCACGACGCCCATAGCCTCAGTTCCGTTTTTTCCGCGAACGTGTTGCTTCGTGTTTCTCGGTTTGAACGCCTCGACTCTTTGGAGTTCTGTTCTTCTCGGTTCTTCGAACCTGTTCGTTTGTGTGAATCCTTCTGAAGATGTCTTCTACTTCGTCTTCGACCCCGCGTCCGGGTTTCAAGAAGTGCGGGGAGTGTGGGTCCAAGATGTCGGTGACGGACTCGCACGACGCCTGCCTCTGGTGCCTCGGGGAGGCCCACGACACGGATGACTGTATCGACTGCCAGTCGCTCACGTCCAAAGCCTTACGCGAACGTAAGAAGAAGTTGTTGGTAGGTCTGGTGTCCAAGCCCCGGAAGTCGAAGTCTGCAGGGCTTTCGACGGATGATTCGAGGGGTGACTCTCCGTGTCATCGTCGGAAGTCTCGTGGGTCTCCTTCTAGGAGTCGGTCTCGCCACTCCTCTGCCTCTTCGAGGCAGTCTCGGAAGCGCCGACATCGGTCGTCTTCCAGGTCCTCTTCGGAGGGCTCTGCCCGGCACGTCGCTTACCCCTCGGGCCGTGCGACGCCGGAGGAATGGGCTTCCTTCGGGAAGAAGATGTTGGCGATTCTTGAGTCGCAGGGTACTCAGCCGTCCGCGCCCCCGAGTGGGGTCGGTCGTGTGAGGTCGAGAGACACCGCTCGCAAGAGTGGTCGGCACGAGTCACGGGAAAGGTCCCGTTCGGACAAGGGGACTCGTTCTCGACGTACCCGTTCCAGGTCCCGGTCCTCGACGCGTTCGAGACCGTGTGCACCTGTGAGGTCTTCGAAGAAGGCTTCGACGTCTGTGGCGTCGAGGGCGTCGACAGGTTTTCTCGAGGCTCTGGCTCCGAGGAAGTCGTCGATGCCGTCGACGCTCAGGTCGTCGAGGGACACGCTCGGGGCTCCGGCCTCGAGGGCTGTGTCGACGCCGCCGATTCTGGAGGCGCTGCATCTGACGTCGACCGATTTCCTCGACGTCGACGCCGATCCTCTCGGCGCCGATGCCGGTTCTCTCGACGCTGGCGCCGATTCGCTCGACGCCATCGACGCCTTTCGTGTCGGAGGTACCCCAGGGCACGGGTGGACCCCCTAGGAAGGCTCTGGTTAAGAGCAAGCACTCTCGAGTGCCTTCTTTTCGCCACCTGGATTATATTTCAGAGGCGGATGAGGATTCTGATGGCCTGGTTCCTAGTCAGGTTCCGGATGACATTGTCTCGGGCCATAGTCAGTTTGACGAGTTGAGACAGTCACTGCATGATGCCAGTGGACTGGACACCTCTCCGGAGGTGGAGTTTTGTAGGCCTGAGCCTGGCTCTCATGCTGATTCCTCGTACCGGCGCCTTATGGCTAGGGTTTCTGAGTACTTGGGATGGTCTGCTCCCCCAGGGGAGTTATTGCAGGATGATCTGACGGACATCCTTGATGTTGGTCCCCCAACTGACCCGGTTCTGCCGTTCCATATGGCTTTACAGAGAAGGGTGGCGGCGGCTTGGACTGCTCCGGAGAGTCTCCCGGCGGTGGGCAGATCCTTGTCGCGAAAATACCGTCCAGCCAGTGGCGACCCCTGCTACTTGACCAGGCACCCCACTCCGGAGAGTTTGGTGGTGCAGGCAGCCACGGCCCCGGCGAAGCAGGCGTCGTACCCTACCATCCCTCCTGATAGGGACGACAAACGTTTTGATGGCTGGGCGAAGAAAGTGTTTTCTTCTGGTGGTATGGCGCTTCAGGCGGCCAACTCCATTTGTGCCTTGTCACGTTTCACGCACACTCTGTGGAACTGTGTTGCGTTAGCGGCTGAACATGTTCCCGAAGGGGTTGAACGGGATGGTTTCCTTGCTATGGTCCAGGATGGTAAGGATGCCATGTGTGAGTCCGTTCAGTCGGGTTTGGACTTAGCTGAATGCGTCAGTAGGTCCATGGCGGCGAGCACCGTGATACGCAGGTTTGCGTGGTTGCGGAAGTCGGGGTTTGCGCCTGATGTGCAGTCCCGGCTCCTCAACATGCCCTTTGATGGTGAACACCTTTTTGGCAGCAAGGCTGACGAGAGCCTTGAGAGGTTGCAGACCTCAAAAGCTGCAGCGAAGTCGTTGGGCGCTGCAGTTCGCCAACCTCCGCCTTTTCGTCCCAGGGGACAGCAGTGGAGGGGTGGTTCCTTTCGCTATTACTCATCCTTCAGTAAAGCGAGAGGAGCT
Source organism: Ambystoma mexicanum (assembly GCF_040938575.1). Classification (NCBI taxonomy): domain Eukaryota; kingdom Metazoa; phylum Chordata; class Amphibia; order Caudata; family Ambystomatidae; genus Ambystoma; species Ambystoma mexicanum. The sequence goes on along the minus strand of NC_090934.1, from coordinate 1,471,078,464 downwards.
GGCAGTCAAAGAGGCCAACGCAGGGGTACCAGAGGTGGACGACAGGGTACCCGTGGTGCCAAGGCCGCTCGGGCAGTTGCCTCTTTGCCCTCAGGTAACGCCGCTCCCGCTCAGTCGTGAGGCCATGTCCCATGGTTCGCCGGTTGGGGGAAGGCTGGCGCAGCATCTTGTAGAGTGGCAAGCCATTACTTCAGATGTGTGGGTTCTGGAGATCATAACCCACGGCTACTGTCTTCCTTTTCGGCACAGGCCTCGCGACAATCCACCGGGGAACCTCTCTTTGCCGAGTCCGGATCCGCTCCTTGCGCAGGAAATTCAAGCCCTGCTGGAGAAAGGCGCCATAGAACTGGTGCCTGTAGCGGAGAGGAACAAGGGATGGTATTCCCCTTATTTTTTGGTTTTCGAAGAAAGACGGGGGATTGAGACCCATCATGGACTTGGGCGGTTTGAACAAACTCCTCAGGAAGGACAAGTTCAAGATGGTTACTCTCTCTCAAGTCCTGCAGGCCCTTCAGCTTCAGGACTGGTTGGTGTCACTCGACCTCAAGGATGCTTACTTCCATGTGCCGATCCATCCCAAGCACAAGAAGTACCTGAGGTTCGCGGTTGGCGACTCGCACTTTCAGTTTCGGGTCCTGCCGTTCGGATTGACCTCCGCCCCGAGGGTTTTCACCAAGCTCATGGTGGTGGTGGCAGCGCATCTCAGGCAAGGGGGGATTCACGTCTACCCCTACCTGGACGATTGGTTGATCAGGGGGAGCTCTCCCGAGCAAGTCCTGGATCATCTATCGATCACCTGTCGCTCCCTTCACAGGCTGGGCTTCTCCCTCAATTTAAAGAAGTCCCATTTGACGCCAACACAGTGGCTCCAGTACATCGGAGCAGTGCTCGACACTTCCCTGGGGCAGTGTTTTCCTCCCCAGGTGAGGGCTCTTCACATTCAGCAGATGGTGCACAAGTTTCAGCATGCCCAGACGCTCCCAGCGTTCGAGTTCCTGAGGTTGCTCGGCCTCATGGCATCCTGCATTCTTCTGGTGCCAGAGGCTCGCCTGCGGATGAGATCTTTGCAGTGGGCACTCAAGACGCAATGGTCGCAGTCCTCCGGCAGGATGTCGGACTCGATTCAGGTGCCGTCCTCGGTCGCCCGAACCTTCTGTGGTGGGCCGTCGAAGGCAACTTGATGAAGGGGGCTCCATTTTGGCTTCCCTGGCCGGAGTTGACGATCGTGACGGATGCATCCCTCACGGGATGGGGAGCTCATGCCAACGGGCTGACAGTCAGCGGTCGTTGGTCTCCGTCGGAGTCCAGACTCCATATCAATCTGTTGGAGCTGAGGGCCGTCAGGCTAGCCCTGAAGGCTTTTCTGCCGTCTGTGCGAGGGAAGAATGTCCTGATCCTGACGGACAACACAGTGGCCATGCACTACCTCAACAAAAAGGGGGGGGGCAGGGTCACTTCCTCTGTGCAGAGAGGCGATGCAGCTCGAGTTCTGGGCCATCCAGCAGGAAGTTTCGTTCTCGGCAGTTCATCTGGCCGGAGCCGAAAACGTGACGGCGGACGCTCTGAGCAGGCAGAGCGCGATCTCTCACGAGTGGGAGTTGGCTCAGGAGATTCTCCTGGAGATCTTCGCCCTTTGGGGGACCCCTCAAGTGGATCTCTTCGCCTCCAGTGTCAACCGGAAGTGCGAAAGGTTTTGCTCGCGGGAATTTCCTCCAGAAGGAGCCTTAGGAGACGCGTTCGTGGTGGAGTGGTCATTCCCGCTGCTGTACGCGTTTCCTCCAGTCCCCGTCATCCCGCAAGTGCTGCGGAGGTTACGGAAGTTCGGTTCCCGGATGATCCTCATTGCCCCGGCGTGGGCTCGGAGGACGTGGTACCCGGACCTTCTCGACTTATCCATCTGCCCTCCACGTCGTCTTCCCTACCGAGACGATCTGCTCTCACGGGAGGGCGGTCAGGTTCTCCATCCAGAGGTCAGGTCCCTCAACCTTCACGCTTGGCTTCTGAAAGGTTGAGGTATAAGGATTGGGACCTCCCTGAGGACATGATGGAGGTGTTGCTTTCGGCCCGAAGGCCGGCAACAAAGTCTCTGTACCGTTGCCGTTGGCGTAAGTTCTGCGACTGGTGCAGAGTTCAGAATGTGGATCCTTTTGCATGTGACATCCCCATGGTTCTGTCCTTTTTGCTTTCTTTGGCCCACAGGGGCTTGCAAGTGGGTACCGTTAAGGGTTACCTGGCGGCGCTGTCCATCTTTAAGCGCTCGTCTGAAGAGTGTTCTTACTTTAAAATCCCTTTGATTTCACAGTTCCTGAAAGGGCTCACTAATGTGTTCCCTCCGTCACCTTTCCTGGTGCCCGGTTGGGATTTAAACCTGGTTCTTAAGTTTCTTATGGGTGCTCCGTTTGAGCCTTTACATTCTTGCCCTTTGAGGCTGTTAACTCTGAAAACTGTGTTTTTAGTTGCGGTTACTTCCGCTCGCAGAGTGAGTGAGTTACAGGCACTTTCAGTTAAGCCTCCCTTCACTGTATTTCACAAGGACAGGGTTGTCCTTAGAGTTCGTCCTTCTTTTCTTCCGAAGGTAGTGACGGAATTTCATTTGGCCCAGAAGGTTGTTCTTCCGGCATTCTATCCTCCTCCGCATCCTGGTAAGGAAGAGGAGAGGCTCCATAGGCTTGATCCTAGGAGAGCTTTAAGCTTTTATGTTTCACGCATGTCCCGGGTCAGAGTGGATGATCAGCTCTTTATTGGTTACGGTGGAAAGCGTTTGGGGCAAGCTGTGACGAAACAGACTTTGTCTCGCTGGATTATTTTGGCCATCTCGGAGTGCTACCGTTTGGTGGGTAAGGACCCACCGGCTGGCTTGCGGGCCCATTCTACCAGGGGTATGGCTGCGTCTACTGCCCTGCAGAGGGGTATTCCTATTCGCAACATCTGTGATGCAGCCACCTGGGCTTCAGTACATACATTTGTACGTCACTATTCCCTTGATTCCATCCGAGCACAGGATCTGGCCTTTGGCAAGGCGGTCCTTTGCTCTGCTATTTGATTGGCTATTCTACATTTTGTTTCTAAATTCTTTCCCTCCTCCTTGCTTTGGTACTGCTTTGGGAGTCTGTAATAGATATGGAATACGTCGGAGGACCCAATCCCCTCGAAGAACAAGTTACTTTCTTACCTGGTAACGTTCTTTCGATGGGATGGTCCGACGACGTATTCCATATCGCTCCCGCCCTGCCTTCCCCGCTGCAGAATTTCTTTTGCGATTGCAGCTTACGTTCCGCAAGGCTTTGTGTCTGACTGGCAGTTGACTTATGTCACACGTTCTGGGGGAAAAAACTATAACTGAGGCTATGGGCGTCGTGCGTCCTACTTATCACATCGGATGACGTCGGACGTCGGAGGAGGTCCTCGACGGCGCATCGACGTCATCGACGCAGGGCGCAGACGCCGAAAAAGTTTCCGAAGCAGCACAGCTGTGGTGATTACATGTCATAGATATGGAATACGTCGTCGGACCATCCCATCGAAAGAACGTTACCAGGTAAGAAAGTAACTTGTTCTTCTACTGTTATTAATCTGTTGCCTAGGCACCTGAAACGCCCAAGCTTGGTGCTACTGCTCCAAGGACTGTAGATGCATCAAAGTCTCAGAAAGAGGGACACTGAATGTGTCACATATATTAGTCGCATGCCACTGTTTCCAGATGGGAAGGCAGATAAAACAACTGTGATAGAATGACCAGAAACAACCGTACAAGCTCATCCCTGCTTCCAGCAAGATGGTCTTCATCTGAGGCCTTGGTGGGCGTTGGAGAGCCCACCTGAATGTGCATTCCATCTGTCATAGTAATAGGTTGGTCAATGCCTTCTATAAGCTTGTTTCAGGCCCTTATGTTAAGATGGCGCCACTGCTTTGCATAACTGCACTGGCAGTGGGCTCAGCCTTGTGAGGCACCTTATTTCCTCTAGAAAACTATGTACATGCTACATAATACATTTTACTTTATTGTCGTCGCGATGTCTCCAGATTGTGCTTGTTTTCCCTTCTAGATTTGACTTTGCCCTAGGTTATGGTTTGCACGCCTTGAGTGCCTTTTACGTTCTACTGAGTTGAGCTAATCTCTCTCTCTCTCTCTCTCTCTCTCTCTCTCTCTCTCTCTCTCTCTCTCTCTCTCTCTCTCTCTCTCTCTCTCTCTCTCTCTCTCTCTCTCTCTCTTCCCCCCCCTCTCTCCCTCCCTCTCTCTCCAGGGTGTCAGTGTTTTCATTGTTGATACTCTTCCAGTTCTCCATTTTAGACTGCATACGTTGACTCCATTTTTTCTTCAGGTGACTATGCTGGTTTTCCAGGCTGTGGACTTCTGCGACTGCACAGCACCTACCGGCATGACCTCAAGATCTATGCCTCAGATGAAGGCCGGGTCCAAATGACTGCAGCAGCTTTTGCAAAGGTGAGTGAGCTCTCGTTTTAATTGTCAGACGATACCGAGTCAGAATGGACTAATATGTACTTTGTTCTTAATGATGATCTGTCTTTTATTACTAGCATAAAGACCCATATCAATGAATGTATCTGTTGGTGTTTTTTTACTGTTTCACGTCCATATATTGCCAGAATCTCTGCAACTTTGTGTCCTTATGTCATTGGATTGGGAAGAATCTGAGGGGGTCCTAACTGGGACACTTCTCAGTAATAGACTGTGTGTGTAGGGCTACACCCCTCCCAGCCCTCACACTGTCTCCACACATAAAGGCCTAGCTTCCCAGGGCTGGGAGGATAGTTCAGGGGCAACACGTTTGTCTTGGAAGCAAGACAACGCAGAACAGCACAGTTTCAAATCCCAGTCCTGTGCTTAGAGACTGGTCTCTGGTGTTAAGCTCATTATAAAAGATTAATTCTCTATCCAGTCAGAAGTCCTCGCAGTCATTGCTGCAGTCAACTATCACTCACCCAGCAACTAAGTCACGGCCACTCCCAGGCAGTCTCCTGGGGGATACCATACTTCCAGCTACAGTCATTCACCCACCACTGCAGTTCAGGACAACCCAACCAATAAGCAGTCAGCATGACCGCACATCAGGAACTACGAAGCTGACATCTTAACCCCTAGAGTCCCAGGCAGCTTTGCTTGTCCATTTCCCGGCCAGCAACACAGAACAAGCATTCTGAGCCTACAACATGGTAAGGAGGGAACACGCATGTGCAGTGGTGAAACCAGCAGTCTGGGAGGCAAGGTGGTCGTTGCCGGTTTCCAATTTGCTATGTGGAGCGGCTTACATAAACCGTCACAATCACTGAGGAATTTAATTCAAATGACAGTAACCAATGCAAAAGAAAAGCTGGCCGCGGACCACAGCTGAACACAATCTGCCATTCAGGGACCCATGGCAGGTCTGCACAAGCATAAACGGCATCTGCATTTCCACCCCCATTGTGGCAGATGTTGGAATGAGCATAGCATTAGCTTTGCATGGCAAAAGGTTGTGCAGTCAGAAGGGCAGAGCGCAGACAACTAAAGAAAGCAACCGAGTGCAGGATTCAAGAGAGCCAGAGTGGAAACAGGAGAAGGTGGAATAGAGCTGGAGGGGACATGAGGGAGTAATTTGGAGGACTAAAGCTGGATATGAGTAAAAGAGGAACAGAACAGATGAGGGAGGATTCAGAAAATGGGAAGGTGCGCAGAAAGAGATGACTCCAGATACGTGCCAATCATTTTCACCCTTTCTACAACCGTGATATCACAATTGTCAAGGCGAAAAGATTGAAATTTGGGGTTCAGTTTAGCTATAGTTTGGGGTAAACCAAAGATCAATAACTCCATGTTGTTGCCATTAAAGCACATCCAATTGGTGTTCATCCAAGAATCAATTGAAGGATAGGTGTACCCTAGATGGTTCGAGTCCAAAGAGTAGTCACCCGATAGCTCCATCACCAATTGGGTGTCCGCTGCATAATTAGTAAATTACACACCATGCCTTCCAGGGGGCTACACAAGGGCCTGATGTAAAGATTGAAAAGTATGGGAGACATACAGGCTCACTGTGAGACACTACAGGTGGTCGAAGCTTGAGAGGACGTACCTCTCCCCAGCACACACTGGACAGCTGATGTGTCAAGAAGGAATGCACCCAGTCAATAGAATCCTGACCACGTAAACCCACATCTTTTAGTGTGTGAAGCAGGCATTCATGGTCCAACACAAAAGGAGGGGGGGGGAGTGTCCCGTAAGCAGTAAAGGAGAGGGACTAAGAACTATACTAAACCAATGGGGTCCATACTGCTGTAAATTCAATTAACGGTTTGTTCAAATAGTGAGTTATTTGTAATGAGTGTACCGCAAGGGTATCACTAAACCAATAAATTGTAGGCTGTTACATACTCAGAAAGCAATCAGGGTAGTCTCATGTTAAACAACAATAAAAATATTTATTTAGCAAAAAGATATAAATAATACATGAACAACTAAAGAAAAGCAATGTGATAAGCATATACATGCTTTTGTCTATTAATTAGAGAGTTAGTTGTTGAAAACGCAGGAACACAAATATTGGTTTTCCTTCAAAGTTTTTAACAGAATAGACAAAAGAAAAAGGAAAAAACAGAGAGAAACTGGACAAAAGACTGTCAATGCTGAATGGTGACCTAAACCTAAGCCAACATTCCTAGTTATGGATTGTATTTAGCCACTACACAAGTTTTTTTTTCTTTTTTTCAAAGGATTGGCAGAATTAGGATTGTTCTATGTCCTTCAATTTGTTGACAAGTCTGCCTACGTGTACGTGTCACAAAATAGTAACATAAACAACAAATTTAAATTGACATCTTTAATACACGTTTCGGCAAAAAAGCCACCTGTCTGGCCAATAGTTCCATGACATAGTTAGAGTTGCCTTCCTCAGGGCGAGATAACACACAAGAACTGGACCCTGTGGGGAAGCAGACATAAACAAAATGAATGATGTGAAAGAGATGATCCCTTTCTGAGTTTCTACCGAGATTGCTTAGAGAGAGAGTTGAAAGCCTAGAGGCATATAAATTACCAAATGGATTGACTGTGGATAAGTAGGGATAACCAGGCGTGTTGTTAGCCGGAGAACCAGTGCAGGGCGTCTGGATGGGTGGAACCGAGGTGACCCACAACAGGACTACATCATCGGAGAGGGGATCGCGTTGGAGAAAAACCCTCTCTAAAAAGTAAGATGAAAGAAAGTTGCAAAGACAGGGGTTTGAAAATAATGCTAGGAATAGGTATACTTTTAAATTAATTGCACAACTACCTGTCAATTAATGCTTTTGGTGAACACTGGAAAGGATATGTTCCTGATATAGCGTTTCTCAGTGCACCTGGGATGAATCCTAGGGCCAGTGGTTGACATCAAGGGATAAACCTGTCGATAATCAAATGTATATAAATATGCGTGACTTGAAATTTAAAAAGCACATGGGTGCTTGTTGGCCCAGTGAAAGTTAGCATCAGCCTTCCTTGAAAAGCCAAGTGACATTGAACCCAGCTAAAGGTTAGCTGTGGTGCTTGATGTGAAGGGAAAACAACCTCTTGCCTTCAGAGAGGAAGGTGAGAGAGCGACGAGTGCTGTCCCTGAAAAAAAGTGAGAAAGGCAATAAGAGGCGTGAATGGAAAATAATGCCGGAAATCCGGGTCATCAAAAAGGAGGTATTGTTAATGACAACGGAAATTGACGAGAAATAATTGAAAAACAGCGATTCGGGACTGGGCTGGTGCCGGTCTTGGTTTGAAAAACAAATTGAATTGGAAATGGGTGGGTAGGGGGTACTAAATGGAGCTGAAAATCTTCTTTCCACTAGTGGCTGCCGGCTCACTGGTGACTGAATCCGTCCGGCACTGCAAATCGATCGAATGCGTATGCTTGCAAATTGCAAAACGCAGAGCCTAAGGAGAGGGCGATGGTTTAAAGACCGCCTGCTATTGGGTCTCATCAAGGAAGAGACAGGATTGGTTGGAGGCCGACATGCCTCCTGATATGGTGAATTTGATTGGATGATGGCAGCCCAGCCCCTGGGAGGCTCTGATGCGAACTCTCGTCTGACGCCGCTCCTGCGTCAGTGGTACGATTAAGTGGAACGCCAAGCCTAAAGAGAGGCTGGCGGTTACGTAAATGTCCAGGCTGTGATGAGTGATACTGTGGCTCGTGGAGCCAACTAAAAAACGGGAAACGATCCCGAAGAATCAGTCTTTAAATATCAAAGGAGATGAAGAAAGTGCGAATCACACATGAAGGCAGGCGAGCAAATGGATCACTGGGCAAGTGCAGAGAATGTTAAGACTCAAAGAAAATGGGCAATTGGACCGGGCAATGTTTACTTAGCGGGTGGCAAGCTCAAGTTAAGAGTGCAGATGATCATGAAAGCGGGAGGCACAATTTTGAAAACAGCTTGTTAGCAGTAAATTCCAATTGGAATGACCTCAGTCGACACTTGTTATGATTGGATAAAAAAGAAAAAGAAAATGAATGAGAGAATCCACAGAGAGACTGAGAGGTCCGAAGCAGGAGGAAGGGAAAAGGGGGTGGAGAAGAAAATATGATCAGGATATGGGAAAGAAATTCTCATTCAGCCCGTTGGTATGGGTGGATAAATGATGAATCCATCGTGCCTCCTTCTGAAGAAGACAGCGGACACATTGGGATTATTTTTAACTCGTCTAATATCCACCAAAAAATGTCATTGGCAGAATGCTGTAGTTCGATATAGTGGCTTACAAGAGGTGCGGATTCTGTCCGGCACCGGATTCTTGAAGGATGCTCCGAAATCCTAATGTGAACTGGTTGAGAAGTTTGTCCAACATATCGAAGCCCACAAGGACATTGAATGCAGTACACTGCTTGTTTGGTTTTGCAGTTTGTCATAGATGATAGGGTCCAAATTTTGGGCCCTTTTTTGAACTCCTTGAGTTTTTTTGTAAATTGGCAGACAGAACAGGATCCGCACAGGAAATGGCCAACAGTTGTTCTAAGGTCCCAAAGTCCTAGTCTCGGGGGATCCTTCTTGAAACTAGAGTGTACAAGTTTGTTGCGGATGTCTTTGGCCCTTTTTAACGCAAACCTTGGTAATGGTGCGGCGGGCAGACCAAGTTTGACAATTGGCCAGTACTTGGAGATCATTTTTTTTATCACAAAAGTCCAGCAAATCGAAAGCTGCTGAGAATCTAAAAGGACCATATGTCCCTTATCAATGATCCCCAGCATATAGGTCTTAAGAGCTACCAATCCCAATGGATTCCACGAATGACTGAAGTTGTAATGTAGCAATTCTATCTAATATTTTCTGTAGAAAATTGCAGTTGGCGATAAGCCTCAAATTACTGGATTCCTTGGGATCCAGGCCTGGCTTTTTTCAATAATGGGGTAACTGTGACCACCTTGATGTCCTCTGGTACCAGTTTGGAAGGATGAGTTAACTAATCTAAAAAAGAAAAAGGGCAAAAACGTCTTTGCTGTCAACTATCAGTTTTGGTGGAATAACATTTTCTGGACAGGAGGACAGATGCTTTGTAGATAAGGTTTTATACATGTCAGCGATCGATACAGGATGGAATTTGAAATGCTGCTGTTCTGTCTCACTAGTGTACACAATCGTAGGTGGATCAGGCTTGTGTTCTCATAGAAATGTCTCAATCTTATCACAGGCTTTCAAGATCTTGGTATCAAAAGCAAGCTGAACTTGGGTGCAGCGGTAGTTGCTTGAGAATTCGGGGCACTAGATGAGTTCTTTCGGGTTGTTATTTGCAGCATCTCTCTGTTTGTTAAAGAGATTCTTTTTTGTTTCTAGAATAGTAACACAATAGATTTTTTTCCAGGGTCTTCCACTTGATTGTATTCATCTCAGTGGGATCTTTCAACCATTTCCCCTCTGCTTTTCTTTTCTCTTTTTTCATTGTATGCAGGTCTTAGGTGAACCATTTTTGATGACATGCATTCTCTCTACTTAACTTAGGTTTAAAAAGGGCCACTTTGTCCATCATTTGGATCATAATAGACTTAACGTTTGACACTAAGTTGGCTGGGGATCAAGATCGTTGGACTTGATCAATAGAGATCTGCAGATCTGAAAGACAATGGCATAATGATGCGACCATATGCAGGGGATGGTGCTATCAATATGCACATCAAGGTTTCTGGCCACGACCCGGTAAAGAGTGTTTGTTGCCTTTGGCTGTGGTGGGCTCACCGTTGGCCACAGTAAAGCTAATGTCTTTTAGGGTCCCAACAGGTGTGGAGGCTTCTTTATCAGCTTTATGGTTCAGCCAGCGATTGAAATCGCCAAGTAGAGAAGTGGAACGATTAGGACCATTCAAGTATCCTAAAATTGCCAAGAAATCCAAGAAATCTTCATTGAAGTTTGGCACATCATCTGGGAGGTGTGGGGGGGGTGGGGGTGTTGATAAATTAAGACGTTCACACAACTACAGGGATTTGTGTCATCAATAGATGGAGTATTTCACATTTTTGACAAGAGATGGGTGCTTGAAAAAATGTCAGGGTATTTTTGGCAATAATAATAATAGCCACGCCACCTCCATGCCCCATTGTGATTTGTACACGTGATATTGTATCCATCAGGGGTTGCAAGGGCGATCATAGAGCCACTTGTATCCGTGATCATGGTTTCAGTTAAGAAGAGCATATCCAAATCTAGTTCTAGGATGTAGTCATGAATGTTAGTAGCATGGTTATTAGCATGGTTATTAAGTGATCTGGTATAAGGTGCATTTTAGAGTCTGGGATTGCACAAAACTAGAAGGTTCAACAGCGTCATCATTTTGCGGGTAGTGGTTATCACCAGTTAGCTGGTAACCTTGTCACCTAGAAGTGGGCAACTAGATGAAGGAAGGAGGGATATATCTTCAAGGGAAAGGTTCCTGAAGCCGGAAGAGGGGAAGGATTAACACAAGTGGTGAATGGAGAACTAACGGTCAGAGTCTCAAAGCGGGTTTCTGGAGGGATATGAGCTCACCTCTGGGCTTGTATCAGTGCAGCATTGCGTGGTCAGGGATCACAACGAATCCGAAACAGATAGACATGGACTAACCATTTCTGGCCCCAAGGACCGAGGGGAGTCGAGCTTCATGTTTACATATTTTTTTACTATTTTCCAATGCCTGGCTTTTTGCCCAGCTAACAGGAGGTTTAGGTTACAGAGAAAACCCATAATGAAACGCACATCAGAAGCAGCTTAGTCTTCAGTGGAGGGATACAGAGGTACACTGAAAAGTGAAAGCGTGTTACACGTAAGCAGAATAGTGAAAGTGTATTTAAAGAACTCACTACTGCATTACGCCCCTCCATAAAAGGTCCATAGATTTGGGCGAGTGCAGGAGAAGACGGTTGCCACAATGTCATGGTCCAACGAAGACCGGCTTGCCCCAGAAGCACCAGGAGATAGAGAAATACTGCTCAGAGAGATCCAGGAAATCTAGTTCAAAAGGACTACAAAAACCAAAGTTACAACAGAAATAATGAGTGCTTTTTCTCTCTGCTCCCTACTTAGTTCCGTGTCAATGGACAGGTCACAGTGATTACATCTACTGAATCTCTAGTTACTAATCTCTCAGTGTATATGATTTCTTCACGTTGGCATATTCGTTTACTTTGTTACTTCAGTTATATCTTCATTCTTCGTATATCGTTTCAGTGCGCTCTCGTCTCTTTTCTTCATGATGTCACTTTACACCTGTCAGACTTTACTTCTAGTTCTTCTATGTCCAGTGGTGTCTGCAGACTTCCTTATACCACATCAGTTTGAGGATACATTTCATAAGGTTGTCTGAGAACATAATATCTTTCATATCTTCGATGTTGGTTGATGAATGATTTGCTAACTTGAAGCTACTATATACTTACCCGTTTATCTAAAGGTCTACTATTGAACTGAGCATTGCAACAGCAAATATCTAATGTATACCTCTATCAGTGTGATCATTTTTACTTACATGAACTGTAGTGATTTTAGCATTGTCCTAGTATATATAATTAATAAGCATATTTGTATATAACTACAGTGTGTGTTTCCTTGACTATAAATGAGCTCAAAGATCTTTGTACCTACAGCCCTTCTCTCTCGTAGACTAAGCCTGGCTGCAGCTACCAAACCTTTTGGGTAGTTCAGGCCAAACCTAAGACTTGGATCCATGCACATCTAAGAGTGTGTCTTCTACAGTGTTACCACAGGTGGATTTTAGTAAAACACTGGTCATTTTGCAAAAAAACACTTTGTTACTGAGACCCCAGTATCACAGTTAAATGTAGTACACTAAGTAGCTTGGCAAAGAGGCGTTCTACTTTCAACCTTTGATTCATGAAGTATAGCCCAAAGTGTGGTTTCTGATTGCCTCTCCAATTTCCTGTGACCTCCTACAAACGGCCAAAACTTAAAAGCATAATGTTTTCTTCTCATACTCTGTTAGTTTTTGATGAATGTTTGACTGCAAAGGTGGATGTGGTCTGGGGAATCCAGTATCGCAGGTCCGTCATTCCAGCTTTAATGTCATTACAGATTATTTCCTGTGTTCACTTTGATCTGCATGTCCAGAAACGCATTGCGATCTGTTGCAGGAAGGACAAACCACTGTTTGGTTGATATGACAAAAGATATCAGGGTTTTTCGTGATTTTTCAAGTAGTCGTGGCCCTTTGATTTGATACGAGTGAAAATATGAAGGCAAATCTCATGTCCCCATTAATTGGCGCTTTTCATTTCCACGCAGGGACTTCTGGCCCTGGAGGGGGAGTTGACCCCAATCCTTGTGCAGATGGTAAAAAGTGCAAACATGAATGGTCTGCTGGACAGTGACAGTGACTCTCTGAGCAGCTGCCAGCAGAAGGTGAAGGCCCGGCTCCACGAGGTCATGCAGAAGGACCGGGAATTTATAGAAGAGGACTTCGGAAAGGTAAGCCCAACACAGAGGGAATGGGGCTTCTGGGGGTTCTTGGCCCCTCAAGAAAAGCTATGAGCATTCTATGCAGACTCGGGAAATGCAGAGATTTAGTTTGGCCAGAATTCAGAAATGCATGCTGCAAGAAAAATGTTGCTTCTGAAATGCACATTGTTGTAATCAAGATTGCCAAGTGTCCTGGTCAGAAACACACAGGCATTCCTGCTTTGTCTTTCTCTGAAATGTACCTGTAAACTGTGACAGGACACAAAGCCTCTGCAAAAAATCTCTGAACCCCGCAACCACTAAAGCATGTAATGTATAAAATATACCAGCATCAAAACCCGTGCATGAAACACACATCCTACCAAACACAAATTCTCTTGCAATTTCAGACTCTGAAATAAACTCATTTTTAAACATGGAGCCATTGAAACACATTGGCAAAAAAACTCACCCAGGCCTTATAAAACATGAATGACTGAAACAAACCCTCTCTGACGTCATGGACGCAGATTCTCAAAGACGAACACAAATGAAAATAAGCAGAGGATGAATTGGTTTTCAAAATATGCAGGACACCTTATTCTCAAAGGTCACTTACGTATTTTTTGGGGGGGGGGTGAAGCGGTGAAAAAGATGTGCTTGCCAGCCCTCTTGCATACTTTGGTGTTGGGAGCTGTTAAGCCAGAATTTCAATTTTTTTGGATTTCTGCAGGTCCTTTTTTGGGCCCCCTGAACTGGTTGCTTTTTGCCTTCCTTATTTTGGATCAGTGACCTATTTATGGCAGAAAGAAGGTTTTCTGCTGAAATGCCACAGCCGCTGCAGCTCATTGGTTGCCAAAAAGCCGCCGAGATCAGTGGTGCTTCTTAAGCACCCTGATTTGTCCCTAGGATAAGTAGATCTTCCTACATTGGTTTTAGGCAGCAGGCTGGCCGGCAGCTGTGATGATCAGTTATGCTTCTTAAGCACCCCGATTTGTCCCTAGGATAAGTAGATCTTCCTACTTTGGTTTTAGGCAGCAGGCTGCCCGGCAGCTGTGATGATCAGTGATGCTTCTTAAGCACCCCGATTTGTCCCTAGGATAAGTAGATCTTCCTACATTGGTTTTAGGCAGCAGGCTGGCCGGCAGCTGTGATGATCAGTGATGCTTCTTAAGCACCCCGATTTGTCCCTAGGATAAGTAGATCTTCCTACATTGGTTTTAGGGAGCAGGCTGGCTGGCTGGCAGCTGTGATGATCAGTGGTGCTTCTTAAGCGCCCCGATTTGTCCCTAGGATAATTATATCTCTATACATTGCTTTTAGGGAGCAGGCTGGCTGCAGCTGTAATTTAGTTTTGCCTTTACCAGTGGTGCATGCTGACTTACCACATTGGTAGACTTTTGGTAGCTATTGGGGTACCAATGTATTGTCTTTTATGTCCTACCCTCAGCCAATTTGTTTTAGGGCTTCCTTTGATCAGAGAAACAATGGGGCACGGCTAAAATGACCATTGTGCCCACGTAAGCTCCTTGTGAGCCTAGTCTTGCACCATGTATAGTGTTTTGAACTTGCCATTTTTAGATCTGTGGTTTGAATGGTAGGCTGGCTTGGGTCGGCCCCTCTTTGAATGCATACCCCCTTTCCTTGCTTCTACTTTTGTCTGGCTGCCCTTTATTTCACTTTGAGACATGGAGCGTATTCCATTTAAATTTTGCCCAAAGTTTGATCGTAAATCCCTGTGGAAAGACACCCATAGAGTGTGCAACCACTGCCTCCCCTGTGATCACCTAGAGACTTGTACATCCTGTAAACTGTTTTGATCTAAAACTCTTAAAGGGCATCAAACATGACCCTTTGCCTCTGGGCAACGTTTCCAAAATGTTTCACACACACTGGGACCACTGCACGCTTTGACCACAAACAAAATCCTTTGAAATTGTTCTGGTAAGCAACATGGATCGCAATGGCCTGAACCACACACCTCCCTTGGAGACACTGATTGCCTTTGGTTGTTTCCTGATACTTTCCCCACCTGTCTAACTATAACCTCCAGTTATTGCACCAATTGTAATATGCTTTGTGTTGTGCCACTTACTGTGTGCTCTCTGTTGTCTTCCTAATGCGCTGCTTAAAAAAAAAAGAAACCAATTCAAAAACTCTTTTTAGTGCTTTCTGGCAAACTCGAATTCAGGCGTGCTTTCCAATGTGTTAATGATCTTTGCATCTGGGCATTTCCAGCGCTGCTCATTGCTTTTGTCTGCTTGGCCGCCTGGGGAAATTCTACTGTTGCATGGTGCTTCAAACGCTCTTCCCCTGCTATCCTCTGATTTCCCCAGTCCCTTTTATGGCACTCTCCATCTCTATTCTAATTGCTTCTCCATCACCTATCCTCCCTCTCTCACGAAGTCTGGAAGGAAGAAACCAATCCTGTTCTGACCATAGCAGACATCTACATCAGTGCCTCCTCCAGACAGTCTATCACT
Organism: Ambystoma mexicanum; assembly: GCF_040938575.1. Lineage (NCBI taxonomy): Eukaryota > Metazoa > Chordata > Amphibia > Caudata > Ambystomatidae > Ambystoma > Ambystoma mexicanum. Next base: position 1,471,063,093 of record NC_090934.1, on the reverse strand, counting down.
GATAATCTCTTTGCTGTTCCCTCCTCTGACTTATGGACTCACCATACGGTCTCTGCATTCTCCCCTTTCTCTTCCTCACCCATCACTTGTGGCACCACATGGGAAGTGAAGGAAGGAAGAAACTAGAACCCAATCTAGTTCAGGGTGTGCTCACGTATGGCTCTCCTATGGAGCTGCAATTCAATGTACTGTTAATTTTGTGTCCATATTCCATATGTTAAAAAGGAAGAAAACTTCTTTTGAAAAAATCAATGCGACTATTTGTAATATGGCAAAGCATTTCAGACCGAGTCGACTTCAGGGCTAGGGCACGGTCTACATTGATACTTGTTCACAGTATTTACAGTATTGTAGTCAACTTACATGGTTCAAAAGATTTCAAAGCATAAATCTGAATTCAATAACAAGTATAAACCAACACATTTCAAAAATGGAGAATGTTCAATTGCAAAAAGAATTCCCAACGTACCGTGTTCAATTGTGTTCAGTCAGCGAGATAAATTAAGATCCGAAATCCATGTTAGTGAAAACTATTTTAGGTCCCACTCTCATGATATACCAATGCATATTTGGTCGTGTTTAATGTTACCTGATAACATGGCCGTGTGGCCAAAGTTCTAATATATATCTGAAAAACATTAAAAGTGGATTCAAATCATCAGAATGTCAAAATGTACATGGCTAATTGCTCTATGACTACAGTGGCAATTTGTGCCTACCTGGTGACACTATCTATGTCGTTTGGTCAATTTTTCTATATGGAATGAAAGTGTCAATAAGTAAGTTCTTGTTGGGGAGAATTCTCCGAAATGTGCTAATTCCCTTCTACCCTAGAGACCCCCCAGCTCTTTTTGCTAGATTTTAGGACTTTTAATTTCTTACCTGGAGAGAGTGAGACCCTGCTCCCACTCTCTCGTGTTTTTCTGTGATTTGGACTCTGTGTTTCGTTTTGACATTTGAGTCTGACAAACTCCATAGGCATCATCTTTGCATTGTGTCACACAGCACCTTTAGTGCAGTGACACAGAGAAGTCTCTTAGATTTCCCAAAGGTTTAAATACCTTCTCTTTGATAAACTACTGTTTCCAAGAGCAGTGAAGTGAAATTGACTTTACTTACATTTGTAACTTTCTAGACCCAGCACACACTATCTTACAATAGGGTGCTGGAAGGGTTACTTAGTATCCCCTTTGTCTAGTTTCTCAAGTAATATTTTGATGTTACCCTTTCTACAATTAACAGCTGGTGGCAGTGGTTTACTTTTTCCTACCATTGTGTGTTTTTACCGCGGGCTGCAATTGCAGCTGCAGTCAAGACACCCATGGGTGCCCATTTTGTAAAAATGGCCCAGGTCTTCTTTTTTTGCCATTTCTTGTTGGAAAGGTCCTTCTTGAGATTTACTCTGGGCGCCAAACCAGGTCTGGTCCCTTTTGTTAGTTTTGTCTTTGGCGGGATTCACTGGTGAAACCCATGTCCGGCAGGGGCAGGAAGTGCCTGAAACTCCCTGTGTTTAAGCTCCTTGGTTACAGGAATGCACCCAAAGGTGATTGGCCGGCTGTCTGTCTTTGGAGGAGTGCTGTGTGAGTGACAGCTAGGCTGCGAATGAATGGGAGAAACCTGCATAAAAGGTGAGGGTTTTTGCTTAGAAGGCAGAGTTGACCACTAGTCGAAGAAATCCGAAGAAGAACTTGGAAGAGACGCTTGCAACAACTCCTGGACCGTTAGGTTGCCCGGTGAAGCCCTACTGCAATGCTAAACTTCTCCCCTTAGGTTGGTGGGACCAATCAACCCAACATCACTTTGCAAACCCTTTGCCCCCTAATACACAACATCCTGGCGCCTGCAAACTACACCAACCTAGATGTGGATAAACTTGCTGACCTCTACAATAAAACTCTTGTATCAGCCATAGACACCATCACTCCTATCAAACTTACCAAAGCTAAACCAGCAGCCCACCTGAACAAATGGTTCACTCCTGAGCTCAAAATCCTGCGGAATGCCAAACGCATGGCAGAAGCCACTTGGAGAAAAACCCCTAACCCGGCCAACAGAACGTAATTCACAGCAGCATCCACCCCCTATAAAACTTCCAGCCTCTGAGCCAAAAAAGAGACCTATGACAACCGAATTGACAATGCCAAATCAAGAACAAAGGAGCTCTTCACTATCCTATGGGAACTAGAGTCCCCCTCACCACCTTCAGAAACCTGTGTGAAAAATGCAGACTGGTGCGAGAGAATCCAAAACGCATTGGCAGACAAAATTGCCATGCTACAATCTGAAATCGACCTGCAAATGTCCAGCCTAGGCATAAGAGCAAACCCTCTACCATCACCTAATACTAAAACTCCCACCTGTCCTCCCTTCTCTATCACCCCTGTCTCAATGAAAGAAGTGGAAAGCATCATAAAAGGCCTCAAACCTTCCAGACGCCAAGGGGACTCCTGCCCAGCTTCCATCATTCAGGAAGGTGCCAAAGATTTGGCCCCATTCATTACAGCCTTAATCAACGCCTCCTTCAAAACAAGCTCAGTCCCTAGTAGCCTCAAGGAGGCTTGGGTCATGCCTCTTCTAAAAAAAAAAAAACGAATATAAACCCCAACATCCCCACCAATTTCAGGCCCAACACCACTGTTCCCTATATCCTGAAGATCTTAGAGTGGCTTATCTGCAAATTCAGAAGCACCTGGAAGAGAACAACCTCTTGGGCTTGAGACAATCTGGTTTTAGGCCAAGGCACAGAACAGACACAGCCCTTCTGGACCTAAAAGTCCAGATGAACGAGGCAAAGGACAAGGGAAATCTTGCTATTCTCCTGCTGCTTGACCTCTCAGCAGCCTTCGACCTCGTAGACCACCAGATCCTCACGGAGCATCTGACAGCCTCAGCTGCATTCTCTAGCCAGGCGACTGCCTGGGTCCAATCTTTCCTAGTGGACCGATCCACACAGGTCTTCTCACCTGGGGCCTCAGCCCACCCCATCCCCATCCTATGTGGCGTCCCACAAGCTTTGTGCATCTCGCCGACTTCATACAATATCTTCACAAAGCTATTGTTCGACCGCCTGGACAACTTGGGTGTCACATACACTAATTATGCTGACGATACCCAGGTTCTCATTTCCCTATCAAGATGCTATGAACGGGACTCCACACGGATTAACAACCTCTACCAGGAAATCCAAGCCTGGATGGCAGAGCATGGCTTATTCCTGAACAACGAGAAAACCAAACTCCTCCTCGTCAGCTCCCAACCTCGGCTAAACAAACTAGACCCCTGTTACGCCTAACACAACATAGGTGGTAACCTAATCACAGTGGCCAAAGAAATGGAAACCCTAGGGGTTTACTTGGATGCCACTCTCTAGCTCAGAAAACAAGTAAACGCCACAGCCTCCTCCACGGCTTACATTAGCAAGCTTGTTAATGCTTGCAAAGCCTTCCTCTCACCTGCCAGCTGCATTACTCTAGCCAGAGCGCTAGTGCTCTCAAAAATCAACTACTGCAATACTCTCTTTCTTGGCTCCACAGAGCGTAATCTGAACAAACTACAAGTGCTTCAGAACAATGCCCTCAGAGCAGCCTTGAGTATCCCGCAGCACTCCCACATTTCCAGCTTCAGGCAAGATGCCCACTGGCTCCCCGTTCTAGACAGAATCTCCTTAAGATCCCTCGTTATCGTCCACAAATGCCTCTCTAATGACGCCCCCAAGTACCTGGCAGACAAGTTCAACAAGCGCACATCAGTCAGACCTACCAGAATGCCTGTTCTCACTGCCTAGACATCCCTAAATTCACCCTAAAAACAAAAAGCAGCCGGAGCCAGCTTCCCAGTCCTCGCTGCCAAGCTGTAGAACACTATACCCATGAACCTTAGAGCTGAACCTTCCTTCTGGACGTTCAGAGCAAAAACAAAGTCCTGGCTCGCCAACAAAAATGCCCCCAATGTCTGACCTACTAACCAATGTGTCCACCACTTGACCACTCTGTAACCCGGTCATATGCACTTACTGTTACCTTTTTTATGTCCATAATCTGCTGTAACTTGCTCTAAGTCTGCGGCGCCCAGTTACCTCAGGGTTCGGCACGCGGCATAAATGAAGAAACTAAACTAAACCCCAAAGTGAGCTTGTCTGGACATCCTCTCGGAGCTGGCTGTACTTCCATTGCTGCTGCAGGAACCGATTGCCAGGGAGAGGAACACCAGATCGAGGGCATCGCTTTTAAGGTGGACCTGAGCTCCAGGAAGATCGTTCGGACTCCCATAAAGCAGGACTGACCAAGTCTGAGCCACCTCAACACACTGCTGGACCCCAGATGAGAGGAGAGTCCATTAAGGTATCGGAGAACCGCGGTGGTGCTGTTTGCGAGAGCCGTTAGGAGCTGAAACCGTGAAGTGCCGCTGATCTGAAGTTTGCCCATTGCAGCCGCCAACCTTCCATTCGTAGTGCAGGAGTCCCCAGATGTCCTCCCTCTTGTCCCCATGACTGAGGCTCAGGAACAAAGGCTCTGCAGACCTACACAGGAACAGAAGCCAGCTGGATCCAGTTTTCTTCAAACCAAAGGTACTGTAAAACTAAGGGGACTTAACCTCTTATCGTGTAGCCTTGCTAGCTCTCAGTTGAGACATGTCTTGGTTGCTCTTGCAGAGTTGCTTGCAGGTTTGTCCTCACAAACCTGCCAGCTTGTGGCCCCACAGTGATTTAATTTTCTACAAATATTTCTAAAACATTGTGCAAGACTATTTACCTACCTACAAGAAGTGCTTCAGCTCACCTAGACTTTTGCGCAACTAACATTGACTGTCCTAGTACCCTGAAAGTCTCTTCTACACTCTGACTTTGTGCTTTGCCTTTTCCCCAGGAAAGGGTTAATTTACTTTGCAGTGGAGGGGTTGAAAAGTACTTACCTACTTAAGAATATTGGTTAACCATTGTTTTCTCCTTCTAATACCTTTGCCTTTGACATCCCACTCAGTATTGTTCTAAATGTGCCAGTGATAAATCAATGTCCACAGTGTCCTAGTTATTTAATTCACCTGAGGGTGTAGGAAGTGTCAGTGTGCCATCCCAATGAGGGTCAACTGATTTAGTGAAACTGAGAGTGTGTATTTATTGAAGTATATTTTTTTATTAAATGATTGCTCCCTTCTAAGGAAGGCTTAACTTTGTTAACTGCATGCATCAAATTGGAGGGATGGTATTGTGCCGGGAATAGGGATTTGTGCTCAGACAGAAGAATTATTTCATCTGACCAGGTTTGGTCTACAATTTATAAGGCAGTACCTGTTGTATATGTTGGTGCAGCATTTTATGTATGGAAAAGGATTTTATTGGCATGGGAACACTCAAATATAGTTAATGATGGAATGCTGACAAAGCTAATTGAATTTAGGTGAAATTGTTTAAGTGTTTAAGGTTTTAATTAACCAAATACACTATAAATAAAATAAAAAATAAAAAAGAAGGCTTATTCAACTGACTGTTAAATTAATAATTGTTTAATCCAGTAACCTTGGGTGTGGTTATTTGAATAACTGTCACTGTGAAACTCTGTGTTACACCCCTACAGCTCACATTGACCCCTCTTGAGATAAGCCTGGCTGCTCAGTCACTCTACCAACTTGTGTAGTACAGACTTATACCAAAGGTTGGGTTAACTATTGCCAAGAGGACAAGGCTGGTGCACTCTCCCACAGGGTACTGCATACAATCTTGCCTAACACCCAGAATTGTCATTTATAAACAGAGACTTCCAAAGCATGCAGGAGGAGTGAAATATCCCAACTTTCAGATATATAAAAATGCCTTTATTTTAAAGCAATTGGCTTCATTTAACCACTATGTAAACCATCTTTGTGATTCTCCTACGTGGATCAATGTTGAGGCCAATATTTTTGCCCCACTTTCCCTTTCTGGCTTTCTAATGACCTCCACATGGCCTAACATTACTTCATCCCCTTCTCTACACTCTAAATCCATTTGGAACAAGCCCCCTGTCGGGTCCTTTTCCTTAACTGAATTGGGGGTTATTTTCTTTTGGTTTAATAAGTTCTGCTTTATTAAATCTAACACCAATATGATATGGCATTTATAACGCGCCTATACACAAGTGTTTCGAGGCGCGATGAGGCAAGGGAGGGGGAACAGGGGAAGACAGACAGCAATCCTGCCAGGCCAAGTGTCATTCAGATCACGCAAGTGCATGGGAAGGGGAAAGGGGGAAAGTGCAGTACATGGGATAATAGAATAAATAGCAATAGGTAAAAGGTAGGTCAGCAGGTGGCAAGTGCAAGGGTAAGTGCAGACTTAACCAATAACGTCTATAGATGGTACTCCTTGGGTATCGAGCTTGTTAAAAATGTGTTCCATAATACTATAGAAAAAAATCCTTTTGCACCGCTTTGTCAACAATTCAATATTCCTGAATCTGATCTCTTCTTTCATAGATCTCTTATCAATTCGTTATTCAAATCTTTGCCTACATTAACTCAAAAATCCCCCTCTCCCCAGTTTATAAACCTTCTATTAAAGCTGCCAAGTTAAACACCTTTTTAAACGATATTCAGTCTTCTAACCTGTTAAATTCCAGTGTTAGGCAATATAAACTAGAATGGAATTTCCAACCCACTCCAGAAATGTGGACTGACATTTGGAAATGATCTTTGTCGACGTCTTTAGCTGCTAATCTAACTGAAACTCGTTTTTCTATTTTACACTGCACATGTTTTACTCCAAGAATCGCAACAGTTATCATTAACTCATGCAGCAAGTGTTGGCCCTGGTCACTTGCCTAATGCTGATTTCTTTCATTTAATTTATGACTGAAAATGTGTACAATCTTATTGGACTAATATAGATATGCCTGCAAAAGATTTTTCATTTTCAGGAACCATTATCACTTTGTAATCTTATGATTTGTTCTATTGTTAATCCATATTTGCACCTGATTGAATCATCTAAGATTGTAATGTATGTATTAGTGTTACATTCCACAACATTACTTCTAATTGAAAAGACCCCTCCAAATTCTCTTAATACTTAGAGGAATTTCATCTGCTCTATTCATTGTATTGAAAATGGCATGCTTTTTCCGTTAACTGTTTGCAGAAATTTGATAAAAATTAGTATATTTGTATCCAATATCTCAATGATACTCAGAGATGGTGGTTTGCTATACAGCGCTGATATCACCATATATAGATATTGTTTGCCCTTCCCTTATCTTTCCTATTGTTTTCTGTCTTGTATGTCTCCCCTGTATGTCCTACTTTCACTTTGCAAAATGTAACCACCATCATTACATTCTGCATATTTAAACCTGTTCAATCAGTATTAATGCATTATAAAATGTGATGAGATTTTTCATGTAATATTGTTATTGTACTTTTAGTATGTCTAATAAAAATTATTAAACTAAAAAAAAGAAAAAAGGCAGCACAGGGTTAAGAACAGCAAAATTAATGGGGATCCATATGAACTATGGAGGGAAAGTTGCAAAAAGAGAAATCTTTCCTAACAGTAAGTCATTTGTTATTTTAGTCATCTGCATCTTCTTGTTACTCTAACGACAGAGTTTGCAGGTCTAGATGGATCTCTGAAATTATATTGACCTTTACAATGAGTTGCAGCTAACTGCGTTTCTGTTGTTTTCTGTATAGTTGACTCCGACAGGAAGCAGCTCTTTGGTAAACTCCATGACATGTATACAAAACCCTGTGAAAACATGTGACAGGGTGTTCTCCCTGATAGAGAGCCTCACGCTACAGATCCGAAAGATGTTGGAAGACCCCAAGTCTGCAGGTAAGCAGCAGTTCCATATACACAGGTAGATTGATTTATCTAATATAATTGCTCAACTTTAGAAATGTCATGTTCAAGTGATGCAGTAAGACGTTTTAGTTGGTAATTGAGTTGGACAGTGAGGAATAGTTTTTTTCATCCTGGGGCTTGAGGTCTGGCATTGCTAAGCATGAAGTTCCGATCCTTGGGTAACAGTGTAGTGTCATCCTCTGCTCTCAAAAAAGGCACAGGGGAGAGGACCTTGGGATCCTCGTCATACTGCTCCCAGGCCCATCCACCTCTTGCTTGGGGTTGATGTGATCTTTATCACCCCTACCTCCAGAGCCTTCCCTCCACACGCAGGGGAGTGACCTCCACCTCCCCCACAGCAGGGGCTCTGGTAGAAGCCATTTACCAGTCACTGCATCAGTCACGAAAGCGGGGGATCAACCCCCTTCACCGGGTGGCTGCTACTCATTCATGTGTTTTTGGGCCTATAATAAATAGAGTATTTTTATACTTGCCTCTCTAAATTGAATTATTGTGTGCTTCACTGTGTGGACTCATTGTGGACCCCTGACCCCACTCACTTTCTCCTGAGGCTAATCCTTAACCATTCTCTGCGCTTACCTTGATTGGATTTGGCCAACCTCTGAGTTCACCTGTTCGCTCTAACTGTCCATCAGGCCAGAGTCTAGAAATCCATCTGAACAGTTTGGGTTTTCAGATGCTGAGAATCCTTCCTGGGCCATCCTGATCCTCCCACTGAACTGATTACTGCAGACCTTCCTGCATTGTTGCTGAAATCTGCTCCCACCCGGAAGGATGTGTTGGGAACCCCCACCTCATATGCTTCTCCGAGTCATCCAGGATGGCCTCCAATGCCATCTCCGTGCTGGGATGGTTTCTGCTGGCTTGCTGCCTTCCTTTCTCTGCTGAGTTGCTGCAACTGTGCTGGTCAGATTCTTCTGTCCTTCTGGAGCCCTATCAATTGCGGCTTTTTCTCCTGCTTAGTAAGTCCCAATAGTAGAATGACTGATTGTTTTTTTTTGTGGCCTTACTGGTCCTCATTGGCTCCGGAATCCAGTCCCTGGGTGACTGGATCCGCCCCTTGCCCTGTAATAGAAAAGCTGTGTTTACTGGGTTGATTCACCCTCCTGGAACTTTATTTTCAGAAACATCGATAAAAGCCTCTGCCCTGGTGGGCTATTCCTCATGCTCCCCTTCGGGCTCCCTGTGGCCCGTAGTTGAAGATCTTTGCAGGTGTCTTTTGCGTTGGGGGTAAATCCTGCAGATCTGCATCTTGTCCTGGGGCCGCTTCTTCCACCTGGACCTGCATCTCTTCGAGGGGTCTTCGTTGGCATAGCCTGGGTTTGTTTTCTGCCAAGTCTGCACCTTTTGCCATGGCTTTTCACCCTTACACCAGAACACCCTACTTATTTTGTTTTTTTCTTTTGGAAACTTGAAAACTTACCTTAAACCTAGGGCTGGATCTATCAGGTAGCACCGGACAGTGACATTTCTCATGGCTTCCTTATGGGTCCCTGTAGTTTAGGTCCAAAGTCGAGAATTGTCCAGCTACTGATTTCCGTTGTGTTGCTCGGATATGCATCGTTACTTTGTTTCAGCTGTGGTTACTAGTGCATCATTTACTGCCCGAAGAATCTAAGGAGTCCAAGTGACTAGCACTACCGGTTTGATTAATTATGATCTGGCGTGGTTCTCCTGATTTTAACTGCTTCTATGAATTCCTGCTTACGCGGTTGTCGTTGAAATGCCTTGCTACTAAGTGTCACTGTTGAGACATGTTTATCTGCCTTTACGTGTGATGTAAGGAGGCATTAAGACTAGTACTGTAAGCCTCAGCTATTCTTGTCTCTGTGGGTTTATGTTCTGACGTGTAACTCCTTTTCTCCCCTGTTAGGCAGTTTTACATAAATTGCTGTCTGTGACAGAACTTGAAAATGCCCACCTTGGGTGACAGGGTTGTACCCCCCTAGATTTAGCCTGAACTACTCAAAGGTTTGATAGTATTGGCTGAGCAGCCAGGCTTAGTCCCGGAGGGATAGAGTATGTAGTGATTTATTGTATATACACTAAAGCTTTATAGGTAAATCAAGTGCGTACTATTCACGCAGTAATATCACAGTAGAATAAAAGGTATCGCGCTTTAAATCGCAAATGAAAAAAACACAACTACTGATATCAAAGTAGAACGCATTAGAAGAACTTGTGCAACTTCAGTTAACCCCTGCTTAACCAATCTTTACAATTCCAACCCTATACTAGGTAAGACACACAGAATCAAGGGGGGCACTGGGGGTCCGGTGACCAAAGGCTGAGGGGGAAGGAAGCAGGTAAGCAGTAGACAGAGCAGAGTCTATGCCGGTTTCTTCAAGTTTGCAGGTAAGTACCAGTTAGTTGATCAAGTTGGGGCTCCATGGGCGGTTATCCCAAATGAGACGCTGGGTGCCCTGGAAGGGGGGGTGCAAGTCACAGCTTAACTGCAGCCCTCCAAGAACACATGAACAATGCAGTGAGAACGAGGTAAGTACCTGGGCTCGGGACAGTACCCTTTCAATGAAGAATTTGGTGCAGCAGGTTGGTCCCTAAGGTGAGGTGACAGTTGTCCCTGGTTTGGGTGCCTTTGCCTAGGCGGCTGAAGAAGGAACTTCGGAGAGAACAGATGGGTGCACTCGAGTAGAGGGACGCTTGCCCAGTAGTGGATCTTCACGGCACTAGTGCATTGTAGCCTTTCAGAGTATTCGGGTCAGCGAGGGTTGGCGTCCGGTAGACTGCTATTTGATTCTCGGTCCACAACTCGGCTGAGGGACTGTCTAGGAGCGGAAAAGAGTCACTGTAGGCCCAGAACGATGCCCACCTAGTTCCAGCCGAAACCATGTTTTACAAGACGTTGCACTGCACAATGGCACAGGTCCCAGGATTTTGGGAGTTTGCAGCCCGAGAAGGTCAGAGCTCTTCGCTCATCCGTCTCCAACTCCCTCATGGTCAGCCGCTTCTCGAAGCAACGAGCTGGGGGTAGATCTCTCTCCGCAGCAGGGGCCTCCCTCTGGAACAGCCTTCCTGCCTCCCTGAAACTTGAGGAGAACCATCTCCGGTTCCGGAAGCACCTCAAAACCTTCCTCTTCGCTTCTGCCTTCTCTCTCCCTCTCCCCTGCTAAACCTGCTTAACTCCCCACTGAATTCAGCACTAAACCTGCATCTGGGCCTCTCTCAGCAACCTCGGTCCAGGGCCCAGCCACTCTCCACTTGCACTGCCTCCCTGGCTCCCCGCACTGTGGGACTGTCACTGTATCCCTACAGCCCCCTTCCCAGCACTTGCTCTGCACTTACCTCGCACTTGCCACCAGCTGGCCCTTTTTATTTATTATTTATTATTTTTTACGCTACTTACCTTGTACTGCACTTTCCCCCCCACCTCCTCCCCCTGCACTTCCTCCTTTTTCCCCTTACCTCCACACTTGCGCGATCTGAATGACACCTGGCCTAGTAGGATCGTTTGTCTGTCTTCCCCTTGTTTCCCCTCTCTCCCTGCCTCGTCGCGCCTTGAAACACTTGTGTATAGGCGCGTTACAAATACCATATCATATCATATCATATCATGGTGCAAAATGTAGGTGGTCTCAGTCCTGGGGGAGGAAGTCATCTTCAAGAGATCTTCCCTGTCGCTCGGAATTCAGGGTCTGGTCTTCAGAGGTCACTCAACGGCTCTGCCGGTCGCCTGGAAGTTGCTGGGAAGTCGTTCTATGAATTTGTCTTTGGGTCTTCAGTCCAGTGGCCGACTCAGAGTTTCAGCTCCAGGACCCTCGCCTTTTATGCAAGAAAACTGGCTGAGCCCACCTATCACCAGACAGGCTTCTCATGCAATTCTGGGGGGTGGTTGTCAAACGGTACATCCAGTTTCCCGGCACACACTGGTTCTAGGCAGGCACACTGCAGGACAAAGAAATGGGGCATTTCAGTAACCTACCCCACTTCCTGCCCTTTCAGGCACTCAGAGAGCCTTGGCGAGGTTTCCAATGGAAGCCTTTCAAAGACAATTCACTCATCAAGACCTCCCCACCCAGGCAGGTAGAAGAAGGCTCAAATAAGAACATGTCATCATGAGCCGGTCTTAAAAAGGTACTGCCACCATGTTAGGCAAATGGTGAACCTAGTGTCCCCTGTCGCATCTGCAAAGACAGCCTGAGACAAAAGTCCACAAAAAGTCGTGCAAAAAGGTACACTGCCACCAGCCTGTTAGATGAAGTTGCAACAGTAACTAAGTTACTGAAACAGTGTGAAAAGGGAGACAAGGTTTCTCCTCAGCACTCCACATAAGGTGGGGTGTGCTTATGTCACAAAATAAAATACAGGACGGACAAAAGGGTGTCTGTCCCCCCTGCCCTGATAACATGTGTTAACACAGGTAAGATCACAAGGAAAGCTCAAAAAGCTTTCAGCAACACTGCACAGAAAGTGCTGTGCGCTGCAATTAAAACATGTACTTTTTCATTGCTTTTCCTGTGGTATTGCTGACTTTGTTGACCTGTTGTTCTCGCAGCTTTTTATAGTACTATTTATCGTGTCTTGGAGGGAACAGCACTGTATTTTTTTTCCTACTCTTTTAATATTGTAATGTATTTGAAATGTTGTAAATAATAGCGTAAAATCCAAAAAGAAAAGCACTACAAAATAAGAATAAAATGTAGATGCCAGAAAACAGGGTGGAAAGCAGAACTCCATAAAAAAGTATCAAAAAGAGATTTAAAAAAAAGGGTTTCTCAGTTTAGAGTAAAAATAAAGTGTGTTGAAAAAAGGTTCCCATTCACTCAGGAGAATTAGATTTTTAAAAAACAAAGTCCTGGTAATATCCCCTACTAGCTCTGGATGTCTTTACTGTGTAGGGTGCGTTTGCATCACCCATGTTCCTATGTGCTGGAGGGGCTGGAATATTCTGTTCATTACTTGTATGGCAGCATGCGTCCTAATCAGGACTGTGTAAATGTAAAGTTTCACTACATGCATGTTCCCTTGCCCACGCCCGTTTAAACTATATGCATAGGAGCCATCAGTGGGTTGTGCCCCGCCTATTGGCATTTTGGGTGAGCACTCTCTTCATTGGCATTTGCTGTTTTTATGCATACACTAGCTGCTTCTTGTGTGTTGCCTAAAGTGCTTATTTTTAACTTGATAGATTTTAGTTACTTTATTAAAATGTTTGTTTTACGTATCAGTGTAAGGTGATTTCTTTGCTTACCTGTGGGAACTAGCTAATCATCCTACCAGCCCCCCTTCCTTTCTGAAGTGAATCCTGACTATTCTGTCATGTTCACCCCCTTTAGAGGAACTTGGCTTTCATAACCCCTTGGGGTTGCCATAATGGCAAGTTTTTTTATAGCCCTCCCTAACACATGGCCATTCATTCAGCGTTGCAGGCTCTGCGCTGAGCCCAGAAAAGAGCATAAGGCAAGGGTCTCCCGTACACCTTAATCCTCCTCCCTGGAAGGTGGTGAGTGAACACAAGCTGCAATTGGCCCATTGACCCCTGTGGGATACTAGATATTACGTTGGGACTTGAGGGTAATTGTGTTTCGGAGGCCTGTGAGCATCACTAAATGCCCACTAAGACTTTATGGAGGTGTGTAAACATTTCATGATGCTGTGAGAACCCTTTCTCTGTTTTTACTGTAGTTTGAAAAGTTATTGAGTACTTGTGTGTAAATATTTTTTACTTATTTCATAAACTCTACTTTATTATAAAGAAAGCTTCTGTTTTTTGGCTATTTATTTTTGCACTGTTTCCGAATTCATCCATACTTATTTTTAGTTAATATTTGTGCATGTGTCCATGTTTATTGGTTATTTAAAATGTTTCAAATGGACATTTTTCCACATTTATTCAACACATAAATGTGTTAAACTATTTTTCTATTTTTTTTCTCCATTTTTATAAATAAGTACAGATAGAAAACTGATTGATTTCTGCCTGTACTTCTGTTTTAAAATCTGTTAAAATGGATAACGGATGCCTCCGTTATCAATGATATATTTTACATATCTATTGTGTGGCCCACTTCTTATTGTGTAATTATGAAACATATGTACTGAGACTTTAAAGTAGATCATAACTTCTGGAGAATTGCCTTGGCTCCAGTCTATAGCTGCTGTAGGTATTTACCTGATAAATCTGTTTAGAGAGCTGAGGCCCCGTCTGAGTTTAAAGATGGGAAACTAAAACCACGTTTTGTAGCTAGATTAACCAAAGCTGAAGTGGTTAAAGCCACCTTGGAGTTTTGAGAAATTCTTAGAGGAAAAGGCATAGGGCGGTCATCTCGCTCCAGCTTCTATCACAGCTTTTACTTCAACCCTAGGCCCTTCGGGAAATAGAGCAGGAGCCCCTCCTCAGAATTAGGGCTTTAGAGTTCCATTTTAAAACGTGTTGCTGATAGTAAAGGCCAGGACATGGAACTAAAATAATGAGGAGGGATTGCAGACAAAGAAAGGAAACAACCAAACTGTAGATAACAATATTGGAACTTGAAGCTGCTAAGCTGTTGGGTCACACTCCTTCCCTGACATTGAATAACCTCTGGATTTTCTCATAATCTTATCCTAGGTTTCCAAAGGAGGTGGCATGCATGAGTTGGCAATTGTTTTCTTGGTTGACTTGTTTTGAAATGGGTTGCAGGGTGCATGGCATAATAGTGAAAGAGCTGGCTGTGTCTCTTATGAATGAGTAGACTCACCAAAAGTGGTTCTGAAGCGATTCTGCAGTTGGTTGATGAAGAGCAAGAGGTGTCTGAAAGCCGGAACAAAGTCGTACATCTTTGAGGCATGACCAGTGTGGTCAGGCTAGTGTACGGGTGCGATTGTATCACTGAATTACATAAGCATTTTGCTGATTCCGAGGTTGGGGCTCGAAGAAGGTAGCCATACAGTAGCTGCTGATTTGTGGGGTTCTGCATGGACAAGGGGGCTCCCCATTCTCCTCAGTAGTCTTAAGAGAGCAAGAAGCATAGACAGGGTTCAGTCATGCGTGCATCCAAACGGTCGCCAGAAATAAAGCTGGAAGTTTCGTGGGGTGGTAATAGACTATTGGAACCCGGACCGAAATTCAGGGAGAGTGGCAGAATAAGATCCAGGCAGGGTCCAACATTACGATACCTCAAAAACACAATTAAAAAATAATATAAACAAGATATGTATAGTTGTTGCTGTGCAAAGAACGCTGGAAAAGAGGGCTAGAAGTGTGACATGCACTCTTGTCTGTATAGTAGTTGCAGAATACAGGAGCATACGTCAGCTGTGGATAGAGGTTTGCAGGGGTGGAAGGGACTATTCTTTCTCACCCTTTGCACAATGCGTAGCCTCTAACTTGTGCTTTAATGAACTGCTAAAATCCCAGGAAAGTCTGTTCACGGTGTGGTATAATGTACTGGGCCTTTCTGATTGTGTCTAATGCAGACTTGAATGTATTTTGTTTTTTTCTCTTCCTTCTTTGGCTCAGATCTGCAGCTTTACCACAGTGAGACCCTAGAGTTGATGTTGCAGCGCTGGAGCAAGCTAGAGCGAGATTTCCGGATGAAGAATGGCCGCTATGACATCAGCAAGATCCCAGACATCTACGACTGTGTCAAGTACGACGTGCAGCACAATAGTGCCCTGAAGCTGGAGGGGACAGAAGAACTCTTTAAACTCTCTAAAGCTCTGGCCGATATCATCATTCCCCAGGTAGCACTTTCTGTGACACGTCCACCTAGTATCTGTCTTTCTTTGCATGAAATTGAGATTGTAGAGGAGGCTTTGGTATTTAAAGCAGACTTCTTTTGAAATATTGTTTGTGTATTAAGCATTGCTAAATTATCAGAGGCCACCATCACCCTGAAAAAGGAGCCTAACTCCTCTAGTGAGTTTCGCAACAGTTTTGTGTTTTCCCGGTGTAAGAAACCAGAAGGTGTCTCACCTGCTAGTCCCTGGGGATCTGTCCTCCAGGTGGCCAAGACACGGACATCGCTTTTGGATCCAGTTCCTGGAGACAGACCAGTGCGGGAGGATCACCTGGATGGAGCCTCTTCGGGTATTGGGACACCGGATGGTGATACGCATTATCCCCTTCCCTGTAACACCTTTTCCCCATGCTACCAGGTAGAATACTTAGGAACTCAACTCCCCCTACCCCCAACACAAAAACATTCTCACGGACAGCTCACTGTGAGAGAAAATGCACTAACACTCGAGCTGTATACCTGACATGTCCCAATACAATGGTCAGGCAATTACTACTGACCATTAAACACACCTGACTTCCATTAACCTTCCCCACACGGATAAAGGGCGGAGCATGGGAGCCCACCCTAAGCAGGGCAAAGCACAAGAGTAAGCAGCAGTTCCAAGATGGCAGTTTAATACAATGCGAAAGACGGCAAAACCGAAGGGGAACTCAAGGAGGCAAGTGCCCTTGACCTTTTAAATGAAAGACCATTACTTTCATGAACCTTCGAGAATAGGAAATGTAAGACCATGAATCAAGGCTAAAGAATTCTGCATTGTGTGTTGTAGGTACCCGGGGCTCTCCCGCGTCGACAGTCAAGGCGGGGAGAATACTTTACCACCGTGGTACTGTCCTTGGCTCCTACAACAAAGTAGCGCCAGTGAGCTGGGGAGACTGATATCAGACCGGTCTGTGTTGAAGCCAAACTTGCAAGCAGCAACATTGTATAGTGAAAGTTGAAGAGAACAGTGTATGAAGCGTATGTGGCAAATGCTAAAGAGTGATCAGGAATCGTGATATCGAAGTGGTCCTGCAATGGGTAAGGCAAAACCCTGTGCACATTCGAAAGTCTCTGATAGTAATAGCATAAAGAAAGTTGACAAAGTGGATGAAGTTGGTCCGAGCCTGGCGGAAGGAGACTAATTGTGTTAAAAGGGATCTGAGCCCAGCTGATGGGGATCCGATTTGACTAGTGAATCGCCAGAGAAATTAAGTACTTCTGAAAGAAGAGACTTTGAAAGACAAAGAGGCTTGGGCATGGAAGGTCCTGATGCTAAAGATTGAACTGTATCCTCTTGCTAGAGGTGCTAGAGACTGTGCTAAACTCTAGTGTACCGCCTTGTCCTGTGCTGAAACGTGGGGGAGGACAGCGGCATGAACATCCTGACTGATCATTTTGCGAGTACTTTTCTGTTTCCTAACACCATTTCCCACACTATTTGTATTTAGAAGCAAGGATTGGCAATAGGTTTATTAGTATAGGCCCTTTTATTTTGAAAAGACACCACTACGACTGCGTTATTATTTGATATTAATCAGTCCAATGATGGTAGCTTGCTCCCATCGGGTGATCTAGGATTAGATAGTTTTCAACCCTTTTCTGAAGTTCAATAAACACTCTTGAACTGTGGTCACTTGTCTGTCTTACTGTTGATACCATGCCTTCCTTACACCGGGTGCTGGACTTGTAGACAATCGGGTAGTTGTAATTCTACTGTTGCTATTGCTTGATGGCAGCATCTTACTTGAGGCAGAACCAAGTACTGATGTTTCCCTTCTGTGGCCATGTATCTGAGTTTTATGGAGCCCTTAAAGAGCAACTTCCATGGGGAAAAAACACAATCCTTAACACACCTGCCAAATCCCACTGGGGATGCAATCTGCTTTTAAGTCCCCGGGAGGAGAAATGTATTTCTGACATTGCTTAAGAGCATGGCATTTTATTTGCCTTTTCCAAAGCTTAGTGTTACTGCCTCCTGGATCGCCCCCTTCTACTGAAGTCCCCCTGTGTGCAACCTTTATTCTGGTATGCTGCCCGAAGTAGCCCATAGGGCTACCTGCGCGGGGTGGTTTTGGTCCCAGGGTGATTCTCTCACCCTGAAAGCATGTTGAGGAGTAGCCTAGTGTCAGCAGTGATCAAAACTAGATGGCACCTTTTTCTGTATTTGCAGTCTAGTGCACCTAAATGGTTGCCATTCGGGTACTGATCTATTTTTTAATCCCTCCTTCCTTTGTGGCCTGCTTTGTCTAGGTGTACTGTGAGGCATGGGCAAAATGCCAGTTTTGCTGGCGTAGGTTTATCCTGAACTCACAAGGGCAGCTTTGGTTGTGGTTTAAACTTGTGTATACTGTTTTAAAGTGCTCCAGACGTCCCAGTCTACATCCACTGTGAGAGTGGCTCTGTTTTTGGCGGTTTGTAGTGCACACCTGATTGTCTGGCCGCAAAACCTTTGTGTGCTGCCTTTGATGTGATTGGTGGGCTGGCTGAGGACAGCCCCTGAGTGAAGGTGCGGGAAGCATTGTGTGCATTCCTCTGATCCATTCCTGATCCTTACCTGAAGACTGCTGCTGAGAGCGCTGGCTGGGCCTCAGTCGCTGGGCCCAGGATCCTTTGCCCTGTGCAACTTTTTTCTCCTTGCTGATGGAATCCCATCTACGGCTCTTCCTTCCCTGTGCGTTCTGGATCCCTGGTACCGTCCTTCAAGCCTAGAGGTCTGCAGCTTTTGATTTCAGACTACTGATTGCACCAGCCCTAGTCAGCATAGCCAATGGTGTGAGATCATGACAATCAGTCCAAAACATCTGGAGAGCCACAGGTTGCCATCCCATGTTCTAGCCTAGGTGACCCAGGTTGGCTTGTACATCTATGTAGCTTGGTGCCGCTCCTTCCTGCTGCACTGTTGTATGTTAGATCTCCTTTGCAATTTTTGCTGGACTCTTGGATTTTTTTAGCTGTCTCCTGAGTGAGGGGACCCTTTTTCCCATTCACCCATTCTTTTACTATGTATATGGAGACCCTTGTTCGTTACTTTTGTGCTTTATTTTTATGAAGTCATGTTTTCTTTCATATTTCCTAAGGCATCTGTAATTTACTTTTGTAGCACGCAGCACCTTTTGTGCAGTGCTACTGGGAGCCCTTTGACAGGACTGGACTGGGAACCAAAAGAGGCCCTGGAAATAATTTTAAAAGTGGCCCAGTATTACACATTTTCAGAAAATCCAACCCTTTTACTGTGAGAAAATGTGAAAATAAAATGGGTTACCACACAAAAGAGGCCCTAGTCTGTCAAAATAAAAGGGCCTATACTAAAAAACCAATTGCCAATCCTTACTTCTAAATACAAATAGTGTGGGAAACAATGTTATGCAAAATAAATGTGTTTAAGAAATGATATGTCCGGATATTCAAGCCGTTGGCTTCCCTTCCCCACGTTTTCAGCACGATACAAGGCAGCAGACTCAAGCTTAGCACACACTCTGGCTTCTCTAGCACGAGGATGCAGTACAAATCTTCAATATCATGGCCTTCTGTACCAAAGGATCTTTGTCATTCAAAGTCTTATTTCAGAGCGCCTGATGCAACATGACAAACTCTTCTTAGGATTTCAAATATACATCTTCTCAGGTGATTACTGTTCACCCCAGGTCCCCCTCCACCGGACTGAGACCCACTGACACAAAACCTTCAATTGGTCTCCCTCTGCCGGGCTCTGACCAACTCTTCTTTATCAAACTTTTTCTACTTCATCAAAATCGAAGACTTTCGACTGCGCAGGATTTTGCTTGACCAGTTGCAGAACCACTTTGATTCACAATATATTTCTCCCTTTTACTTTTGCCACTTGTCAGCAGGATACCTTACAGAGACCTTTGATTGTGCACCAACTTGGTGCCGGACCACTCTGCCAAATATATTATCTCTTGCTTTAAAGTTCAGTCGCTCATCAGCATTTTAACTTTACTTGCGTCTCTTACCACACACGTTTTAACAATCTTTGTTCCAGCGCTTTCCATACAATGTAGCTGCTTGCAACCTTGGCTTCAACACAGACCAGTCTTGTATTGGTCTCACCAAATCACTAACTGTGTTGATTTAACTGATGCTGCTTTGTTCTTGTCCAAGGATGGTACCACGGCAGCTGGTGATTCTCCCCTCCTTGATTATTGACGTGGGGGTGCCCTGGGTATGTCCAACACACTATGCAGCATTCTTCAGCCTGGTTTCCTGGTCTTTTTTTTGAAATTATTTTTTACATCTTTATTTACAATTTTCAAACAAATACAACAAGAAAAGGATAAAAGCATTATAAAGATGATCACATGAAGTATTTTCCAAAATAATGAATTAAAAATGAGCATCAAATAAGAAATACAATGACAGAGTAAACAAATCAATAAGAAATAATCATTAAACAAAGATACTCGCATAGTAAAATGACCCAAAATCCATAAAACAACCACAGATAAAACAAACTAATAGACAACCAAACAAAAAAATAAAAAATAAACAACAAACAATCCACACCAAACAAACAAACCATCAACCAAATACACTCATACCTCACTTCCATCATCTTGTGTTATATCACCATACAAATCAGTAAAAGGTTTCCACAAAAAACAATATTCTTTTTCTTTACCCTGCTTCTTGGATAGAATCAAGTCATATTCGGACAATATAATCAGATCATTAATCCAGTCCTCTATATTTGGCTTTTTTCTAGACTTCCATGATTTGTTTCACTGCCACTACTAACACCTTATCTATCCAACACCTATATAAACGGGTTGTCAAACAACAACAACCTCTCTTTGCCAACAATAAAACCTGAAAGGGCCCTCTCGGAAAGGATATTGACAAAGTAACGTTTAATCTATCCAGTTTCCTGGTCTTATGCTTTCTATCCTCGAGGTTTCGGGAGAGTAACGGTTCCTTGTAGAAAAGGTCAAGGTAGCTGCCCTCCTTGCGATCCCCTTCGGTTTTGCTGTCTTTTCGCTCTCGTTCAGCTGCCATCTCGAAACTGCTTTTTCCAAGTGTGCTTTGCCTCGCTCAGAGTGTGCTCTCATACTCTGCTTTTTTTCCGTGTGGGGAAGCTTAATGAAAGTCAGGTGTGTGTGATGGTCAGTAATTGCCTGAGCAGTCGGGTATACTGCTCGGGTGTTAGTCTGTTTTCTCTCATAGTGGGCTGTCCGTGAGAAAATGTTGGTGTTGTAAAGGGATAGAGAGAGTAGAGTTCCTAAATACCTATCTGGTAGGATGGGGTAAAGGTGTTACAGGGAAGAGGATACCGCGTCTCACCATCCGGTGTCTCACTCCCACTCCCTGAAGACTCAAATCCCAGGTGATCCTCCAGCACTGTTCCTTCTCCAGGAACTGGATCCAAAGGTGATGGCCATGTCCTGGCCACCTGGAGGACAGATCCCTGGAGACTAGTGGGTGAGACACCTCCTGGTTTCTCACAGTAGAAGGATACTTTTTATCCTTTTTTATATTTTCTATTGTGAGATCAGCACATGTGGAATGCTGGGAGGTTACATAGTCTCCCCTTTCTCACTGCTCCTGTAACATTTATGTTACAGTGACATACATACCTGAATGGCTGGTGGCAGTGGACATGGTCTACAGACTTTTGTGCTATTATTACCCACAGGATGTTTTCACAGCCCCGGTAATGCACAGAAAGTTCACCATTGACTAAAATGGTGGCTTCTTTCACCATTTCTTTTGTGCGTGTCCTTTCTTGGTTCTTCTGCCGTCCTGGTTGGGGGAGGGCCTGGTATGACTCTTGTCTATGGTGGGAATCCCTCGGAAAGCCTGCAACGGCTCCATAGTGTCTGTGAAGACAAGAAATGAGGGAAGAGTCTGAAACCCTGCGTCCCTTTGTCTTCTGGCTTGCCTGCCTGGATCCACTTCCAACTGGGAGGCTGGCTGTCCTGAAAGGACAGCCACCCCAAAGATTGAATGTAGCATGAGTACTGATTGGCTGGATTCCTGGATAAATGGCCTGGTTCTGGAAGCTGAAGACAAGGCGACCACTGGAACAGAAGAACCAAAGATGAAGACAACTAGGGACGCCTGCATGCCCTTACAGTACCGGTAGAAGCCTACTGAAGTGACTGCTGCTGTCTTGACCATGTTTTCTAATTGACAGGCAAGCCCTGAAGAAGACGACTTCCTCCCATGGACTAGTGCGCATAATCAGTCCCAAAGAGACCTGCAATTTCAGCCATCGCACGACATGCTGCAACCTTCCTGGGCTGCAAACAACCAATACTCTGGGACTGGTGACCACCTTGCAGTGCATAGTCTTCCAAAGAGCAAATCTTCCTGAAGGTTTTGGACTCTTGCTGGACCTCCAGAAGCAAGATTATACTCCTCAAAATCCCCTCACCTGAGTGCTTGACCGAGCAAGCGAGGCGAATCGATCGGACGAGAACATTTCTTCACTGGTGTCACTGAAAAGGTGCCAAATCCGCTTTGGAGCATGAAGAATACTTTGATGGTAGTCCCCCTCTCTCAGCTGCTGCTGTGAAATCCCATCCAGGGTCCCTTCTTTCGTCACCACGGCCAAGGAACAGGAGACTGTGTCTTCAGCTGCTACTGTGCGAAGGCATCCAGATTCACCCTCATCACTCCTCAGGTACTGTTGACTCATGGTAATACTTACCTAGAGTGATTTTGTTGCTCCTCTG
Source organism: Ambystoma mexicanum (assembly GCF_040938575.1). NCBI lineage: Eukaryota > Metazoa > Chordata > Amphibia > Caudata > Ambystomatidae > Ambystoma > Ambystoma mexicanum. The sequence goes on along the minus strand of NC_090934.1, from coordinate 1,471,040,843 downwards.
TGGCTAGGGGTGTAATTTGTGTAGTTGGGAGTTAACCCATCTATGTTCGCCCTGGCCTAACACTCCCTGGAACGCATGCAGGGAGCCTTCTCTGAAGTCCCTGAACCCTTTTAGCAACAAGAACCTTTACTTAACTGCTACCTACACAAGATTTCCCACTTTTGCCTGCCTTTGGACCTCGAGTCTGACCCTGGAAAAGACTCAGAACTAAATGGGGCAGGAATCTTAAAGCCTAGGCTCTGTAAAAATACCTTGGGCCCTCAAAAGGGATAAAGAAACAGAAATTACACATGGTGTTCCAGGTGATACAATTGAATCATCAACATCCATACGATACCTTGGAATTATATTTAGCACATCGATTTGAGAATGGCCCTGGCACTAGGACTTGATATGCAGAATGACCATGTATGCCTTGCAAGGCGCAAAACTGCAGAACGATTAGGGGAAATTTTCTGTGCGCCCCATTCTATTAATTTACTTGAATAAAGTGCTGCCGGCAATCACATTTGGCGCGGAAGCGGCATGGAACCTCGACTCCAAACTTTGGGAGGCACCAGAAGGCCTTTTTTGGCAAAAGGTGCTCAAACTGCCACGCTATGTTTCAATGGCGAACCTGCGACATGAACTGGCCATACATTCTCTACTCAGTACAGTAGTTTGGAAATCATGTGGAGCACTGCGAAAAATGAGACAAAATCCTACGCTACCTGCATATAACATTTTCAAAGCTAGCGCACTTAAGAGTGTAGGCCAACAAAGTAGATAAAATCTTGGCAACTGCAGACATAAAGAAAGAGTCGCTTCAGGTTAATCCGCAATTAGTAAAGAAACGACTCCAAACATGGAGTTCGATCTTAAATTTAGAGAAAAGAGCCACATTACATAGCACAATCTATCTTGAAATTACAGTAAATGGTTTAGATGCACAACCAAAATATTTACTAAAATGTCCATCTCATCAACATCGCAATCAATTTCTGTGGCTTCGGCTAAATGCACTGAAAACAAAAGATATGCAGTGGTTAAGGCGAGAGAGGGAAACTAAAGACAATCTCTGTAGACACTGCAAAAAAGAAACCAAATCATTACAACTTCTGATCACAGTATGTCCATCAATCTCAAATCAAAGGTTGTGTCACGTTAGGTTCTCATTTCTGCAAAATGGAAACTCGGACGAATGTTGGAATCGGGTGATTTCAGGTCACAACACGAAAATAACCTGTGCAATGATTGATTTCATAGACGCAATACTGAAGGAAACCTAAAGATCAACAGAACACAATGATAATGAACCCACATAAAGGTGGAAACAAAGTATCGATTGATTGTGTGCTGCGCCGGCCAATGTAAGGGAAGGGTCATCGCGATCTGAAAGATGATGGGATTCTTTGATGTAACATTGTAATGAAAATTTGTATAAACTAAAGATTACAATAAAAAAAAGTTTTTAGTAACCTCCTATGTCCGTCCCCTTTCCTCCATAATGTGTGGGGTGTTCCTCCTTAGGCACGAGACCAGAACAATTTTTCTCCCAAAAAAAAGGGCATTTCCCCTTTAAAGTCTAGGCGCAGATATGGATGGGACCACACCCCCATAGCCCCGCCCTCTGGCGCCTGGCTCCAGACCCCTATTTTCGCACTGACTGGACAGGACCTTCGTCCTGCAGGATCCCGGAAGTTTGCAAATTTTTCAGCTTTTCCCGCTGCATTTTTTTATTATTACAACCAGCCTCCAGTGCCTCGCCTGCCCAGGCGCATGTTGGCTCAAGCAGGCTTCAGCAGTTGTGCCTACCCAGGAGTTGTTTCCCTGTGTCTGATTCGCATACCCTCTGTCTACAGTGTTTAGGAGTGGGTCACTGTTGTGAAGATTGCGTGGCCTGCCACACCCTTATACCACGCTCGAAGAACTGGTATTGAAGAACTGTTTCTCCAGCATGGGGTCTGGCATGGATTCACATCCTCATGAATATTCCCCGTCGTCAGGCTGGGAATCCTCGGTAAAGAAAAAATCAGTATCAGTTTCGTTTCTGATCTGTCTTTCTTAGTAGTAACCAATCACTGATCTCTGGGTCATACTGCCCCCAGCCAATGACTGCCATCTCCCTAAGCCCCGCCTCTGGCAGCCATCTCCAGATTTTTACTGCACGCTCAAGTGTTGGGAGTCCTCGTGTTTAGCTCTTGAGTTTTTTTACTGTGTTTTCACGTTTTTTCAGGAGAATTTCTAATTTTTTCGGTTTAATCGAGCCTCAAGCTCCACCGTTTCTACTTCCGATAACGGGGACCCGTTTCGGAATTCTTCTATGCCCCTCAAGGGTGAAGTTTTCGTCGAGTTCACACTTCTCGGAGGATTGTGGAAGATCTACGGCCTACCTCAAGGACATGGCCCAGGACAAAGGGAGCTCGACGCCCGGATCCAAGCTGTTCAGGAACTGCCCTGGATGCGGATTATATAACGTTTTCAAGGAGGACGAGCATTCGCGATGTCTCTACTGCCTCCATGGGGACAAGACGCACGTGGAGAAGGACTGTGCGTTCTGCAAGAACCTTTCTGAACGGACCAAACAAGATCGTCGTTCCCGCCTCACCACCTGGCTGGAGAAGGGCACAGCAAGTGAGAAGGCGAAGAAGAGGTCTGAGCGGGCTTCTAAGTCCATTGAGGGCACCCTGGCGACGGGGGCCCAACAGAAGGCCAAGTACCGCGAGTCTGCGGGCTCCGGGAGCGCCGAAAGGTCGGGCTCTTAGGTTGTTAAGCAGGGTGCTACTTCTCCGACATGTTCGACCGCGAGCCAGCGCTCTGGGTCGGGGAAGAGGAAGTCCAAGAACCCGGGTAGGCCGCTGGAGCGGACCCGATCGATCTCGAAAGGGGAGCGAGGCGTTGACCCTCCCCCCAAGGCGAAGGCCCAGGACGAAGGGGGAGAGAGGCGTTGACCCTCCCCCCAAGGCGAAGGCCCAGGACGCACTTAAGGTGGAGCCGGCTGAGTCTACGCCAATGGAAACAGCCTCTCGGCCCAGAGTATCCCTGCTGCCGTGGAGGGAATCCTCTTTCCAGCCCATCGCGAAGACCCCCGTGAAGCCCCCTGCTGAAAAAGAGGGGGGGGCCGGTGGCTGTTACAGACTCAGAATCAGCCTCTGAGGAGGAACTGGTAGAGACCTAGAGGGGCCTCAACGAAAGGTCCATAGGCCTCAACGAGAGGTTCATAAACCTCAACGAGAGGTTTCGAGAAGGTTCGATCCCAGGGGACGGTCCCTGCTGACGTGATCGAGGATAGCGACGAGGACGACGAACAGGGCCCACTGGAGCAGCCATCCCGTCCGTCGCAGCCATTGTCCGAGCCCCAGGATAGCTCGCCGGCCATTTTGTTGGCAATCCAATCCTTATGTACCGAGATAAGGACGAGATTACCACGCACCCCGACGGAGGAGCCAGAACCAGGCCCGTCGGGAAGCCATCCGAAGAAGCGGAGGAGAGTCCACCCCGTTCCGCCCTTCGTGCCTGCGAGACTGGTAGACCCCTCATCCACCTCGCAGGGAGAGGATACGGTGAGGGATACGGGGACGGACGATGACAGCGGCGATGACACAGTAAACATCCCGTCGTCATCCTCCCCGCGGGCGTCCCCAGCCGACGAGGTTGGCTCTTTCCACGCCATGATAACCAGGGCATCTGAGCTCTTCCAGCTCTGCCCTTAAGAACAGAAAAAGGAGGGGTTTCTGTACCAACGACGAGAGGCTAAAAGGAAGACGGTCCTCGCGGTGCCTTTACTCGACGACATCTGGGACGAGGGGCTTGCTGTCCTCAAGAACCCTGCCACGACACCCGCCAAGAGGGACAGGTACGAGAAGAAGTACAGAGTCCCTGATGCCGCCCCCTTGTGCCTCAGGGCCCAGCCCACGCCGGACTCGGACGTGTCGGCAGCGGCTAAGAAGAAGGCAGCGGGCGTGGCGGCCTCAACTTCCACTTCCCTGCCGGACAGCGAGGGTAAGAAGTTGGACTCTATGGAACGAGGAGTCATCTCGTCGGCGGCGACGACGATTAAGGCGGCCAATGCCTTAGCGATCGTGGCCCGCTACGACAGGGAGCTCTGGTTCAAGATAGCTCCCCTGCTAGATTTCCTGCCTAATGACAAAAGGGCAGAGGCCGTGAAATTCTGCAGGAGGGCGAGGTGGCGTCGGATCGCCCCATTACGGTGGCAACGGACATTGCCGATACCGGATTTTGCCAACTGGGCAACGGAGTTTGCCTCCGACAACGAGGATGGCTCAAGGTGACAGACTTTCGCCAGGACGTCCAGACCAGAGTGTTGGACATGCCGTTCGACGGCAACAACCGCTTTGGTAAGGCGGTGGATGAGTCTCTACAGGCCATCAAGACCGACTCGGAGACGGGCCGGGCCCTTGGGGTGCTTCAGCAGCGACGGCCCTTTCGGAGCTCTGGAGGCAGACAGGGTGCCTTCAAAGGATCCAGCAGTGGCTCCTCCACCTACCGCCAGGCGGCCTGCTCCTCTTCCCAGGAGGCCTACAGAGGTTGCGGCAAGCAAGGGGGTTCCCGCCGTCATCGCCAAGGAAGCCAAGGAGGCCAAGGCGGCAAGGCCGCTTCCAAGCAAGACTGACCCGGCCGGGTGGTCGGGCCCCCACCGAAGCACCCCAGTGGGAGGCCGACTGACGAAGTTCGTCAGGGTGTGGGAGTCCATCTCCACCGATCGTTGGGTGTTGGACACCCTGGCCAATGGGCACTCGCTGGAATTCCTAAAGAAGTGCCCTCGCATTCCTCCGGTGGCCAGGAAGGAGAATCACGTCCCTCAACTGCTGTTGGAGGTAAAGGCGATGCTCAAGAAAGGTGCCATCGAGCTCGTCCCCAGGAGGCTCCGGGCCTCCGGAGTATACGCAAGGTACTTCCTCGTCAGGAAGAAGACAGGCGGTTGGCGCCCCATCCTAGACCTGCATAGGTTAAACAAATACATCAAGGCGCAGAATTTCAGGATGGTCCCCCTCCAGCACGTACTGGGGCAGCTGGAGGAAGGTGACTTCCTATCGTCGCTGGACCTGGAGGATGCCTACTTCCACATCCCGATTCTAAGAAGGCACAGGAAGTTCCTTAGGTTCGTGGTTCAAGGACGCCACTACCAATTCAGGGCCCTACCGTTCAGATTAAAGTCGGCACCCAGGGTTTTCACCAAGTGCCTGGACGACTGGCTAATCCGGGCAAGGCCAAAGGAACTCGCCGTCGATCATACGGCGAGGACCGTCCGGTTGCTCACGGAGCAGGGGTTCTCCATCAACTACCCCAAATCCCACCTGGTTCCGTCGCAAGTAGCACTGTTTTTGGGGGCGAAGCTCGATACAGTGGAGCAATTGGCCTCCCCTTCAGAGTAGAGGACCAAAACTATCCTGGGCAAGGTACGGCAACTGTTAGCCACGGACGTGGCCAGGGTGAGGTCCATCAAGTCCCTTCTCGGGATGATGTCCTTGTGCATCTACCTTGTGCCCCTTTGCAGACTTCGGATGCGTCCGCTACAGGAGTTCCTCGACGCCCGCTGGTTTCAGGCGGGGGGCTGCTTCGAGGACAGGATCCCCCTCGACGAGGAGTTCCGTCGGGCGATCCTATGGTGGGGCACCCGGGCTCACCTCATGGCGGGCACGGACTTTCAAACCCCTGCGTTTCAGGTGACGGTGACTACGGACGCCTCTCTGGAGGGTTGGGGGGCCCACACCAGAGATCTCCACGCAAGAGGCCTTTGGCTCCCGGAGGAGAGGTCTCTTCACATCAACATCTTGGAGCTCCATGCAGTGTTCTGGGCGCTCAAGTCGTCCCTCCCGTCCCTCAAGGACAAAGTGGTGAGGATCTTCACCGACAACACCACCACGATGTTCTACATACGGAAGCAGGAGTGCACCAGATCCCCAGCCCTATCGAAGGAGGCCCAGGATAGGTGGCACTGGGTCGTCGCCCAGGGGATGTTTCTGGTTCCCTTCCACCTGGCAGGAATAAAAAACACCATCTCCGACTCACTCAGCAGGGAGCTGCGCTCGTGCCACGAGTGGGAACTGCGCCAGGATCAAGTGGATCGACTCTTCCAACGATGGGGCAAACCCCAGATCGACCTGTTCGCGACGGCGACGAACTCCAAGTGCCAGAGGTTCGCCAGCAGGTTCCCACAGCCGAGGAGCATGGGCGATGCTTTCTCGCTCCCTTGGGACGGCCTGTTTCTATACGCGTTCCCTCCATTGCCGTTGCTGCTCCGCCTCATCAGCCAGCTCAAGAAGTCCAGGTGCAGGATGATCCTCGTCGCACCCACGTGGCCGAGGCAGGTCTGGTTCCCGGACCTTCTGGACTTGTCAAAGTCCCCGCCAGTCAGGCTGCCGGCGGACGCGGATCTTCTCTCCAGAGAAGGAGGCGCCATTCTACACCACGACCCACAGTCGCTGAACTTGCAGGCCTGGCTCCTGCAGCACTAGAGTTTGGAGGGTACGATATCCCGGCTGATTGCAGAGAGGTTCTTGCAAAAGCCAGGGCGTCCTCAAAAAGTGTTACGGTCATAAATGGAAGAGGTTCTCTGTCTAGTGCCGTGCACAGAAGATTAACCCTCTGCGGAATACGGCCCCTCAAGTGCTGCCGTACTTACTGTCGCTGGCCAAAGCTGGACTGGCTCACGCCTCCATAAAAATTCATCTGGCTGCCATCTCCCGATATACCAGGACTACGGGACGGATGTCCTTGTGGGCTCATCGCCTGGTAAAGGAATTTATGAAGGGACTATTCCGATCATTGCCACCGGTGAAGGCCCCTGCCCCGGCGTGGGAACTTAATGTGGTGCTGACCAGGCTCATGGGAGCCCCATTCGAGCCTATGCATTCGGGGCCCATGAAGTTCCTGTCATGGAAGACAGCGTTCCTCGTGGCCATCCCCTCTGCACGACGAGTGGGAGAGATTCCGGCCCTACCTTGCAAGCCTTCATACTTGACTTTTCATGACACAAGGGTAGTGCTTAAGATGCACCCCTCCTTCATGTCCAAGGTGCCGTCAGACTTCCACCTCAACGAGCCCTTGGTGCTACCAGTTTTCTTCCCGTCGCCTTTGACGCCGGCCGAGAGGACTTTGCACTCGCTGGAAGTAGCTAGAGCACTGAAGTTCTACGTGGACCGCACAAAGATTTTTCAGAAGACGTCACAGCTATTTGTGAACTTTGGGTCTGTGAATCAAGGGAAGGCTCTCTCGAAGACTTCCATTTACAGATGGCTCTCTGGCTGCATCATGCATTGTCACCGGTTGGCAAACCGACCGCTGCCCGGCTGTCCGAGAGCCCATTCGACCAGAGCGATCGCTGCTACCACGGCGTTCCTGTCTGGTGTGCCCCTGCGACGCACACCTTCACAAGATTCTACTGCGTCAATCGGGACTCCAAGGAGGAGTCCAGGGTCGGCCAAGCAGTGCTGCGCAACCTGTTCGCTTAAGGTGAGCCTGGTGAGGAGGTAAGAGATGCTTAATGTTGAGTTGTTGTATTGCTTAATGTTGAGGCTGTTGCCACCTCCCGTGGTTGTGCATGTGTATACTGTTATGTATTCTTTTATTCATGAGCATGTAAATCCATGCCAGACCCCATGCTGGAGAAGGAACAAGTTACTTAACTGTAACTGTTGTTCTCCAGCATGGGTCTGGCATGGATTCACATGCGAACCCTCCCACCTACTCCTCTGCGGCTCTTCACTTGGTCATACTGCCACTTGGCGTGCTACCAAATCTGAGGATGGCTGCCAGAGGCGGGGCTTAGGGAGAGGGCAGTCATTGGCTGGGGGCAGTATGACCCAGAGATCAGTGATTGGTTACTACTAAGAAAGACAGATCAGAAACGAAACTGATACTGATTTTTTCTTTACCGAGGATTCCCAGCCTGACGACGGGGAATATTCATGAGCATGTGAATTCATGCCAGACCCATGCTGGAGAACAACAGTTACAGGTAAGTAACTTGTTCCTTAGTGCAGTGGGGGTTGTGGGCGGTTCTTCACTGCCTCACCTCCAGATCATCTCAAGGACTTTGTGCGGCGTAGAAGCAAGGTGATTAAGGCAAGTGCTACTCTCTTTACTAAGGCACCCCGCAGAAGGGATTCCTTTCCTGGGAATCCACCGAGCCGGAGGGGTTCTCAGGAAGTTCTCAAGGCTCTCAAAGCTACCGGTTCGGGGACCAATGAGCCATTAGGTCCTCCAGAGAAGGAGGCTCAGGGGCGGTACTGCCCTAGTACCGGGACACATCCCGCGGGGCATTCATGCTCTAGCACCGTGCCTAGACCTGAGGGGACGTCTGTACTTTTTACGATTACCGGATGCAAACCCGAGAGCAGCACGCCTACCGGAAGCCTTCCTGAGGTAATTTCCAGCACAGTGCTGCTGCTCGAGGGGCCTCCAGTGTCTGGGGTCTCGGGTTCTGCACCGATCTATACATTACTGCGCAATCCTGATATAGCCCCTGCGACCAAGATGGCATTGAGTGACAAAATGGCAACTGGTTGTGATGCAGCGTCTTCAGCCCTGCTAACAGCGGCTCCTTCGGCGAGGCCAGACTTCACCCCCTAGGGTGGAATGGTCTGCCGGACAGGTTCAGTGGTGCATGGCATACACCACCATGTCCACCATGCTGAGGTACACCCAGAGCAGCAGGACTCCACACCGACTTGCGCCCCTATGACAGACCCCAGCAAGAGGGTCTGCCTCCATGCGGGACACTCAACCTCCACCCCGGTGTGTGGAAGCGTTCTTCGAATGCTTCATGGGGATCAGATGACAGGTCTCCTTACATCCTTAATTAAGGAGGTGGTTCCTCAGCCCCTGCCGGCACTGATGCAGCAGGAGCTAGTCCAACTTCCAGCGCTGCCCGCTCATGCACCTGCACTGGTAGATGGGATGGGAGCGCTCCATCCGGGGCTCCTTCAGCAGAGGGAGGCACTAGCCCGCAAGTACCAACTGGGCCTACTCCGGCCTCGGACCTGGAGTACCAGGAAGATACCCTGCATGATCTACTATGAGCATATGATGGGACTATCAGAGTTGTGGGGGGTACCTGCACCCCAGCGTGAGCAACCAGTCTCTGATGTGCTGGCTGAGGTGTTGGCGCTCAGGGTGCACAGCAAATCAGGCATTCCTCTGCAAAGGGACGTACCAGCGCTGGCTTCTAAGAGCTGGCTCAAGCCCCACTCGGCGCAACCAGTGAACAAGAAGCTGGATGCCAAGTACAGACAGGTGGCGAGTGAGGCCATCCTCTTAGCCGTGCATCCACAGTCACATTCATCTGTGATCACGGTACAGTCCATGCACGCAAAACCACAAACCTCAGCAGCATTAGGCTCTTTTTGCGACCAACCTCCTCTTCAAGGAAAACAAGTTGCTAGAAGCTTATGGGAGGAAGATGTATGCTAATTTGGGGTTACACCTCAGGCAGGCAAACACGGATGCAGTCTTGGCCGCAGCCAACCAAAGGTTGCGGAGAGACATTGTGGATTTTCTACCAGATCTGCCTACTCGCAGGCATGCAGCTTTCGAGGCAGGGCTTGCAGAGGCTAAAGTGGTGGCACAAGACTTGCTAGAATCCCCTTTGGAGCACATCGACACAGCAGGAAGAGCTACCTGTGTGACTACAGACATGCGCGAGCAGCACGGCTGCATGCTATTAAATTCAATGCAGATGTGCAGGAGCGGAAACTGGATCTCCCCTATGATGGGGCTGAGCTATTCCTCTCCTAGATCGATGAAGAGCTGAATTAAAAGAAAACCAGTTCACAGATTGCAAAGTCCCTGGCAACTCTAGCCAACCCAGCTTCGAGGTAATTTAGCCGACGGCCAGATCCGACCAGCGAAAATGAGTCTTTCAGAGGCATCCAGCGGTTCCAGTACCGCCTGTCCAGACAGCCGGACAGGTTGCCTAAACCTCAGAAGCGCAGGCACCAGCGGACAACTCCAAAAGGGTTGTTTCAGCCCCCCTCCTCTGCCTCAGACCCCAAGAAGGAGTGAGGGTAGCGTTCCGGCCCACCCCTTTCCGGTGGGGACAGATTGGCTCTCCACGAAATGCAGTGGCGTTCATGGGTGAAAGACCCTTGAGTACTTTTGGTGGTTTCAGGAGGATGTCGCCTCCCAGCACCTGCTCACACCCAGTCGCTCCTCCTTTACTACAAATAGGTACCCCGGCTCTCATGTTGGAAGTTGTTTCCCTGCTTCAGAACCAAGCGGTTGAGCAGGCACCCCCAGAAGGAGCACTGGTTACTACTCCATAACCTTTGACATCCCCAAGAAGAACCATACTGGCCTGAGGTGGTACTTTATTTTTCTTTTCTGAATCTTTTCATGCCACTCAAAAAATTCAAGATGATAACGCCAGTGCAGATCGTGGAGAGGCAGGAAGAAGACCACAGGACAAGATGGCCAAAAGAACTAGCCACGGTTAGTATCCAAATGCGGTGAACACTGTAAGGCTAACAAAAAGCATTGCAAAAATAGTCCAAATGCAATTGCTGCCACCAGCTTGTCTTTAGGCCCATCTAAAGTAACCCAAAAAAACCCCCTGTGTGTGTAGTCGAAGGTCAAACAATTGAAACCCCATTGTAAGATGCATTATATGCAAGATGCAATTATAAAATGTTACCCGAAACATAGCTAACACTAGCCATACCCTCGAAGCGTTGCCCGGTGCTGTAGGTGACTTGCACGTGGGCCTCTGATATAGCCTTGTGTATGATATATTGTGTTCTTACTGCCTATTTTGGAAAAATCACAAAATCCGCAACCTCCCGATATTGACTATACTGATAGCATAGGGCCGGACCCCTCTCCACCCCTGTGTAGGGCGAATGGGCGGGGTTGGTCAAATTTCACTATTGCCAGTAGACCCCAGGCGGGTATGCCGACCTTGAGCCAAAATGTCAGCCCACCAACTGTTATGGGACTGGAGCCACCCTGAATATACAAACACACGTCACAAATAAATGTATAGATGTAACAAGAAAAGGGAAACTTAGTTTCCTGCACTGACAGTTTGGAAGGACTGGTCAGTTTCCCCATGAAAATGAGCAAATGTGCAGTGGGGGGAATGCTTCACTACACTGGAAAAGTCGGGACCGAGTTCAAAAGCAAAACGTTTGGGGTCATGTTTGTGCCCTCCCTGTCTTTCTCATGCAAAGGAATAAAACTGACACACCCCGGACGGGGAATGAGGCAAAGAGAGCAGGCTGCGAAAGTTCAAGGCAAGGTTTATGTAAATAAATGGCATTCAAAGATCTCTGTTGCCTCTGAGAGCGTTCTGACCAAAATTAATGTTACAATACGTTTTATAGGGCAAATGACACAACTAACATAAGATACTACGTTGGTCCCGGATTGGACAGTCCATATGGTGCCCAAGGTGTGGGTGGCATCTCTTCCTCCGGGTTGGCTGCTTGGTTGGCGGAAGGGTGGACGTCAGGCATCTGTGCTCCGAATGGGTGAAGGTCAGGTCGCTGTGAAGCAGGGTGATCACTATCTAAGCTAAGATAATATATTCTCAAAATACGTGCACTAAATAACAATCGTTTGTAGTGTTTGAATAATTCATCATGTCTCTATAAAAGTCACACGTATATCTACTATCAATTACATTGGATTATAAAGGCTTTAGGTTAAGGGTCTTGACCACCATAATAACACTGATTGAAGTTAAGGTCTGAATTCATAAGAATCTCTGGTATGTGACATTTGTTAGTAGTAGACAACGATATACTGCAGTAGGGGTCTAATGTTAGTTGGGGATCTGTTGGGTGGGCATCATGGCTTGGTCAGTGATCTGGCACATGAAAGGAATACCTTGCAGGGGCACAGGGTCACAATAGCAGTAAGTTTCCACTGGCAAGGGTGCGGGGGCAAGGACACGTTTGTGGAGATGGACGAGCTATGTGCTTAGCTCATGCTGGTTCACATGCAGGACAGTGATCTCAGAGGAAGAGTGATGTGTTACATTTATTATTTGTTGCAAGCACCTCCGGCTTCAGCGTGAGTATAGAGCCACAGAGTTTTCCAGTCAGAGTGGGAACGATGGTGGGGGCCATGTGCCCTGTGTGTCTGGCCGTTGCGCGTGAAAGGGAAGAGAAGCATTTTTGTACTACCGCAGTGAGGCCTAGTCACCAAGATGGAGTCGAAAAGGGGTACAGAAATGGATGCCCTGTGTCCTGTGCAGTGGTCCAATCTACGCGAATGTTACTGGAGGCACTTGGTCCGAGTTTTGTACTGAGAAGTAAAGGACACGAGGGGCCTTATGGCCCCTCGCTCCCACACATTCCCCCCTTTCGTTACATCTAAAGTAACGAATTATGCCATTTTATTGCTTTCATTCTCCCTTCGGTAGTACTCAGTCTCAGCAACTGCTTCTTCCCAGGCTGGTGGTGTACCCTTTATTGGCATCCATGCTCTGCATACACTTCTCAAGCTATTCCCTCTTCTTGCATATTCATCTGGAGTGCATGTTAAGTATATCCCACCATCGGGGGGCGTGGCTAGGCAGCCGATGTAGTGAGACGTGCCGCTGAGGAGCGATCGTGACAAGATCCAACAAAACTAGCATAAATTTGTTCCAGAAGACCGCCAAAGTCTCTCCACGGAGACCGGAACACCTGCTGCCCACCCGGCGAAGCCCCTGGAGAAAATCGGGTGGTGGAAAGGAAGATAGACTGCCGGAAAGGAATCGTCCTGTGAAATTAAAATGGCGGACGCGTGAGCTGTGGGAGGACCCCGGCCGCGTAATATAGAGTGAGCCGGAGAATCTACAAGATCGGCAAGAAGGACACCGGCCGCGCATAACGCAGAAACCAGTGCAGGGAAGACCCGAGGACTGCAGAGAGCCTGAGTCAACCCCACGACGTGGAGACCAGCGCGACTGGTGGCGGTGGGACGCCCAAGCGGGGGAGGCCCGAAGGCGTAGACGGGGACCGCAGTACACAACCTACGGAGACCAGCGCCGTCGGAGGAAGAAGGACGGCAAAATAGAGGAGACCCAAGGACACAGACGGGGATCGAAGCGTACATTCTCTGGACGGCCAACCCTGCCCATGAAACCCAGCGAGGGGGTCTGAGGCACACAGAGCCGCACCACAGAGAAGGCGGGCACTGGAGGTGAGGCCAGAGGAGAGAGAACCCCTGTATATAAATACTGAAGCTGAACCCAGTGCATGCGCAGCTGGCGAACACTGACATAGGGGCGAACCTACCCCCTGATACGGTGAGGTGACTCCCGGAGCGCTCATACGCAGCGCAGGCAACACGAAGATCCTTGTTTCCAGTGACATACCTTTAAGGACACACGCAGCAGTCACGGGAAAGGCCCGAGCATGAGGCGGCATCCAACAGCAAAAAGCACCAGGGGCAACGAGGGCGTCAAGGATACGAAGGCCCAATATATATACCTGCCGGAAAAGTGTAACAACCCTACCACAAGGTGGAAGGTGCCGGAGAAACATACGCAGGAGAGACCCGCAAACACTGAGGAGTAGGGAGAGCAGGGCAGAGGAAGAAACAGGGGCCACGGCACGTGGGGCACAGCCAAGACTGGTATTGGCAACACAGGCCGAGGACGGTACCCCCGCGATGCCAAACAAGAAAACAGAAGGGAAAACCAAGCAAGTAAGCATGGAAACCTTTACTAAGGCATCCGGACACAAACAGTCGCCGTCAGCAGACAAGGCAGCAGCCGCAGATGACACCTCACACCCAGTGGAAGCCGCTAACGAAGGCCCGATACTGGAGGCAATTGCATCCATGAAAGCATCCCTCGAAAACAAGATGGACACAGCAATAGGGGCTCTGAAAGCATCTCTAGAAAATAAACTTGATACAGTAATGGTAGATGTGGGCCTCCTCCGCCAGGACGCAAGGAACTTAACAGAGAGAGTGACGGCGACGGAACAGCAGGTGCAGCAAAATACGGCAGGGGTTGCTGTAACGCAGACACAGATGTCAGAGGTATTACAGAGAATCAAGGTTCTGGAAAGGAGAGCGGAAGATGCACAGGGGAGAGTACGGAGGAACAACATCCGCATAATTGGAATTATGGAAGGTGAGGAAGTCAAAGACCCCACCGAGTACGTGGAAAACATGCTTCTCCAGGAGGTCGGAGCAGGTGTACTATCCCAGGGCTTTGTGGTAGAAAGGGCACACAGAGCCCTGACCGGAAGACCCCAGCCGGGTGCCCCCCTGAGGGCGATGATTGCTACGATCATGAACTACAAGGACAGGGAGAAAATACTAGCATTCTCAAGGGGGGTGGGGGGGGGGATCACCAGAAACACTTCCAAGATCACAATGTATCCGGACTATACGGCTATGGTTCAGAGACAACGGGCACAGTTCGGCCCAACAAAAGAATGCCTCAGGGTCGCGGGGGTGAAATACATGCTCCTGTTCCCCGCCAAACTCAAGGTGATACACCAAGGCAAAACATGTTTTTTCGACTCCACCGAAGAGGCCCACACTTGGATGGACTCACAAGGCATCCCTCAGCTGAGGCAGAGAAATGCTAGCAATCTCGGAAATAGACCCCGATGAGTAAAAAAGGCAACCTGAAACAAAGAAAATTAGCATTTCATAAGTAACAAGAAGCTAGAAAAAAGCACAGAGGAGCAATCAGCCCACTTTAGCTGTGTTGGCTGTGAGAAGCGGCGCCCACGGGAAGAATGAACTACTAGTTTGGATGTCAGTTCTAAGGCATCATGCTGCAGCGATTCTGCCCCTCACAAAGGAGCATGACGAGAGAAGCAGTGGAGACCGAGCCGGGGGAGGGTGGCTGGGCGTTAGTTTTCCAGTTTTTGTTAAGGTTAAGGACGTTGAATTGAGTGAATGGGGCGGCACATGGCACGAACTACGGAAGGACTACCGCAAAGGACATTAAAATAATACAGACAATAAGCGATCGGAGTAACATGGGGCAAGTATCCTGTGACAGCAGCAATGGATGCATCAAGAGGCAAGGATCCAGGACCAGAACATCGAGGGAGATGGGTATGAGGAGATCAAAGGGCGCGGTGCAAGCACGCGGCAGTGGGATAATGAAGCCAGGCAAACAGAGAAGATCATGGGACCAGACGAATTGACAATAGCTACCTGGAATGTGAGAGGACTCAATGCGTATGTTAAGAGACTTAGGGTTTATGCCTGGCTAAACCGGAAGAAAATCAAGATAGTGATGTTACAGGAGACACATCTCACAAGAGACAGACAGGCCAAGGTGGATAAGAAATGGGGAGGACAGATATACAGCGCCACATACTCAAATTACGCACGAGGAGTACTAATATGGATTGCCCCGGGGGTCCCGTTTCAGCTACTCAAGCAGGAGACCGACACAGAAGGATGGCTGGTATTAGTGCATGGCATGCTAGAAAACAAAGAGGTGTGCCTGGTCAACACCTACGCACCGAATAATGATGCAACAGGCTTCTTCAAAAAGTTAGCGCCCAAGTTAGCGCCGCAATATAGGGAGGCAACGTTCATCTGGGTCGGCGACTTCAACTGCACCTTGAATCCTCTTCTCGACAGGTCTGATAATAAACTCAAGAAGCCGGCACCCCCAGCCAAAGAACTGCATAGGACCCTGGAGCAGCTACAGCTAGCGGACGTATGGAGGCAGGTACATGGAGAGGGGAGGGGTTATACACACTACAGCGCACCACATGGAACATTCACACGCATAGATTATATATTTGCGGGCAGGGATTCACTACAAGACATCACAGGAATCACCATCAAAGCACGCACACTTTCTGATCATGCCCCAATAGTGGCGACATTGGGCACACACCAATGGGAAAGCCCCTATTCCAACATGGCGACTTCGAGCAGAGGCCCTGAGAGAGGGTGAGTTTGAGGAACACTTCCAGGAGGTGATTGATGATTATTTCGAGCAGAACGAGGGCAGTGTTAAGGGTGGCGCTGTATTATGGGAAGCATTTAAGGTAGTAATAAGGGGAGCGGCAAAAGGCAAAACGGGAGGATTGACGGGAGCGGCCATGAGGGAGTTGAATGAACTCGAGAGGGAGATCGAATTGAGAGAACAACGAGCGGGGATTGAGGAGGAGGAACCGGGAGAGCTGATAGAGCTGCGGACTAAATGTATGTTACTCTGGGAAAAACTAGGGAGGCTAAACTATGGGAGGTACCTACAGTGGTTACACGCTGAATGGGATAAACCTAGTAGGCTCCTGGCCTGGCTCACCAGACAGGAGAGTAAAAAATATCCCATAACGGTGCTAGAAGACCACACTGGGACAGAGATTAAGGACCAAGAGCACGCGTTTCTACGAGCAACTGTACGCCCCGAATCCGGAAATAGACCCGGAGGACATAGCAGATGCACTGGTAGAAATAGAGTTGCTGAGGCTAGCGGAAGAACAGGTCCAGCTTTTGGACGCACCCCTCACGGTGGAAGAAATAAAGACTGTGATCACAGAACTTCCCACCGGCAAAACCCCGGGCCTGGATGGGCTCCCGGGAGAGTTCTACAAGACGTACAAGAGCGCCATTGCCCCGAAACTACTAGAGACATTCCAAAACGCATATGAGAGCATGCATCTCCCGACAAGCCTGTCGGAATCAATAATCGCCCCGATCCTTAAACCAGGGAAGTCCCCCAGGAAATGCGCCTCCTATAGGCCGATATCCCTTATCAATCAGGACGCTAAAATACTAACGGCAGTCCTAGCCAACCGCTTAAAACCGGTAATACCCATGCTGATTCACCCGGACCAAATGTGCTACGTTCCGGGAAGGAACACGTCCTGGAACCTCCGCAGACTTCACCACGTGATAGATGAGATAAATCGACTACAAGACGAGAGCGTAATAGTGTCTCTGGACGCTGTCAAAGCTTTCAACTCTGTGCGCTGGGAATGGCTGGTGAGTGTACTCGCCCATTTTGGTATTGGGGAGGGGTACCTCCGATGGATCAGATTACTATATAAGGAACCCAGAGCAAGGGTGAAAACTGGGCGATTCATTTCCAAGGAGTGGAAGATACATAGAGGAACCAAGCAGGGGTGCCCGCTATCGCCAATGTTATATATCCTGGCCTTAGAGCCATTTGCGGTATTCCTTAGAGCAGAATATAGACACACCGGACGAGACATAGATGGGGTACTCCACCAAATCTCGCTATATGCGGATGATATGCTCCTATTCGTAAGCAAGCCAACCACAAACCTACCCTGCCTCCTAGAAGCAATCGGGGCGTACACCAGGCTCTCGGGCATAGCGATTAATAAAGAGAAGTCCCTCCTCTTCCCCTTGGCAGGTCTAAAACACGTCCCCCCACATTGTCTGCCGGACCTGGGCCTGACATGGGCGCCCGCACCTTCAAATATTTCGATATAGGGATACATCATGACACTGCTGATACCCATACATCCAACACGCTGGTCCCTTTAGAAAGAACACGGCGGTCGATGACCTTCTGGGGGACACTCCCACTGGGAATGATGGGAAGAGCAGCCCTCCTGAAAATGGTGGTACTGCCGCACCTATTATACTTCCTCACGAACATCCCATACAGCATACCCAGGGCCTTTTTCACCAAACTAAACACGATAGCGCGTTCATTCCTATGGGGGGGAGGGAGAAATAGGATCTCAATAAGGACCTTGCAGGAGGACTACGAAGAAGGGGGTATTAGACTACCGGACTTCGAGAGGTACTACTTAGCAGGGCAGCTGCAATTTGCAGTAAAATGGCTGGGGGAAGACGAAACAATAGATGCACGCATTTTTCCAGCCAGCACTGAAACAATATTATTTAAGGGAAATACTATGGCTCGACAGACCCCTGCTCAGAACCCTGCCGAACATGCTCAACATTGCAGTGGACTTATGGAAAAGAGCGTGGAAACTCAAGGGGCAAAAGATCCGCAGTCTGCACAAATCCCTCTAGCAGGTCTCCTGGGAGGGAACACAAACACATTAGCAACATATTGAGCACATTGGGAGGCTAAAGGTGTAGCACAAATTGGAGACCTGAAAAGGGAGGGAAGGTGGGCGGACTTCCACGAAATGGTAGACAAATATGAAATACATGTGGGTCAATTCATCCTATATACCGGCATGATAAGAAACATTACGAGAAGATGGCCAGATTGGGAAGACCAGGATGAGGAAACAGCATTAGACGTATGGTATGACATTGCGGAGGGAACGCACACAACCTCCAGGTTATATGAACAGCTACTGAAAGTTCAAAACCCACAGGAGCAACACACAAGGCAGCGTTCGGAGGAGGAGTTGGGGAGACTCCTCAGCGACCAAGAATGGACCAGGGCCCTATGATACCCAAAAAAAGTATCAGAAATGCAAGATTTAGGCAGGCACAGCTATATGTAACGCACAGAGCGTATCTCACACCCAAAAAGATGAATAAAGTCCAGATGGGAGGCCAGAGCTGGTGCCCCCGCTGCTCGTCGGAAGAAGCGGACATGGTACACATATTCTGGTCCTGCCCAGTGATACAAGAGTTCTGGGACGGGATCAGACTTACAATAGCAAGAAGCGGACTTCGAATCCAGGCGGAACACCCCGAAAAGTACCTACTGGGCCTCTTCTCGAGAGGGGGTAAACACAAATCGCATCTAGCGAAGATGAAAGATTTAATAAGTATACTGGCCAAGAGAAGGATAGCAATGACATGGAAGTCAAGGGAGGGCCCGCGCGTAGAAGCATGGTGGTCAGACCTTCAGAAGTGGACGCAGGCAGAGACGGTGGTGTGGATGAGAGCAGTGACAAGAGGGGAAGGTGAAACTGCACACAAGTAGACTGCATGGAGCGCACTAATACAAGACCTCTTTGGCCACGGAGAGGAGGGAAACTCCGAAGATCCCTCGGAAACAGAGGGACTATAGACCAAATAGAAAGACCAAGCACGAAGCCCAAGAATAGAACATTATGCGTATCAGACCTGGTGTTCGGCCCAACGGGAGGTCTGGACTGAACTAACAAGGTCGTTGGAGAAAACTATGCAATGACAGCTGAAGGGCGAGATCCGTACAAAGTGCCAATAAGCCATTTATGTTATGGTTGTTTGTATGTTATGTGTTTTGTTGTTGTCAAAAGAAAACAATAAAGACATTTAAAAAAAAAAAGTATATCCCACCATCCCCATCCAAGTCTACCCATACCTCGTTATACCATTGCAATTCTGTTGGTTCCTTGATTGTGGTGTGGTATAAATTATCGACCCTGTCCCCATATTGCCTGTAGATGGCAGTCACCCTGTACTTTTGAGTGTTATGTTCCCCTGTTTGTATTTTCGCATCTATCATAGTTGCTACCGTTGTCGGTCGGCCCATTGTTACCATCATCATAGTTGAGATAGGCATGCTTTTTGCACAACACCAGAGTCCCAGCTGGCACACGCAGAAGAATAGTAACACAAAGACGATGATGGGGACGAGTATTTTCATCATCACATTTATCCATGATGGTATCCAGCTGAACAAGTTGTCAAACCATGTGCTTTCTTCTGCTCCGCCCTCTGTTCTCATCTTCTCTCCTAGATTGTGGACCTGCTGTTATCACATGTGAGTGTCCCGTTATCTGCATCTTCGGATGGCACGAATGTGCAACAGCCCCCCTTTCCCCCCCACCCGATTTTTCAGCAAACACCACCGTCCATCACCGTGAGGAGATCTAGAACATATCGGTTTTGCATTGTCATTAGGTGCAAGGCGCGCAGCTCTATTTTTATAACGGTGAATCCTTCTTCAGTGTCGTTGGCCAGTTGGATTAGCTCCCAGCGCACTATTTGTAACCATTTGGCATTTGCTCGTGCTTGGAGCCCTGGTGCTAGGAGCAATGCGAAAAATGTCTCTCCAGATGAGAACAGCTTGTGTTTTTGTGGGATCTCAGCAAGGAGTTTTGACGATTCAGACAAATATAGTTGGATGATCTTGTTTTCAACTCGTATTCTGTCAACCGTTCATAAGCTGGAAGTTCTGTGTTTACTTGTTGGGGCGCTGTCGATGGATCAGCCGATTGTGCTGCTGCTGATTTGCAGCCGAATCTCCAGGTGCCGATCTGCCAGCCGATTCTCCTGCCGCTCCTTGGATATGGCTTTCTGGTATTACCATCAGGGCTGTATGGAGAGTGGCTAAGGCGCAAGTACCTTTCCAAGATGCAGGTAGGCTTGTTTGCCACAAACCCAGTACATGTCCATGAGGGCTGCAGTGCCTTTCTTCATGTCAGGTATTATTACTGTCTTGTTGCACCTCCTTGCTTCCCCCATGTTCACTTTTCCTTCTCCATGGAAGCACAGTTTGTGCGGTATTTCTTTTTGTGTTTTTATAGGCTTTTCCAGTGCTGTAATCCATGTTAGCTTAGTGACGTGCTGTGACCAGATGGGGATGCACACTCCCTTTATCCATTGGAACGCGTCCTCAGCTAGTCCCCAGAGTGCTTCTGCTTTGCATTCAATAGTTTCATCGTGCCATTTGTTTTCTGCATACCTCGTCCCTTTATGACAAGAAATGGCTCTCTCAGGCAAATTACTCCTTAACGCCGGCTCGTGCATGTTCTCTCACTCTCCAGTCTTTCTAGGCTGACGGTGTGTGCCTGGAAGGTGCTTTTTATCCTACATAGAACTAAGTGAATCAAACATTGAGCCTCCGACAAGGGCACTTCCTGGGGTACCAACATTTTGGGTGTCCCTGATGCATGTGGGATGAGTGAAGAGACATAGCAGCTTTCATTTGTTGCTTGCTTTGCCGTAGCACTCATGTCCGAGTACCATTTGTTAGATTGATCAGGGTGGCAGGGGTCTTCTATTTCATCTAACCCAATGTTATGATAGATAGCGTATCTCTTCCTTCCCGCCGCCCTTTTGGCTCTCCTTTTCCCTCCCTCCTTAGAGCTTCTCACTCTTTGGTACTGTATTGGGAACATTCCAGCCCAGGCAGTATCATTGCTGTTGAATATGGCTTGTGTATACTCATTAGTAGCAGCAGCATAATAGGTTCTAGGGTTGTCTGTGCATGCATACTCGTGTTGGCTAAGTTACTCGGCCAATGATAGTCGCCATCGTATTAATTTGATTCATAATCATTACTCATATTTATCCCAGGATGTAACAAGGAGACAATTGTTGGATCAGCAGGGGCATGTTCTGAAGGTTGTTACATTTGTATCGTTAGTACTAATGATATATTTTTCTCCCCACATTGTCTTTACTCCAGTCCATTTTAGGCTTGAACCTTCTCGTATCAGATTAGCCCCGCTCCCCCCCTTGTGCATGTCATTAACCAGAGACAAGAGAGTGTAGTACCAGGCCATAAAGAACAACATCACAAAAGCAAAACAGCAGCGCATTTCAAAACACATTCAACATTGCTAAACTTATTAGCCCTAATGGCATCCCTATTGCTATCTAACATTAGCGAGTTCTCCGCGAATATACTTCGTTGGGCCATTTTGGTCACCTGGAGGGACGATACAAATTTATTAAGTCACCAGAATATGTGCATTATTTATATATTTACACTCACTTCTTATTTGCTCATTGCTTTTGTCACAGTTGCTGCACTTATTATTATGCATGTCTCTGTCATTCGCTTCACTTATATCCTCGTTTTCATTGTGCATTTTTGTAACAAGAGAGAGATATAGTGATGAAAAGAGGGCGAAAAGGGAAGAAAAAAAGATAGCGACATAGAGTAAAGCAAATCAGAGGATACATCAGTTTCTTTGCTCCTTACAACTTTTTTTATTTGATCAGTTTGTCATTGCTGCTCAACCTCACTTGTAGTACCACTTGCACATTCCTGTTCGCTCTGAGGGAGTGTACTATCGCGTGCCCTCCTCACATCTGAGAGGTGCACCCAATATTTCAGTCCCTTAACTTTCACTGCAGTGGGCGTACTATAAATAACTTCATAGGGGCCATGAAACCTTGGTGAATTCCATATACTGACAAAACTCCTCATATATACCTGTGCCCCTGGCATCAGCGGCCCCGTTGGGCTATCTGTGGCTGGCGTGGTAGTATCAGTTGCCACATTTTCAGTAAAAGGCGCTGCTATTTGCCGCGCTATGCTGCGTACTGCGCGCGTCAGCTGAGTCAAATATTCCTCAAATTCTTCCCCCAGCACTGTGGCAGCCCTGTGTGCATCTGATGCTCTCCTAATCAGGGAGAGTGGTATGGGTATTCGCCTCCCAGTCACAATTTCATGGGGGCTCAAATGGTGGTCTTTGCATGGTTGTGTCCTGAGTTAGAACAGTGGTAGGGGTAGGCAATATACCCAGTTCTTCTTCAATGTATTGCACAATTTTGAAAACGTACTCTTGAGCAGGCCGTTGATCTTTTCCACCACTCCATTAGCCATCGCATGATAAAGGGAACACAGTTTGTGCTTCACCCCCAAGAGTGACGTCACTTCCTTGAAGAGGTCATTCACAAAGTGTGGGCCATTGTCTGACCGTATCACATCACATATTCCCCACCGGGAAAACACTTCTCGTACTAGAAACTTCGCCGCGCACTTGGCGTCTGGGTGGGGACATGGACCTGCCTCCACCCACCTTGAAAAAGGACATACTACCACAATTAGATACCTTGGCCCGTTACACTCCCATGTCGGCGTAGTCTTTATGGTGTTCCCTGAATGGCCCTGCTGGTCGTGTCAAAGTGCCTCGCAATGTCATCCCTGAATTGTATGTTTGACATGTTGTACAATCTATGATAAATTTGGACAAATGTTCCTGTAGGTTGGGGACAAACCAATGTTCCTGGATGTCTGCGGCGATGTGGTGTTTCGCTACATGGGCTGGAAAGTGCAGCTGTTGAAATGCTAGCTCTAGTAATTCTACCGGCATCACTACCTTCTCCGTTGTCTCCTGTCTCCAAATGACGTCTGTGGCTGATTGTCTGCACCCCCGCTTGCTCCACAACTCTTGCTCCTCCAGTGGTGCTCTCCTCTGTAGCTCTATCAGCTGTGCTATGGGTGTGTTACTATAGGCTTCTTCTAGTGTCTCTACAGTGGCTGCTTTGACAATGCATTCGGTTGCTGGTGTTATATTGAAATACGAGGCCTCCTTCGCTGCTGCGTCGGCTGCCGCGTTTCCCAATGAGATCGCATCTGTGTTGGTATGGGCTTGGCATTTTACCACTGCCACTACCGATGGCTCTGCCAATTCCTCTATCAATTCATTCAATAGCGCGGTGTGCTGTACTGGTGAGCCATCTGTTCGTCTGAACCCTCTTCTGCACCAGCGTGATAGTCCGGAATGGACAGTGGTGGTTGCATATGCTGAATCTGAGTATATAGTCACTGTGCATCCTTTGGCTGTACGTAATGCCTCAATTAATGCGGTTAGTTCAGCCGCTTGTGCAGAGTAATGGGACGGGAGACGCTTTTGGACAATTGTCTCATAGCTATCTTCCCCATTCGTACTACTGCCATCCCTACATGCTTCTCTCCTGTTTCTGGGTTGATTGATGCTGAACCATCTATGAAATATATTTCTCCTTCCTTCAGGGCGTCTTCACTCGCTTTGGGAATATCATCACCCTCCCCCTCATAGTGGCAAAATCGTGTTCCTGCATGTCCTCCATTGTACATGGCTCTGTAATGAATGTTGCTGGGTTTACTGTTTTACACCTAACCACATGTACATTGGGACTTGAAATTATTATCTCATATGCGTTTGCTCTCTGTGTTGTCAGGGTAGATTTTGACCGCTCAAGAATCGCAAATAATGAATGCTCTGCATACAACGTTAATGAACATCCCATTACAATTGTGGCACTTTTTTCAATGGCGAAGGCCGCGGCTGCGAGGGCCTGTTCGCACGCGAAGTGACCTTGCATCACTGCATCTAGTGTTCCGCTGTAATAGGCCAAATGGTTTGTGGCCTTATGATGTTTTTTGTGTCAGCACTGCTGTCATCAGTGTTCCATTGCAGTGCGAGAACAAGAAAAATTCCCTCTCATAATCTGGGTTTGCGAAGACTGGGGCATCTGCAATAAGGTCTTTTAGTCTGAAGTACTGAATCATCATGTCATGTGTCCATTTTATTGGGACTCTACTTTTTTGTGCTTCTTTTAATGCTTGCAATAATGGGCATGTGTATGCTGCAGAATCAAGGATCCATGCTCGGCAATAGTTACATATGCCAAGAAATGTGTGCATGTCCTTCACTGCCTTAGGTATTATTATGTTACGTATAGCAGCTGCCCTATGAGGGAGTATTCGTTTTCCATCTTTTGATATCAACTGTCCGAGGTATACAACTTCAGCAAGGCAATACTGTAGCTTGCCTTTATCGACTTTGTATCCTTTGGTGGCTAACACATTTAACAGTGTTATGGAGTCCTCTCTGCACTTTTCTTCTGTTTTGCTACAGACGAGTAAATCGTCTACGTATTGTATAATGGTGCTCTCTATGTCTATATTTCCAATGTCTTCACGCAATACTCTGTTAAATATACTTGGGCTTTCACAATATCCCTGTGGGAGTCTGCGATGTTCATATCTGTTATTTCCGAGTGTGAATGCTGTGAGGTACTATGATCCTGGGTCAAGTGGTATGGAGAAGACGGCATTCTTCAAGTCAACCACAGTAAAACATGTAGATTCTTTGGGTATGCTTCACAGTATTGATGCCGGGTTAGGCACTAACGGGAACTCTTTTTGAATGACATCATTAAGTGGGCAGAGATCTTGGATCATCCTCCACGCCCCTCCTTTTGTTGCTTTTTTAATCGGGAAGATGGCTGTGTTACACGGGGAGTTTGATGGTACTATGATACCTTGGTTCAGGAGTGCATTGATTGTCTCTCTAATTCCTTCCTCTGCTTCTCTGGATATTGGGTTCTGTTTCACTCTTGGTGGTATGGCACCTGGTTGAAGTTTTATTTTTATCGGTGTTACTTCGTGTAATAACCCTATATCATGGGGGCCTGTGGTCCAAATTTCTGATGCTACTTTTGCCATGTCTTCCTGAAATATTGTTGGTGGGGCATTAACACTAGTCATGAGTGGGTTGTGTACCTCTCTGTACTGGATCATGATGTCACATGGTATACTTATTTCCATTATTATCTCTCCATCTTCATTGTCAGTGAATAATTCTTCATCAGTTAGGTCTCTTAACATTATGTTTGGATCTATGCATAGCACAGTTCTCCACTCGCCCCCATGCATGTCCAGCCCTCTGACCACAATACGTTTGCTCGATACCTGAACTGCCTCGATGTCTATGGACATTATCGTGCCTGGCACGACATCCGTATTTACAATTGTGCGGAATATGAAGTCTGATGGTGTCCTCCATTCTTTTCTCGTTATCTCAGGTACTATTCGGGCTAACACTTTGATGCCATAGATAAACATGTCTATTTCAATAGGTATCCTTCGCACCACAACTTCATTCATCATCGTACTGATCATTAACATTGCTCTCACTGGGCACACTCCTGGGGTGAAACACACTATTCCCCGCTCGGTAAACGAAATGGTCATGTTCAAATCTCAACCCAGCAAGTTAATTGGCGCGTCTTCGTGATACAGTAAGTGTGCGCGCACTGTTTTTCCCCCCACCCTTATATCAAGATCTTTGGTGTAAGGAACTTTTAAAATAGCCCCAGATTCCTGCCTGAGAGCGGAAATCGCCCTTCCATAAGACATGATTTTTCAGCTCCTGAGTCTACCATACAGGTAATCTGCTTATTTCCTATCTCTGCCCCCACTAGTGGTTCCTCTTCAGCACGTAGGGTGGTGGATAGGACTGGACACGCAAGTGCTCCCTGTGGGCTGTCCTAGTCTGCGTACCTTTCTTGTCCGGGCACTGAGAAAACATTATCTCCAACTACTGTGACGCCGCGGGACGGTGCAGGTGCACCATGTGCAGTTGTTGCGAAATTGTTGCTGCTGGCGTTTCCTACAATGTTTTGTCTTGTCATGGGCTGTGATGCACTGTGATGTGGTTGTGAGGGTGGTTGCCTTTGCTGTATTTGGGGTTCGTTATAACATTGGTCTTGTGGTCTTCCCCCTTCCATTGGTAATCCATGGGGCTACCTAGGTGTGGGCATCCCCATACCTGTTCATTGTCCATGGGTGGTTGCCCTTGGAAATACCCTGAGGGCCGCATTCTGCAATCCCTTGAATAGTGTCCCCATCTCCCACAGTTCCAACATGACCCTTGCTGTCCTCCTCGCATCCCTTGGCCACCGAATCCTCTATTCACCATTCCTCCGAACCCTCCTCTTTGGCCTCGGTACCCACCTCTTCCTCTTGCCGGCCTTTCTTGCCACTGTGGTCCTCTGTGTTGCTCCTCTCCGTTCCACGGTCCTTGTTCTCCTGCTGCCCACAGCGCTGCTATTCCCACTGGTCTGTTTCCCGATTGTTTTTTCTATATCTACCTCTGCTGTAGGGGTTACTTCCTCGAACATTCGCCACAGATCCAATACTTGTCTTCTGTTCTGCAACTGTTTTCCTTTATATTTTGCCAACAAGTGTGTGGACACTAGGTCTAACACCCTTTTGTCAAATGACCCTCCCCTGGCCAGATTGGTGTCACACTGTCCCCTTTTATCTCTGTCACCCATTGATCGTGGTACTTTTGTATCCTGTCGCTATATAGTGGGAGGTGTTGGCAATTGTGAGCTAATGGTGTTATTCCCCCCATGATGGTGTTTCTCCCTTCGCTTGTGGGTGTGTGCTTGCACCCGATCCTTCCTCTAATTGCACCTTTCAACCACCCTTCCCCTTGTATAGATCAACAATATATTAAGCGTTTCTCACTTATTGGCAGTTATTGGGCATCAATATTCAACGTTACCTTTGTAATCATTGCATTTCCAAGTTCAATAGTTCACTTTTGCATATATGATATGATATGGCATTTGTAATGCGCCTATACACAAGTGTTTCAAGGCGCGACGAGGCAGGGGGGGGGGACAAGGGGAAGACGGACAACGATCCTACTAGGCCAGGTATCATTCAGACCGCGCAAGTGCAGGGGTAGGGGAAGGGAAAAGTGCAAGGGGAAGGGGAAGGGGAGGGGGAAGTGCAGTACAAGTAAGTAGAATAAAAATAAATAAATAAATAGGGCCAGCTGGTGGCAAGTGCAAGGTAAGTGCAGGCAAGTGCTGGGAAGGTGGGCTGTAGGGATACAGAGACAGTCCCGCAGTGCAGGGGATGCGATGCCAGGGAGGCAGTGCAAGTGGAGAGTGGCTGGGCCCAGGACCAAGGTCGGTGAGAGTGGCCCAGTTGCAGATTCAGTGCAATTTCAGTGTAGAATTTAGCAGAGGAGAGGGACAGAGAAAGCAGAAGCAAAGAGGAAGGTTTTGAGGTGCTTCCGGAACCGGAGATGGTTCTCCTCAAGTTTCAGGGAGGCAGGAAGGCTGTTCCAGAGGGAGGCCCCTGCCGCGGAGAGAGATCTACCCCCAGCTCGTTGCTTTGAGAAGTGGCTGACCCTGAGGGAGTTGGAGACGGATGAGCGAAGGGCTCGGGAAGGAAGATATTTAGGGAGAGAGAGTTGAAGGTATTTTGGCCCCAGGCCCCAGAAGGCCTTGTGGATAATGCAGAGGGTTTTGAACTTAATCCTCGCAGCCACTGGGAGCCAGTGTAGAGATTTCAGTCCTGGAGAGATACGGTCCCTGGGCTTGAGGCCAAGGACAAGTCTCGCAGTTCTGTTCTGGATGAGTTGCAGAGGGCAGAGAGTGGAGGCAGGCAGATTAAGATAGAGGCTGTTACAGTAGTCCAGCTTCGAGAGAACCAGGGCTCGGGAGACAGTGAGCTTCTGGGGGAAGGAGAGGAAGGGAAGAATACCTCTGAGGAGGTGCAGCTGGTAGTGTGACTTCTTAGAGACGTCAGATATGTGAGGAGAGAAGGAGAGTGTAGAGTCGAAGATGACCCCAAGGTTTTTAGCCTTGCAGGTAGGAGCAGGAAGAGGGCCAAAAGAGGCCAGCCAGAGAGCTGCAGGGAAGGAGGGAGTGGGTGTGCCAATGAGTAGAATCTCAGTCTTACTGGCATTAAGGTAGAGGTCATTGGCGGCACACCATTCCTGGATAGCAGACAGTCAGAGATGAGGGCAGGAGAGGAGGAGGCCAAGGGTAGCCTGAAAATGAGCTGGGTATCGTCCGCATAGCACTGAAAGTTGGGGCAGAGGGCGGCGATGCAGTGGGCAAGGAGTGACAGGTACTGGTTGAAAAGCCAGGGAGAGAGATTAGATACCTGGGGAACACCACAGGTGGAGAAGAAGACGTCAGAGAGGAAGGACCCAATTTGGACCTGGAAGGGTCGATTGGAAAGGAAAGAAGTCAGCCACGCCAGAGCCTGACCAGTGATACCCAGGTTATCACGGAGACGGTTGAGCAGGATGGCATGGTTGACAGTATCAAAGGCAGAAGAGAGATTGAGCAAAATGAGAACACAAGGAGTGTTAGAATCAAGGTTGGAGAGCAAGTCTTCACGGATGTTCAGGAGAGCAGTTTCCGTGCTTCTGGCAGCTCTGAAGCCAGACTGATGGTCATGAAGGCTACCAACAGATTCAGCATGGAGGTTAAGCTGGGAGATGGCCAGATTCTCCAGGAGCTTGCCCAGGAAGGGAGTGATGGAGATTGGGCGATAGTTAGCCGGGCAGGACGGGTCGGAAGAGGGTTTCTTAAGAAGAGGGTGCACAAGGGAGTGCTTGAGGGGGGATGGGAAGACTCCAGAGGCGAAGGAGTGGTTGCAAAAGTCAGCCAGGGCGGGAGCCAGGGAGACGATGTGGTCCTTGATAGTTTTGGAGGAACAGGGGTGAACCTGTTTAGACGAGACTTTCATAGATCGGACTTGTCTGGAGACCTCGTCAGCAGAAAAAAGGGGAAAGGCAGAGAAGGAAGGAGGAGGGGTGGCTGCAGAAGGGCCAGAGGAAGAGCAGGGAAGAGAAGGATGGAGGTGATAGGAGGAGAGTGAGGACAGGATGTCCTGAGTTTTAGAGATGAAGTGAGAGGCCAGTGCCGTGCAGAGGGCCTGGGAGGGGACAGGGGAGGTAGAGACTGCAGCAGGGTTGGCAAGCTCCTTGCAAATTTTAAAGAGTTCAGCCGAGTTGTTAGATGTCGCAGAGATGCGGGCTTGGATAAGGGCTCTCTTCTTGATGAGAACGGAGAGACGGTATTGCCTTTGGAGCAGGCGGCAGGCCAGTTTGTCAGAGGATGAACACGAAACACGCCATTTCCTCTCTGCCACCCTGCACTTGCGTTTAAGGGTGACGAGATCCGAGTCATACCAGGAGTTACATTTGGCTTTGGGCTTCAGGCGGATTCTCATGACAGGAGCAAGGATATCAAGAGTATCAGATATAGCAGAGTGGAGCATGGAGAGGGCTGTGTCGGGGTGGGAGTCAGCCGAAAGGGGATGAGGGGGGGGGGTGAGAAGGTGGCAGCGAAAGCCTCAACTGACACGCGCTTCATGGGTCGGATGGCCGAGAAGGTGGGTGGCGATGATGAGGGTGGCTTTGCCTGAGGGGTAGGGAGGGTGAGGTGGGAGGATAGGAGAAAGTGATCACTCCAGGAGAGAGGAATGGCGAGAGGGACGGAGAGGGGAAGGTCAGAAGAGATCAGAGCATATAGAGTGTGCCCTGCAGAATGAGTAGGCCCAGGCGGGAGAATAGAGAGTGAGACAGAGTCGCAGAGGTCACGAAAGAGTCCAGTGGGGGGACAGGAGGCATCCAGGTGGATGTTGAAGTCACCAAGAAAGAGGAGTTGAGTGGTAGCGGACAGGAGTGAGGAGGAGAGGTCAGCCCACTCAGAGAGGAAGGAGGAAATTTGACCAGGTGGCCGATAGATGGTAGCCACGGTAAGGGAATGGCTGGGAGAGAGAGTCGGCAGACAAGACATTCAAAAGAAGAGTAGGTCTGCGTAGGAATGACAGTGGCAGGAATCCACTCAGGGAAGATAAGGGCAACACCCCCCCCCCAGCACGGTTATGCCTGGGAACGGAGAGGATCATGTAACCATCAGGTAGGAGTGTGTCAAAGCTAGTGACAGAGCTGGCTGTGAACCATGTCTCAGTGTGACCAAGGACGTCAAGGTCCCGTTCCTCGAGAAGGCGACAGATATCATAGGAATGAGTTAAGAGTGGAGGCGGTTGCCAACCTTGAAGGACTTCCGGGGAGGGGTACTGATCAGAGGTATGCCCTGCGGAGGTGTAGAAGGAGGTGAAGGAGCATGAGAGGGGGCAGCAAATCACTTACCAACAAATCACTTACAACATTTTGACATACGCAACAATGATGGACAAAAAGAAAGACATATAACACATAACATGCACTACCTGCGCGCTTTTATCTCCCCCTTGTTCCCGTTACCGAACACTTTTTACCCTTCCCCGTTTTACCTGCTCTTCTCATTCACTCCCCACCTCTTCTACCCTTTTAGTCTTTCCCAAGAATTCTTGCTTACACAGAAAAAGAATATTCTAAATAACTACTCCGAGTCTACTCAATATACGAGACTCCTACTATTTTTTCTTTATCTCCACTTATTTATCTGCACTGGACGAGACAATGCTACGCGGCGCCGCCTTCTACCCCGTTCAGCTAGGATACCTCTTCTCTTCTTCTTACTTCTCACAAAAACCTAATGGCCATATAAAGGACAGATCAGAAAAGCCTCAGCATCACTCACACAGTCCCTACTCTTGGTTTTAACCCACTACCACCTGTTCCCCCTTACCTTTCCTTAGGAACCTTCGCAACCGGCACTCACGTGTTCAGTCAGGTAATCCGAGGGTCACCGTTCATGGGCTGACCCCAGTCAGGTCCGCACCCCAACCAAGCCGTGGCCCGCCTCGGCGAGCAGCTTTTCAGTTGGGTATTCGTCAACCGGGAACCCTTGACCCATTCTCGTAGTGTACACAGGCTGGTCGGCCGCAGAGGCGATGGTTTTGCTGGGGGGCGTCCCCACACAGTCCATAGAAATGAAGGGAATGTTGCTAAATAGAGAACACTGTTAAGTTATTTACTTCTTTTTATGTTTCAATATAAAGACTCTGCCTGACCCTTTATTTCTCTATGCCTTTGTTTCTGATACTGTTTTCTTTTTGCACCTTTTAGCTTTGGTTTGGAAGGCACAGGCAAATTAGGTGGGGCAGACTTTTGGACAGACTAGTGAGCTTAAGTAATTTGCAAGCCAAGCACATATTATGCATGCTTTTGTGTATAACGCTATGGGATTCATTTCCAGCCAGTGATTTGCCTTCTCACAGAACATGAAGTGCTAATGCTTTACCGATGGAAGTGTTATGGATGGACAGGGCAACAGCTTTTGATGTGGGAACCATTTCAGAGCAAATCCCAAGTGTAAGTGGTTCAAATCAATACATGACGAAGCCATAACTTACTCTCTTGAATAAGCAAAACGTCATATTTGGCTAAGAGTGCTTTCATACGTTCCACCAGTTTTGCATTTGCAATACTCCCTATGGATTTTGGTGTGGTAAATGGTATTATCCATATTCATAAATATAAAGGTATTTGTCTAAGAAAGGGGTCTACAACCTTTGACCTTTCAGATGTATTGAACTACAAACATGTGTCCACTATAATCATTGGTGAAGGATCATGAGAGTCCAATACATAATGAAGGCCACAGGTTGCAGACATCTGGTCTAAGACTGTGTCCCTTTGTTTGGGATATTTATCATGTTGATGCGTCATCCCCTCTCCCAGTGAGACCCCCAGCACTTTCCGATGCACTTCTGGACCTTTTTCCTTAAATCCTGAACGAGTGGAGCCCTTTTCCACTCATCTATTCTTGTGGGCTCTGCCTTTTGGAACTCATTCTTTATATTCTACCTCTACTATGGAGTCTGCC
Organism: Ambystoma mexicanum; assembly: GCF_040938575.1. NCBI lineage: Eukaryota > Metazoa > Chordata > Amphibia > Caudata > Ambystomatidae > Ambystoma > Ambystoma mexicanum. Next base: position 1,471,009,004 of record NC_090934.1, on the reverse strand, counting down.
TGCTCCATAGCTCTTAAATGCATCTGTGTATTAGTATTGCAGCACACAGCTCCTTATGGGCAGTGGTGCTGGGGACCCTTAGGGTCCTCCTTTAAGAATCCCTTTTTCTGTATCCTCAAGTAACTACAGTTCTTAAGGATACTTAGTATCTCTCTCAAAACTGTATAGTCTGAGAGATTGGCAAGCACCAGCTTCAGTGGAGTGCCAAAGGGATACCTAGTATCCCCCTTCACTTTGCTCCTGACACAGCCACATAGACAATCTCCTAGTTATAGCTGGTGGCAGTGGACGTGTTCTACCAACTATTGTGTCATTTTTATACCGCAGGCTATGTCCACAGCCCCGGTAGTGCACAATAGGGGCACCCAAGCACCAACTTGGGGGCCTCCCTTATTTTTCACCGTTACTAGCAAGGTTGTTCTATGTTAGCCCTTCTTCTACCATTCTGTGCGTGTTTTGCCTTTAGCTGGAACCCTTGGGTGTCTCTGCCTAGGCTCCAGAGTGTCAGGAAGAAAGTGGGGGCAGAGTTGTCCACCCCTTGTCCTTTGTCTGCCAGAGTGCCTGAATGGGACCAGCTCCCACAGGGGGTCTGGCTGTCATGATTGGACAGCCAAATGCCCCTTTTTGTAAAATGCTGAGAGAGCTTGCAGAGGAGTGTGTGCTGGAACTGTATAAATGGTAAGGCTTCTGGAGTAAAAAGCAAGTCGACCACTGGAAGCTGAACTAACCAAAGAAGATAACGACGACCAGAGAACCCTGCAGACCCTTTGCTACACAGTGAAGGGACCACTGTTGTCCTGACTCTGTTTTCTGTGCGACAGCAAAGCTCCGAAGAGGACTCCTCCTTCCCTTAGGCTGGTGGGAGTAACCAGTCCTACGACGCACTTTGAATTGAGCCATCCCGAGGTCCTAGGAGTTTCAAGAGCTGCGGAACACCAATACCAGGAGACCTGCTGCCCATTTTGAGTGCATAGTCGTGGAAAGGCCAAATCCGTCCAAATATTTGCTGAACCCTTAAGGACACTCAGGAAATCTGATCCAATTTGCCCAGACCCCCTCATCAGATTGTGGGAATGCAGGTAGTGGAGAAGATTGATGGGCAGAGTAAATGCATTACCGTAAGAACAGTTAAGAACTGCAGGTGCGAGTAATAACCGATAATATGACAACATTGTCTTTTCCCTTTCTAATGTTGCTACAAATGTAACTGCGCACAAACACAAAAGTTAGTGTGCTTTGAATTGTATTCTCAAGTAGTCCCAAGTGCCATAGGGTAAAGGTCTGAAGTATTTAAAGTGATTCTAGTGTGTATATATAATACATATATAATTTTATATAAATTATCAGTGTAAGAGTTTCTTTGGTGTGCATGTCTAACCAGGTTCTGTGTACTTGCCTACAGCTCAAATCTTCCTCTTAAGATAAGCCTAACTGTTCTGCCACACTACCAAGGTCCTGAGTTCGTACAGACTGATACTAAGAGTACGAGATCTACAAACCACTGGGATAGCTTACTAAAGTCATAATAGCAGAAGGACTTTAGGAAAAATCCCCTAATTCGTGCACCGTTAATTTTCATTGGTCCAGTCAACTTTTCAATGCTGTTATCTGGGAGAGGTATTGATTTCATGTTTGTGTCAGGAACACGCCTCTCACCTTAGTCATGTTGTTGTGTAATTTTTACTGTGATGGAAAAAGCTTGTTGTCGATAGTGAACACCCTGCTTATTCTCCTCTCTCCCTATCCCTTCCTTCTCACACCCTTCATCTTTCCTATTTCCTTCATTCTATGCACTCCTAACGCACCACTTCTTTCTCTCTTTGTGCTCTGATTTTCATTCTAGGAGTATGGCATCAATAAGGAGGAGAAGCTGGAGATTGCAGTGGGCTACTGCCTCCCACTCCTGAGTAAGATCCAGCTCGACCTGCAGCGGACGCATGAAGATGAATCCGTGAACAAGTTGCACCCCTTGTAAGACTTCCTGTGTGCCCTTTAATATCTTTTGCATGTCTGTGTCTCACTAGTAATCTGAGGAAGACTGGCTACGCTTACAGCGCCACATTCAAGTGGGCTGACATCTTCCCCTGTTTGCTTTGCAGCAATCTCCCACAGACCATGTACCTTGTAAATGTCCTCCTTTATAATTTTATTGGACTGTTTCGACATTCACACTGACTTACAGGGGATCATCAGGAGAAAGGAGTCATTCTCCTGGCCTTAGTTGAATAAACTAGTGGTAGGGTCAGTTAGGATTAGTTTTGGACAGCAAACGTATTCCTTTTCGACATTCACTGATGTCTGAGGAGCATCTTAGTTAAGTAGGTAGGGGCACCCCATAGCGATAGGGGAAGATAAGCCTTTTCTTATTCTTTAATAAAGGTATGGGGAAAATGTCGTCAGAGTGTACGCGTCCTCCTTCTAACCCACCATATATGGTGTCAGAAGTGGAATGGAAACCAACTGATAGAAGTTGGGGGCCCATACTATTCACTAAATTGAGTCCCAAGACCAAAGCCCACATGAGAGCCACAGCTGAATCCATAGGATTTGACCTACAAACTTCTAAAGAAATGGTGATACCACTGGGCGAGAGACGCCTAATCCCCACTGGGCTGACTCTAGCACCTGCCCATAGCCTCCAAATCCGTTTTAGCTTGGAGATATGGGCTGGATGTTATGGCAGGAGTAATTAATTCTGACCTCCGCTGGGATATCAAAGTTCTCCTACACAATCATGGGACTAACCCATATACCATAAAAGAGGGGGAGAAGGTGACCCAAAGGATCCTTGAAAGGCTTTATTCCTGGTTTATTTGTGTTGCATTCATAGCAGCGCTGAAAGCCCTTAGGCAGCTAGGTGCTAGGTACAGACATTCAGACAGTTCAAACATTAGATTCCGGGTACGGAAGATCATTTTCCGAGTCAGTTAAAAAGGCAGGTTTTTAGAGCGTCTTTCTGAAGGCGGGTAGGAAGGTTCAGCTTGTAGGGGCAAGGAAACAGTGTTTCAGAGCGTGGCAGCAAATACTGGGAAGCTGAAACCACCAACTCTGTCATGTTTGAATCTTGGTATGACAAGTCAGTAGCTGTGTTTGGGGCGCAAGGGCCTGGAAGCAAGGCATCTGTTTAGTCTCTGGACTAGGTATGAGGTGGTCTTTGTTTCCACGGCAACAGTGTTTGATTGATAGAACTTTAAATTTGATTTGTTCTCTAATAGGAAGCCAGTGTACCTACCGCTCGTCTTGTGGTAAATGCCTAGAGTTTTCACATAAGAGGAGACTGGTATCTTGTGGCCATCAATGAGAAGGGTTTGGAAGACAAGGTTGAGTTTTGCAAGGCGTGCCGGGATTCCGACAAGCAGGAGCCCTGGTTTCTCGTCATTCAAGCAGTGTCTGTGGGAGGCCTTCAAGGATTGGATCATTTCATAGATGGTGTTTAGGCTGATGGAGTCTAGTGAGTAGTTGCTGGAGATTGGCATGAGTATTTGGGTATCTTCCACGCTGTTTCAGTGCCGTAGCCGGGTCGAAAACCTGATTGGTGTGGGCTGAGGATGTGGTGGTCTTCTATGAATATTTGAATCTGGAGATAGGCAGCTCTGTCTATGATTTTCAAAATAAAGTGGAAGGTGGTGATGGAGCGGTATTTGGTAGGAACGGTCCCAAGTACATTTTTTGAGTAGAGGAGTGATAATTTATTCTTTGAGGGAGGGGGACACGGAGCAGGAGGCAAAGGAAGCATAGACGATGGCAACTATGAGTGTAAGTAGTGGTTCTGCACATTGTTTTATTATTGGGGGCTGGGAAGGGGGAGGTTTGAGACCTTTGAGTAGGTCGGCGATGTTAGCTGCAGAGGTAGGATGGAAGTTGAAGGGCGGGATGTGGGTTTCTGCTGCGGACCGGGTGGTTTGGTATTGCAAAGGTGTCACCTTGGTAGAGGCTAGTTTGGTATTGATTTTGTCTTGCAGTTGTGCGATTTTGCCAAGGAGGGCACCGTGCAGACTGCTGCACCAGAGATTTTCTTTAGTGTAGGTGGAAGGGGGTTGGGGGAACGGTGAGGGTTTCCAGTTCTCAAAGTATTGCAAAGAGCTCATGAACATTTTGAATTGAAAGCAGCAATTGGGTTGTTGTAGATAGCTGATTAGGCGATGTGGGTGGCATGTGTTAGCATAGTGTGTTTGGTTGGTTACAGTCAGGGCATGCGCCAAGTGGCTTCAGCAGCACGTTTTAATGTGTGATGGGTGTGGTGTTCTGGGGTGAACCATGAGTTAATGAGAGTAGTTTGGGATGGTGAAGGTGATACTATGATGGCATTGGGAGTTTTATAGGATGGAGATGTTGCAGTTGTGATCTAGAAGCCAGTCTATGATGCGCCCATGTGAGTGCATAGGGCTGAGTATCCATTGATGGCAGCCTAAGGCAGAGATGGTGCTTGCGAGTGCAGCTACATCGTTCTCTGATTGAAGTTGCCCAAGATGATTTGCTCAGAACTGGATTTAAGATTAGACTAAATGAGTTTGGTACGGTCATCTTTAAATGTGATAGGTGGTCCCGTCCCCAAGGATGGTAGAGGAGATGAATGGTGATGATGGAGTTGGGGGAGAGGCTGAGCTTGGTGGTGATGGAATTACAGTTAGGCAAGGGGCTTAGGTGTGAATGAGTTTAGTGGGATGGAAACCTTGACGATGATTCTGACTCGCCCACCTTTGCCAGAGGTTCTGTCTCTGCAGAATATGGCATAACCTCGCACAACCCGCCGTGAAGTATCTCATACTTTTTGTAGGGAATGGTCTGATGCAACCACAGAGTGAAGCAGTCCACCTAACTCCTGTCCCCAAGACCAAGAGAGCTTTGTGCCTTCCTGGAGTTAACTGAATATTATGAAGGTTCATACCGAATTACTCCACACTAGCCGCTAACCTGACAGTCAAATTAAAGAATGCCCAACCACAGAAGATACTCTGGGATAAAAGGGATCAAACTATTTTCGACAGCTTGAAAAATGTGCTTTGCAATGAACTGGTCTTTAAGATGCCGGTCCTTAAACGTTTCTGTTACAAACAGATGCATGTAAGGTGGGTTTAGGCACCGTACTCTAACAAGAACACAACGGCTTGGAACATCCTGTGTTGCAAATGAGTCAAAAGCGTTTTCCCAGAGAATAATCCTACACTACTGTAGAACTGGAGGCATTCGCCAAAGAGTGGGCTGTCACACACATAAGTTATTATCTGACGGGCTGAAAGTTAAGATTGATCACGGATAACTCCCTGTTATTCTGGTTGAGCTTAAGAAAAGACACCAATGCCAGTACAATGAGATGGTGCTTGGTTCTACAACCCTTTTATTTTACTGTCGAACATCGATAGGGAGCCGTTTTCCTGTCAGTCAAGAAGGGGAAGCCACATAAGTGGAAGGATATGTGACAAATCGAGGGTATGTGTTCCTACTACACAAGGGAGACCCCCCCCTTGAGGCTAGGGAGGTGATCCCGCTCTGCAACACTGTGCCTAGGGGTTGAGGCAAGTGTGGAACCGCACCAGGAGAGACTCCGCCCTTCGAGGTCAAGGACTCCCGTTACCATGAGGAACTCGCTGATGCCCTCCACATGATGGCCTATTTGGGACTATCCAATAAAAAAAATAATTATGCGTTGCCATTATCAAAAAGAAAGAGAATTTGTCCCTTTAAATCAAAATCTCCAATTAACTGCGACAAGTGCATTGAAGAGGGAGAACAAGGGAAGAGGAGAGAGAACGAGTGAGAATGCCGACACCAACAGGGTAAGTACCCCGTGTGTAGAACTTCTGAAGAAGCCCGCAAAGTGTAGCAATGCTGTGAGCAGGGAAAGGAAACACGAAGTCTGGCATGTACGAGAAACCAGAAGCAGAGACGGCTGGAGCGGAAAGCTTGGTGGTGGCGAGACCATGAAGCAATCGCGGTAGGCAGGCTGACCGTTCCATGTCGCCAACACCACCCCACACAGAGATAGCAACAAACGGACCAGTTACCCATAACAGTATTGAGAAGCTGAGAAGGAGAGACAAAATTGCAAGAAACCGATGCCGTGGAAAGCGAACCGAGATGCAAATGGAAGAAAGGAGAAGGTCCCGAGAATATACAGGCACTGGAAACATTCCCCTTCCATACTGAAGGTAACAGGGAGAATGGGAATACCAGGAAGCCAAAAGGGACTCATAGAATCAGAGAAACTCATCCCAGTACAAAAGACGAAAGCGTGAAAACCAAGTTGATGAACTTAGTGTATGAATGTGATAAAGTGAAGCCCAGAAACCTCAGAGTGAGAGAAATATAATGTGAGTATCACTACCTTGGAAAGAGGGGAAAATAACCTATTATCCAAGTGGAACATAACAGAGAGTGATAGCTGTGAACTAAAGACCAGAGTGGTCGCTGGGATAAATATTTTATAAGAAAGTCCATACCTGGAAAAGGTGAACTATAATTTTTTGGAAAGCCAAAATCCCATAGGAGCAGGCACTATACAAGTATATTTAGTACTCTCTAAAACAGAGTGTAGGATTCAGACAAGGTCAAGGAAAACCCATAGTAAAGAGGAGAGAACGACTGCCAATCCCATTAGGGAGTTACAGAAACGGATACAAAGGATAACGAGAGACTATCTAAAAACTGCATATTAACAAGAATCATAAAAGAAGCGAAGACAAGTGAAAAAACAAAACCATCAGGAGAAGGGAGTCATTCTACTTGCCTTAGTTGATTAAACTAGTTGTAGGGTCAGGATTAGGTTTGGACAGCAGATTTATTCCTTTTGGACATTCACGGAGGACTGACAAGCACCTTAGTAAAGTAGGTAGGGAACACCCCATGGCGATTGGCAAAGATAGCCCTTATTCTTATTCTTTAATAAAGATGGTGCAAATGTCATCAGAGTGTCTACGTCCTTCTTCTGACCCACCACAGAATGTTTACATGCATCACTCCAAGGACTCTTGCATCGTGAAGGGTTCATCCATTTTCTATCGTTGCTGCCATGTTCTATTTTTATCCGTGCACATTTCACATTTCTAGCATTGTTTTTATTTTTGCCTAGGTACTCCAGAGGGGTTTTGTCACCGGGACGCCACGTTAGGACACGTTTGTACTTCACCAGTGAGAGCCATGTCCATTCACTTCTCAGTATCTTTCGCTTTGGTGGTCTACTAGATGTAAGTGTGATTTTTGTGTTGCTTTGTTAATATTACTGTCTTTCATATTATCACCCAGTTGTGCTGTGACAAAATGACATATGTGAGGGGGAGAATAGACTGAGCTTTTTTTTCTTTTTTTAACTAATAAAATGATGCGTGTGGACCGGTTTCTGAAAGCGAGATCTGCTAATCAGACCACCCTGCCCCATTTCATAATGTTGCATGAGGAAAAGAATAGAGCAAGCAAGAAACTATGCTAGGCCTGTTTACTGAGGCCTCCAGCAGCTACCTTGCAGTTTGACAACGTGGCCGTAAAAATCTCCAGCAGCCAGGATCAGCCTTTAACCATGGGCAATCCTGAATCTGAATTAAATCACATAAATGTGTGCTCCCAGAACCTGGTGGGAGATGAAAATGTAAATACAAGCTATGTGTGGTTATGACATTTATAGTCCACTAGTTATTGGTGACCTTACTGCCGGGGCAACCTTTGTATTCATTGCCTAGGACTGAGTTTCGCCCAAAATAATCAATTTGGGCTCCTCCCCAGCAAAAGCCTACTTCTTTCCTGGCAAAGGTTTGTCACCTTCAAGGAAGTCAATAACTGCCACCAGGGTTCAGGGAGAGGCCCATTGCTTCAAACGACAGGCTTTTCGAGTGCAAAGAAACACACACCAGGATGGTAGTTAACAGGCTCTTTGATGTAAGCAGATAGGAGAGGGAGACGGCGTTAAAGTAGGTAGTAGAGAAGTATCAGTGCACAGAGGTCCCACTATCTTGGATTCCCACAGGTCACCCACGCCTCCTGTTACCCCTCCTCACTTCCTGAAGACCAAGCACTCTGGGCAGAGGATCCTGAAACTGCACCCAGGATTTGGTCCCCTGACGGAAGACTAGAAGGGAACTAAGCCACTGTAGAAGAATGCCCTTTTAAAGGGGTTAAGTGTTAGGGAGAGTTATCATGTATATGCTTCATCCCCTCTCCGAGTGAGACCCCCAGCACTTTCTGCTAGACCTCTGGACACGTTTGTATCTTGAAAGAGTGTAGCCTTTTCCCACTCATTCATTCTTATTTGCTCTGACTTTTGGAACTCTGATCTGTGTTTTACCTTTAGTATGAAGTCTACTTTCCTTCCTATCTCCTTAAAGGCATCTGTATTTAACTTTTCCAGCACACAGCTCCTCATGGGCATTCTGGCTGGGAACCCTTTGGGTTCTCCTTTGAGATTCTTTCCTTATCTACTAACTACAGTTCTTAAGGCTAGAGGGATAATTTGTATCCCTCCTAAAACTGTATACTCTGAGAGATTGGCACACCCCACCTTATGTGGAGTGCCAAAGGGATACCGAGTATCCCCCCTCTCTCAGCTCCTGTGATGTTTTAGTCTCATAGCCAACCCTCTAGTTCTCCAGCATGGGGTCTGGCATGGATTCACATGCCCGTGAATATTCCCTGTCATCAGGTTGAGAATCCTCGGTAAAAGAAAAAACAGTTTCACTTTAGTTTATAAACTGTCTTTCCCCTATAGACCAATCACTGAGCTCTGGGTCATACTGCCCCCAGCCAATGACTGCCCTCTCCATAAGCCCCTCCTGTAGCAGCCATCTTCAGATTTGGTAGCACATAAAGTGGTAGTATGACCAAGAAGAGCCGCAGAGGGGCAGGCGGAGGGTTTGCATGTGAATCCATGTCAGACCCATGCTGGAGAACAACAGTTACAGGTAAGTAACTGGTTCCTTCTCCAGCATGGGGTCTGGCATGGATTCACCTGCTCATGAATGAAGAATACATAGCAGTACATACATATACAACCACGGGAGATGGTAAGGTTCAACAGAAGCAATTACTCTTAACTCCTCACCAGGCTCACCTTCAAGCGAACAGTTTGCATAGCACTGCTCGGCTGACTCTGGACTCCTCCCTGGAATCCCTGTTGACACAGTAGAATTTCGTGAAGGTATGTGTAGACCTCCACGTAGCAGCCCTGCAGATGTCCAGCAGGGGCACACCACACAGGAACGCCACTGTACCAGCGATCGGTAGAATGGGCTCTCGAACAGCCAGGCAGCCGTAGATTGGCCAACCGATGACAATGAGTGATGCAGCCGGGGAGCCACCTGGAAATGGAAGCCTTCGACAAGGCCTTCCCATGGTTCACAAAAAGCAGAGAAGTCTTCTGGAAACTCTTTGTGCGGGCCACATAGAACTTCAGCGCTCGAGCCACATCCAGCAAAGTCCTTTCAGCCGGCGGCAAAGGCATCAGAAAAAACACAGATAACACCAAGGGCTTGTTGAGATGAAATTACGACGGAACCTTGGGCATAAAGGAGGGGTGCGTCCGTAGCACCACCTTCGTCTTGTGAAAAGTCAAGTAAGACCGCTTTCAGGACATGGCCTGGCTCTCACCTACTCTCTTGGCAGAGGTGATGGCCATGAGGAAAGCAGTCTTCCAACACCGGAACTTAAGCGGAGCTTGATGCAACGGCTCGAATGGGGCCCCCATGAGCCTTGTCAGTACCACTTTGAGTTCCCACGCCGGGGCAGGGGCCTTCACCGGCGGGAACAAACGGAACAGTCGCTTGATGAATTCCTTCACTAGACAGTGCGACCAAAGAGAAGACCATCCCAGAGACCTGGTGGAGCGTGAAATAGTGAAATAGCTGCCAGATGCACCTTGATGGAGGCGTGCGCCAGCCCAGACTTCGTCAATGGCAACAAGTACGGAAGAACTTGGGGGGGCCGTGACCCTTGGAGGATTAATCTTCTGCGACCGGCACCAAGTCACGAAACGCTTCCATTTGTGTCCGTAACACTTCATAGTCAACAATGCCCTAGCCTTGGCGAGGACCTCTCTGCAGTCCGCCGGCAACTCGTACCCACCGAAATCTAATGCTGCAGGAACTAGGCCTTCGTGTTCAGCGATCCTGGGTCGTGGTGCAGGATTGCGCCTCCTTCCCTGGCGAGAAGGTCCGCGACCATTGGCAGCTTGACTGGAGGGGACGCCGATATGCTGAGATCATCCGAGTACCAGATATGAGCCCTTTCCAAGCTGACTTTTGCATAGAGTTAGGGATTGTACTTTTAAAGCTTTAGTTTGCTGAGAAAACACCTCTAGAACCATAAGCTCTGCTACTGTTGTCTAACCAAGCTTTTTCCTTCCTAAAAGACTTTATCATATGTAGTTTTGCTAACTAAATACAATTGCTGTACATATTTGTCTATGCACGAGTGCGAGGTTGTGCCGATAATACGGAGAACTGTCATTAGTGTCAAACTCTGTAACAATTGTACCACCAGCAGCTACCAACTAAGCAGTGGCCTTTGAAAAGTATTTATAAGTAATCCTATGTGTATTGGTTAATTGATGGAAATATTCTAAGACATTCCTTGTGTAAATATAATAAATATATATTTTAATATAACTTTATTGGTGTGTTTCTTTGGTCTACTCTACTGAGTTCAGTGTACTTGCCCACAGCTCACATCGTCCTCTTATGATGAGCCTGCCTGCTCTGCCACTCTAGCAAGGTTCCAAGAGTAGTACAGACTGATGCTAAGAATTGGGGACCTGAATGCCATTGGGATAATTGTATGAAGTCTTACTTCAAGTGGACTTTAGGAAAACTCCCCTAACATTACGACCCCTCTGCCACTGTTGACAATCTTTGACATTTGGATCTCTGTTGGTGGTACAGTCTACTCCAAGCCCTTCTTCCATAGAGGTGAAGATAAAAGCCTACAAGAAAAGGTCAAACCTTTTCTTTCAACCATCCCAGAGGAATATTTGGGGTGATCTGCTGGCTAGACAAGGCCTACTGCAAACTGAGACCACTGGTACCCAGGAACCTTTTCACTGGAAGTGACACAACCCTGCAGGTGTTCTGTGAAAGTCTTCTTGGCTGGGAATTGCAGAACAAAGAACTTTAGATGCCCTGGAGGCCCTTTACAGGGGGACACACCCAGAAGTCAAACTGCTCTGGACCCTGTTTTCCAGCTTCAATCAGTTTCAAGATGGCTTGGCCCCTTACAGGAGCTTTTCCAGCCACTGCAAGCACCCAGAGCTGCCATATTTGCCACGTTTTGATCTTCTGCCCGTCCTTTTGACTCAACCCATCACCTGCATTCGCTTCAGCTGTTATCAAGATGTTCACCACTGAAGAGCCGCTTTGCATCTTTGGACCTCTTCAGGCTGACTTGACCCATCTCCTTCCTAGTTTCGTAACTGGATTTGAGCCGATCACTGCTGCAGGACCTAACCACAAAGCTGGACACTCTCAAACCAACTTGACTGTCTCGATGCCCACCATCCATAATTAACCACTGTCAAGAAACGTCTTGGTGCCCACTCGACACATTTAAAGTGCCTAGAAGCATGGCTGATGAGCACCAAGAATAAGCATCTAAACATATTTGAAGTGGCCCTATCCCCTGTCCTTCCTTAAGGGCGTAGTGACTTGCAACACCTCCAGCACTCCTTTGTCCACCTCCTTCTTAAGAAACCCTCTTCCGACCCTTCCTGCCCAGCTAACTATCGCCCAGTCTCTATAACTCCCTTCCTGGGCAAGCTCCTGGAGAAACTGCCATCTCCCAGCTAAATCTCCATGCTGAATCTGTTGGTAGCCTTCATGACCATCAGTCTGGCTTCAGAGCTGCCAGAAGCACAGAAACTGCTCTCCTGAAAATCCGTGAGGACCTGCTCTCGAACCTTGACTCTAACATTCCATGTGTTCTCATTTTGCTTGATCTCTCTTCTGCCTTTGATACTGTCAACCATACCATCCTGCTCAACCGTCTTCGTGATAACCTGGGTATCACTGGTCAGGCTCTGGCGTGGCTGACCTCTTTCCTCTCAAATCGACCCTCCCAGGTCCAACTGGGGTCTTTCCTCTCTGACATCTTTTTCTCTACCTGTGGTGTCCCCCAGGGTTCTAACCTCTCTCCCTGGCTGTTCAACCAGTATCTGGCACTTCTCGCCCACCGCATCGCCACGCTCTGCCCCAACTTTCAGTGCTATGCGGATGATACCCAGCTCATTTTCAGGCTACCCTCGGCCTCCTCTTCTCTTTCCCTCGTCTCTGACTGTCGTTCTGCTATCCAGGAATGGTGTGTCGCCAACGACCTCTGCCTTAATGCCAGTAAGACTGAGATTCTACTCATCGGCACACCCACTCCCTCCTTCCCTGCAGCTCTTTGGCCGGCCTCTCTTGGCCCTCTTCCTGCTCCTACCTGCAAGGCAAAAAACCTTGGGGTCATCTTCGTCTCCACACTCTCCTTCTCTCCTCACATATCTGACGTCTCTAAGAAGTCACACTACCAACTACACCTCCTCAGAGGTATCCTTCCTTTCCTCTCCTTCCCCCAGAAGCTCACTGTCTCTAGATCCCTGGTTCTCTCGAAGCTGGACTACTGTAACAGCCTCTACCTAAATCTGCCCGCCTCTACTCTCCGCCCTTTGCAACTGATCCAGAACAGGACTGCGATACTTGTCCTTGGCCTCAAGCCCAGGGACCGTATCTCTCCAGGACTGAAATCACTACACTGGCTCCCAGTGACTGTGAGGATCAAGTTCAAAACCCTTTGCATTGTCCACAAGGCCGTCTGGGGCCTTATGCCAAAATACCTTCAACTCTCTCTTCCTAAATATCTTCCTTCTCGTGCTCTTCGCTCATCCGCCTCCAACCCACTCAGGGTCAGCCGCTTCTCCAAACAACGAGTTGGGGGCAGATCTCTCTCCGCTGCAGGGGCCTCCCTCTGGAACAGCCTTCCTGCCTCCCTGAAACTTGAGGAGAACCATCTCCGGTTCCGGAAGCACCTCAAAACCTTCCGCTTTGCCTCCACTTTCTCTCCCCCTCTCTCCTGCTAAAATTACTGAAACTGCACTGAATCTGCAACTGGGCCACTCACCGTTCTTGGTCCCTGGCCCAGCCACTCTCCCCTGCACTGCCTCCCTGGCACCCCCTGCACTACGGGACTGTGTCTGCATCCCTACAGCCCCCCTCCCCAGCACTTGTCTGCACTTACCTCGCACTAGCCACCAGCTGGCCCTTGGTATTTATCCTGTATTCTATAACCCTGTACTGCGCTTTTCCCTCTACCTTTCCCCCCCCTGCACTTTTCCCTTCCCCTCTACCCTTGCACTTGCGCGATCTGAATGACACCTGGCCTAGTAGGATCATTGTCTGTCTCCCCTTGTACCCCCTCGGCCCCGCTTCGTCGCGCCTTGAAACACTTGTGTATAGACGCGTTACAAATGCCATATCATATCATATATATCATTTTCTAACTTTTTAATAAGCCTTTTCATTGAACTGGCATTGCTATTGAAGATATTGCCTGTGCCACCCCTATTTTAGACCCACCGTGCCCCCTTTCCTAAGTCTGCATATCCTGTGTCTGCCTTTACAGGGGTAGGTTTGTAATGTATTTGTATTGCTAGTTTAAGTTCAGTATCCTATGTTTGTAGAACTGTGGTTGGACATTCTTCTATTTTGGTGCCATAGTACTGTTTTTGATTGGTCTGCGTCCATGCTAGCTCATATGCATCATGAGGGGTATAGCTTGCCCTCCTTATGTACAACGCTTGTGCTGTGCCTGTTTCACCTATATGATTGGGATCACTGCTAGTTTAGTAGTAGCGTAGGGCTGAATAGGAGTTTAAGCCACTACTCCCCCCTGTACTCCTGCAGAGCAGTATTCATTTGGTAATATTTGCCATTAGCAATATGCCTATGCTCTCCCTATTTCTTTCTGCCTTTGCAGCTTTGACCTACTTTTCTGTGACTTCCATTGGGTGTGTATGTTTAGAAAATTGGCCATGGTATAGGAAAATGTATAGTTAAAAGCGGGATATATTGGAAAACATGGGTTACAGGAACATGTGCAATTGAGGCAAAAGAAAATTGGGTGTCAAAACGTAGGAAAAGCTCACAAACATTGTGGTTGTTAAATGGTTAGCTTGTGGCATTGTTAAATCTCCAAAGCGCAGATATTATTTCTATGTGACACGCCAGCCATCCAGACTATTTATACGTACATGCCCCCACGCTTCTAAAAGTGTGTATGCATTTTCTTTTTTGTTGATTTTAATTAGGAGTCTAAGGATCAGCAGTGGAAGAGGGCCATGGACTACTTGAGTGCCGTCTCGGAATTGAACTATATGACCCAGATCGTTATCATGCTCTATGAAGACAACAACAAGGTGTGCGAACCAGGGGATTTGATGAATACATTCATCTTCAAGCCATAAAAGAATGGATCTTCTCTTGGAATATTTGGGCAACTGTTAAACTCTAAGCTGTGACAAAGCCCATGAAGATACAACTGATGGGCTTTTGTCTAGCATGCCCCTCTAACACACAACATGTTGCCCCTGGCATCACACACCACACAATTCTAACTGGTGGTTTAATCCCCCACCATGTGCCCAAGCACCCACTGTTCCCAGCAAGTTCAATCATTTGACCTGGGTTCCAACGACTTATCTGCCAACCTCATTCTCTCTTTCTCCAACCATGACCACCTTCCCCCCCTCAACTTTGCTAGCCCACCTACCTATTCCTCATCCCCTAAAGAGCTCTGAGGCAGCTTACAGGTGTTTATAGAGTCATACCAGAAACCTAACCTGGCTCACTACAGAAATACAGCTTATCTCAGCTTATCAATGCCTTCTTTATGTCTCGTCATTCTTCCTCCCAAACCCACTGTGATGAAGAAAGTCCTCTTTTCGCTCACTTTTGTGCTTATCCTCCACTTCTTGCTTTTTCTTTGAGACCCTGACACGTTTTTCCCAGGTAGACCCACCAAGATATCCGGGGAGGCCCAACTCACATATGTTTGTGGCTTTTTGAGGTACCTTATTGGGCTACCACAAAGTGCCCCCTAGTTTCCCTTCTCCCTTTATCAGGCTCTTGACCCAGACACCTATTCTCGTTGGTGACAGTGTACTTTAATACAGTGGCTGCATGCATGATGTTTATCTATCGTGCCTCAGAGGAAGCCTTTGGTGACGGTGTACTTTAATACTGTGGCTGCATGCATGATGTGTATCTCTCTGACCTCACAGAAAGCCTTTGGTGACGGTGTACTTTAATACTGTGGCTGTGTGCATGATTAGTATCTATCTTGCCTCGCAGGAAGCCTTTGGTGACAGTGTACTTTAATACTGTGGCTGCATGCATGATGTGTATCTTGCCTCACAAGGAAGCCTTTGGTGACAGTGTACTTTAATACTGTGGCTGCATGCATGATGTGTATCTTGCCTCACAGGAAGCCTTTGGTGACAGTGTACTTTAATACTGTGGCTGCATGCATGATGTGTATCTTGCCTCACAGGAAGCCTTTGGTGACAGTGTACTTTAATACTGTGGCTGCATGTATGATGTGTATCTTGCCTCACAGAAAGCCTTTGGTGACAGTGTACTTTAATACTGTGGCTGCATGCATGATGTGTATCTCTCTGGCCTCACAGGAAGCCTTTGGTGACAGTGTACTTTAATACTGTGGCTGCATGCATGATGTGCATCTATCTTGCCTCACAGGAAGCCTTTGGTGACAGTGTACTTTAATACTGTGGCTGCATGCATGATGTGTATCTTACCTCAGAGGAAGCCTTTGGTGACAGTGTACTTCAATACGCTGGCTGCATGCATGATGTGTATCTATCGTGCCTCACAGGAAGCCTTTGGTGACAGTGTACTTTAATAATGTGGCTGCATGCATGATGTGTATCTTGCCTCACAGGAAGCCTTTGGTGACAGTGTACTTTAATACTGTGGCTGCATGCATGATGTGTATCTCTCTGGCCTCACAGGAAGCCTTTGGTGACAGTGTACTTTACTTCTGTGGCTGCATGCATGATGTGCATCTATCTTGCCTCACAGGAAGCCTTTGGTGACAGTGTACTTTAATACTGTGGCTGCATGCATGATTAGTATCTATCTTTCCTCACAGGAAGCCTTTGGTGACAGTGTACTTTAATACTGTGGCTGCATGCGTGATGTGTATCTTGCCTCACAGGAAGCCTTTTGTGACAGTGTACTTTAATACTGTGGCTGCATGCATGATGTGTATCTCTCTGGCCTCACAGGAAGCCTTTGGTGACAGTGTACTTTAATACTGTGGCTGCATGCATGATGTGTATCTTGCCTCACAGGAAGCCTTTGGTGACAGTGTACTTCAATACACTGGCTGCATGCATGATGTGTATCTATCGTGCCTCACAGGAAGCCTTTGGTGACAGTGTACTTTAATACTGTGGCTGCATGCATGATGTGCATCTATCTTGCCTCACAGGAAGCCTTTGGTCACAGTGTACTTTAGTACTGTGGCTGCATGCATGATGTGCACCTATCTTGCCTCACAGGAGGCCTTTGGTGACAGTGTACTTTAATACTGTGGCTGCATGCATGATGTGTATCTTGCCTCACAGGAAGCCTTTGGTGACGGTGTACTTTAATACTGTGGCTGCATGCATGATGTGCATCTATCTTGCCTCACAGGAAGCCTTTGGTGACAGTATACTTTAATACTGTGGCTGCATGCATGATGTGTATCTTGCCTCACAGGAAGCCTTTGGTGACAGTGTACTTTAATACTGTGGCTGCATGCATGATGTGCATCTATCGTGCCTCATTGGAAGCCTTTAGCTCCCAAAATGCAGTCTCTAATATTGTGAAATTTGGTAACCAAGTAACCATACTTAAGTGCCGTTGTCCGTAATTGTGTGCATACAGGAAATGACCATGGTGAGGCATGTTCTAACGTAAGCTTTAGTTAGCAACTCACAATGGTACATTGTGTGTTTGTGTCTGTTTTTGTGTGTGTGTACATGCGCACGCCTGCCTTTTGGTGCCTGAAGTGAGTAGATGTCTGGTATTTCCACTGTGATTCACATCCAATGAGGATGCCTGCAAAAGCTGATGTGTCGTGGCAAAGTACCAGTTGACTAGCTGCAAAATGTTTGAATAGTGCATTTGTATATGATTTGTGGTTGGAGTTAACCTCTACTTTCTGGTTTGACTGACAATATGCACCGAACATGTTTTTCAATTTCTGGCATTTGAACCAGAGAGATAACTAGCCCAAATATGACAAGAGCAGTTGTGCTCCAGCATTTTACGGGCTCCAAGAAACTCAATGGGAGGAGTCTTCCCCTCCGACGGCCAGAAGAAACCATGCTTGGTGCTTCTTTCCTTTAATCTGGCAGACACCATAGGATCCATTGTTCAGAAGACAATTTCGTCTCTACGCTACTCCTAGGCTACTTGACCCCTGGAGCAAAGTACTGCACACTTCTGATACCCTAGTGTGGCTGCTGCTTCCAATGGACTCTTTGTGTGAAGCTTTGACTGTGTAGTGGGGCACTGTTACCATTTTGACTGGTGTAGCTTCACTTTAATAAAACCCCAATCTTTAACCCCTGGCTATGGTCTCTATTGCTGAAACAACAATCTCAAGTTGCTGCTCCTCAGCTTCTTTGCATGTATGTCTTTAAGGGTCCCCTCTGACCTCATCTGAGCTCTTTGGTCCACTCTGATCTCCACTATCCCTGCTGACATTCCTAGTCCTCCACTGTGCAGAATCCACTATGGTGTGGCTCCAACTCCATTTCTTCATCCAAGCTTATCAGTGTCCCCAGAAGCAGCTGAAAGTAAGTTGTAGTTGGAGGTGCAAGTTTGTCTCAGGAGAGGGTCAATTTTAAAAGCTGTGCATGATTTTGTGTAGTAAGTTGGACAGAAATTGAAGCTTACTCAAAAAGTGGGGAGTGCTGTTGTGCTTTTTGTAGGGGGTTTAAAATGATTGGTCTTGCTATAGGTTGTGTTATGAGACGTGCTTGGCTTTAGTGGTTGATGCATGAAGGTGTCCTGTGTTGAGGTTTAGATAGACCAGGGGCCATGGAAGGCGTTCATTCTGTTAGGGTGTTTGTTTCCTGAGTGCTTGCAGTGTGTTCTAGGCAGACAGTCGGGAGCCGGTATGCCGTTCCCTTTACGTATGTTCCTGAATGTGTGGCACTATCTAGTACAGTACTTTTTGCTCTTGATAGATGTAGACTAGAGGTTTGGTCGTGTAAGCTTTGGAGAGCCAGATTTTTAGACTTCTGAATTTTAGGTGGTCCTTTAGGATGTAGATTTCCCTTGGTAGTGCCTTCCAGGGCATAATCCATCAGATGGAGCAGAGATGGTAGAAGCACTAAGTGACTATTGCGTTGATTTAGGATTCCAGCGTGAGACAGTTGTCCATCGACCTCTCTAGGCTCTTGCTCTCAATGTAGGTTGGTTTAGTGCAGTTACCCATTTGAAAGGTTATGGTGATGGTGTTTCAGGTGCAGCGTGAAGTCAGACTATCATTATTTCCATTTTTTCTGCGTAGTTTTATGTAGTTTTTTTTAAATTTTTTTTATTTTTTGAAATCAAACAAACACACTACAACTGTTTCAAAACATAGCACATTTTCATCAAAACTCCCCAACTCCCCCCTCCCCCTTAAACTAGAGCCGATTCTCACATGTCGTTTACGGGAGCATCATTGGGTAGCACAATACTTAGGCAGTCATCATCCGGGTCCTTTGTTTCGTTGTCACCCTGGTTAGGGTTTGCCAACGAGGCCACCAGTTGCCGCCAGGCCAGCAAGGGCCCTTCTTCCTCCCCGCCCCCCCCTGTTGACCGCTTCAAACCAGACTACAGATTCAGCTTCCGCCCACCTCAAGAGGTCTGTCCACCATAACTCCACCCTAGGTCTGTGGGTCGCTTTCCAGCAATCATACGTTTGGCCAAAACATAAGCCAGGTCCATCTTGCTTATGTGTTTCAAATGCCGGGGTCTAGGAAAAAGCCCAAGCATGCATGACCATGCCGATTCCACATCCAGCACCAACCCTCCACCTGCCAGTTTCGTCTTGACCTTGTCCCAAAATCTATGCACCTCTGGGCAAGCCCAAAACATGTGTGGCAGTCCCGCATTCACCTCCCCACACCTGGGGCATTGCTGCGTAGTTGGTCCCCCAAACTTTGCAATCTTCCCGGGGGTTAAATAAGCCCTGTGGGTAACGTACAATTGAAGCTGTTGGAATCTCGCGTTTCGGGACACCTTTTTGTGGTACCTCTGGGCCCGTTCCCACTGCCCATCCGTCATGGGTCCTCCCACCTCCTCCTCCCAATCTTGTCTCAATTGGAGCAACTCCCTCCCTGCCCTTACTCGCAGGAGCTCATATATCCTCGATATTTCGTGCCCGCCCTCTGATACATCATACATGGTTTCCAGGGAGGGGTCTGGGTCTTCCGCTAGCACTGTCTCAGGCCATCTTTCTCTAGTCTTTTTCACAAGCCTAGTGTAGGTTATATATTGGCCACCATGTACTCCCGTCTCTTCCTGCAACCTCTGAAAGTCCACTGCCTCCCCTTCCTGCCATATGTCCCCGAGGGTGGCTAAGCCTACCTGTTCCCAGTATCTGCGGACCGATTCAAGTAGTTGAGAGTCACTTCCGCACAGCGCCGCCAAAGGGGCCTGCTGGGAGTACGGCTCCGAGTCCCCCCCAATCTTCCATGTCCTGTGCCAGATCTCCCAGCCCAGCCTCAGTAACCGCCCCTTGTCCACCAGTTTGTCTCTGCACAACCACACCACTTCCATCAGAAAGTATGGGGCTGTATCTCCATGCAGGAGCCTGGCTTCCGCCGAGTCTTCAGCCGAGAGCCACCTGGCCACGTTCTGCAGCTGCCCCGCCAGGTAATAGAGTTCAAAATTAGGCAGGCCTATCCCCCCCCCTGTCACATGGGTTCTGGAGCTTCCACAGAGCAACCCTATTCCTAGAGCTGCCCCACTCGAAACCCCTGCACACGCTATGAAGTTTCGCGAATAGGCTCCTAAGTATCAGAAGCGGGACGTTTATGAAGAAGTGCAAAAGTCTAGGCAGGACCACCATCTTGAGCAAGGCCGCCCTCCCCATCATGGTCAGGGGCAATCTGGACCAAAATACCATGCTGTTCTTGATCCCCTCTATCGCCTTTTCCGTGTTGTGCTTGTGTTCTGCCTCGACCTTGTGGTAAATGTTTATTCCAAAATACCTAAATGTCACAGGCTGCCATGGTATTGGCAGGACAGGCAGCCTCTGCACCGGGACATTCCTATATCTGCCCGAAGGGAATAGACTGGACTTTCCAGGGTTCACCGAAATGCCCGAGAGGATAGCGTACCGTTCTATTACCTCTAGCACGTACTGTAGGTTTTCCTCTGGGTAACGCAAATAAAGGAGCATATCATCCGCATATAATGATATCAGATGCTCTCCACTGGCAGTGCTTATACCCACCTCCCCATATTGTTGTCGCAGGCATATTGCCAGCGGCTCTAATGACAGTATATATAGCATCAGTGACCAGGGGCATCCTTGTCTGGTCCCACTGCAAAGTTGCCAAGAATCTGAGACTGTGGACCCTGTCTTGACCCTCGCCTTCGGGGTGCTATAAAACAACTGGACCCATCTGAGGTATCCAGGTCCCATTTCGTACCCCTTCAGGACCGTTTTCAGCCAGGGCCATCGTACCGAGTAGAAGGCCTTGACCGCGTCTAACGACACTATAGCCAGCTCGCCCGTGTCTTCCTCAGTTTGGTCTATGACATGGTGTAGCCTCCTGTGGTTATCGGTGATGTTCCTACCTGGAATATATCCCGTCTGATCTGGGTGTATCAGTTTCTTAATCACCCTCTTCAGTGTATTAGCCAGCACCGCTGTGAGTATTTTGCTGTCCTGGTTAAGCATGGACAACGGTCTGTAAGACCCGCACTCCACGGCCGGCTTGCCTGGTTTCAGGAGTGGGATGATTACAGCCTCACGGAGAGACAATGGGAGTTCTCCCTGCTCATAGGCCTCGTTGAAAGTGGCAAGCAGTGGCTGAAGCAACTCTTGCTGGTATGTTTTGTAGAACTCGCTGGGCAGCCCATCCAAACCCGGCGCCTTGCAAGTGGGCAAGTTCCGAATCACCACCTCCAGCTCATCCGAGGTGACGGGTGCGTCTAACTCAGTGCGTTCTAGATCATCCAAGGTGGGCAGCTCAATGTCCCCCAATGTGTCCAGTATGTCTTGACACATATCCTCCCCCGTGTCCTCATACAAGTGTCTGTAAAACTTAAGGAATTCCTCATTTACCTCTTTCTGGGTGTTGTATATGCAACCTCTCTCGTCCTGAATCTCATTAATCACAGAGCGGGGGGTCTCACTCTTATACAGCCAGGCCAGCAGTCTGCCTGGCTTGTCGCCCCCTGCGTGTATCCTCTCCGTATATTTCCTGTAGTTGAGCCTGCACAGTCTATCCCAGAGTGCGCTGCAGGACAACTGTAGCTCCTCTACTTTGGTTCTACTACCATGAGCGGTGCTCTCGCAACACGCGAGATCCTCTGGCTCCCTTTCCACCCCCTGGAGTTCCCTTTCGACCCCCCCCCCCCCCTGTAGCCCCTTAGCTTGGGAAATAGCTACCCCACGCACCACCACCTTAAACGCTTCCCACAGTGTGCCCACAGAGCTTACGCTTCCCATATTTATATCATAGTACTCTTCGATGGCATCCCTCAGGCCCTCCCGAAACCCCTCGTCCTGCAGAGCTTTGGTCCTAAGTCTCCATGTAGGGATCCGCGGTCGTGGGGGCTGGTGTCGCCAGTCTACCACCAAGGGCGAGTGGTCCGATAGTACTCGGGCCTTGTATTCCGCCCCTTCTATGTCTCTCACCATCTCGACTGTTACAAACATGTAATCTAACCTCGTGTGCAAATCATGTGGCGCTGCGTAGTGTGAGTACTGTCTATCCGTGGGATGGAGCCTTCGTAGTTTTATGTAGTTGATCGTCATCGATTCACTTTTTCACGTTAGGCAGGTGTTGAGGTTGTTGTGCTGGAGTGTGAGTCGTCTATATTTGTATTTTATTTATTTATATAGCGCACCTGGCCCAAGGGCATCGGGGCGCATCACTTAGGTTGCATAACAGAAATACAAGCATAACAAGAGGGATAATCTACATTGGTGGAATAGGCAAGGATTTACAGTCATGTACAGGAGCACGATTAAGTAATCATAGAACAGAGGCAACTATAATGCAAGTATTTACACAATCAGCTTTTGTATGTGATTTGCTAGTCATCCACATAGTTGGAACTAGTGGTGAGCCCATAAGATTCTATGATATTCATCAAAGTGCTCAAATATACTTTGAAGTAGAGTGGCAAGAAGCTTAATCCCTGGAGAATTTATAGGTAATGGGGTTTGGCTTCAAACTCTAAGAGGGGGGGAGTCAGGTGATTTCTGTTCTGGCCATTGGAAACAATCTCATCCATTGTAGAGTTGTGTTATGGAGTCTGCTTTCTTCAAGTCTTCTAGTTGGTGTACTCTGGTTAACTGTGTGGTAGGTCGCTGAGGTGTTGCAGACTACGTGAGCCAAAGTGATTTTGCCCGCTGCAATTTTGAGGTAGTTCCAAATGAAGACTAGAGCTGAGTCGGTGCCTTTGATGGGTGTAAAACTGAGCTTTTTTGAGCGATCTAGTACGTTATTGGACTACATCCTCCAAGATTTGGCTGTATCCTTAGCTCTGTAGAATGTATGCTGGGGTATGGTATGTTTGTGATAGTATAAAAGTTGGAGGTGTCACCTGCTTTGTTTTTATAGAAGTGGTTTGACGTAGGTAGTCTTGAAAGATTTTTGTACAATTTCTGTTTCAAGTGAGCAGTTCGTTAATTTTACAAAAGTAGAAAGCTGTCCTTTCCTTTTTAGGGATCTCTTTGTAGATGTTCAGGGGGACAGGGGTCAGCCAGAGAGCCAACTTTGTTGCTAAATTAAGCCATTTTTTACATTTAGTTTGTATATTGGTTTCAAGCTGTTCATTGCTGGGGTTGTAGGCAGAATGTTATTGACCAAAGTTTGAATGTTGCTTCTAATTCTGTTCCTTGCTGTTGTGCTGTTGTCTCGCTGTGTGTGTATAGTACTTTGCATCTCAAATGGTTGCTAATGCATCCAGCTCTCGTACAGAAGCCCAATGCAACATATCTGTTCTCTAAAATTGACAAGCTCAGAATTTTCCGAGCCACTGCTTTGGGGAACAGTGTCAAGTGAAGGCATGTTTACTTCATCGTTCTAGGACCCTTCCTCAGAAGAGCGCTTTCATGTGGAGCTTCACTTCAGTCCTGGTGTGAAGGGTTGCGATGAAGAAGAGAATGCCCCCACTGGGTTTGGATTCCGCCCTGCGTCTGCAGAGGTGAGAGATGTTGTATGACTTTGCTACGTAGATTCCTGTCTTGGGGGCAGGGGGCAGTGCACTGAATTTCACCTTTTGCTTGCTAATCCCTGGGCAAGTGAACCACGTGTGTTATCTTTTGCTCCATTAGTACTTGGCTTGTTCCTTTCCCATGAGGCATATTCCCTGTTGGTTGACATGAGGGTTCTTTCCTGACCTGAGCAGCAGTATCACTCAGGAGGGGTACCCAAGGGAGATCTGGGGGAGCTCTGGGATCCACATGTACCACCTCCAGGGTTCACATCACTTAGCGCTGGGCTTCCTCTGACAGTTTCCCAGTTCTTCTCATTGGTTGTAATCTCCGATTAAGGCAACTGTTGCTTTTCACAGTGGGCCAGCGGCAAGACAATGTTTTCTTAGTTTGGAGACGGCTGTTCTTTCTCCACTACATGATGACGACTCCTCCTTTAATGACGCCAGTGCACATTGGTTTAGCTAAAGATGAACGAAGCATAGACATACTCCTGATGCTACCAGATGGGTTAAGGGTCAGAGCTGTGTTCATAGGACGCATAATTAGTATATTTATGTTCTTGTACCCCATCCCTTCCGTTCTGTTATTGGTCCTCTCTCCCAGGCACTAACTGCAAGCTTAGAAAGCTGCCTTCAAAGGCATGAGTGATGGCTCTGCTCGCTCTCAGATTTCACTCACTTCCATTTTATCTGGCCCCCTCCATAGGTGTTCTTCATCTCAACGGGTGTAAAAATGATACATATCTGCTGGTTTTTAATTAGGCAAGTAGGCTTTCCTTAATAAAACCTGAAGAGTTCTTCTTAAAATTGTATTTGATTAATTTACATACATTTCATAATCGGTTGTCTTGTGACTCGAAGCTATGGTAAGTGCTATGGTAAGTGCAAGTGAATTTGTGATCATTTAATAATGTATTTCTGTTTTCTTTTCGGCCGTCTCCCTCTATTACCCCGCCTTCCTGCCTTTGTTCCTAAGATCCCAGCCAGTGCTGGTAGGTTTCTTTGTACAGGTTCACATGACCCAAATAAGGGTGGGGGAAGGGGGGCTCTGCAGCAGGACTGGAAGTGCATACCCTTGATACTGGAAGCTGTGATGAGTCAAAGCAAATTTGAGGCGAGGCATTAATAATGTATTCTTTGGCTTATCTCCTTGAGATGGCAGGGCCATGGCTGATTTCAAATGAAAAAAGTACACAGTCCTGAGCTCCCTAACTATGCCTTCCGAGCACACGTACACCCCGTGGGAGGGGAAGAAACTGACAGATTGGCCAAGGCAAAGAGACTAATCCCATGAAAATGGAATATGAGTGAGAAACCGGAAGAAGTAAGTGAGGGTTATTCGGGTGAAGTCAGCATTGGAGTTTCAGATGACCAACACTCCTGCAGGAGGACTGGAGGGGTGGCAGATTGTGGAGGCAGATTGTGGAGCAGATGAGCTATTGCGTAGGGAGTGGAAATGGTACTGCTGTGTAAGTGCATGTTTGTGTGGGGAGTGGGTAGAGAGGTCAGAGAAAGGATTTAATGTGAATTGATTGGTAAAGTGTGGAATGGGGCTGTTGTATAGTTTGAAAGGTTGAGTAGTAGTAGCGTGGATGGAGGTGAGTAGTGTCATGGCGGGGAATGGTAGCGTGGAGGAGGCGAATGTTAAGATGGATTTTCAAATTGTAGTCCTCCGGGGAGGATTTAGGGAGGCCACCCTATTATGAACAGGAAAGACACTCAGAGGTTAGCCAAACCCAATCAAGGTTTGGCTAACCTGGCAGAGCGGCTTGGCTGGATCTCAGGAAGGGTGCGAGAGTGCTCTAGGCGACGACGAGTCCACGCAGAGCAGCGCCAATAATTGTAGTTAGACTCGTTTACAATAGTTGATGAGGCCTTTAAAGTATACACAAAGCAACACTATAAAACACATATATATATATATATATATATATAAAATATATACACACATTCGCCCTTAGGAGGAATAGAATAACATTTGATTCCATGACCAGTGAAAATCAGGTAAGTACTCGGATGCATGGAAATGGAAAAGAGACTTGAGGATAATCATATAACAGCTTCTGTAGCTCTTAGCTTGGGGCCTTGTGCCCAAACGTCACCAGTTCCAAAGTAGATACAGGTAGGTTTACGAAGAGATTGGCAGTGCCAGTGGTTATGAGTAATAAGAGTCAAAAAGTTAAAGTTCAGGAACATAAACTCACTCCGTCCCAGTTCTAGGAATGGATTTTTTACCTGGCCTCCAGTGACCAAAGTCAGGAAAGAGTGATTAAGGGAAAGCACTTTAAGCTTCATGTAACCCTATGTAGAACTGGGCGGGACAGAAACACAGGAATATTAACTTACACCCCTGATATCTGTAGATACCACTGCCGGTGTTCAGGAATCTGTTGGGGACACAATAGTCTGTGCTTGCTCCCGTTCCGGAAGGTCCAGGGGTTGCAGGTGTAGAGGTCACTGTCGACATCAGACTTTAGTCTTGTTCAGTCATGGCGTGTTCCAGACAACCTACAGTTGAACACCCAAATGGCAGAAGATGAAGACATCTGCGGAGTAGAACACCTCAGGACAGCTCAAGGTTTTGAAGGAGTGTTGCGGTGGGAGTCACCACAGTCCTGCAGCAACAGGCAATCTTCAGTGGATGAACAAAGGAATTGGCGCAACACAGCTTCTGCTCATGCAAGATGTCTGAAAAGGCAGGAGCAGGCATTATATTGCATAAGGTAACGATCCTCCAGGTTTCAAGGTTGAACTCTGAGCGGCAATGGCTGCAGCGAGGTAGCCCAGGAGGAAGCTTTTCTGCGGTCACTTCCGAAGGCTTGCAACCTCAAACAGGGGTCAAGAGTGGCTGTTCTCTCCGGTCCAAGTCCAAGCACCATCAAGGCTCTTCTTGAGATCAAGCAGAAGAGCAGAGCTTCACCGGGACAGCACTGTTAGGGATTGTACAAGAATCCACCTTATGTAGGGCTTTAAAAGACTCACACTTGGGACACAGGGCTCCAACTCTTAGTATAGGCCTGGACCACACAAGTTGTGTTGGTAGCAATGGCTAGGGTTATTTTAGGAGGAAGGGCGGGCTGTAGGGCAGTGCAAAGAATTTAGATTATACTCCTAGGCCCAAAGAAACACTAATGCACTAAATGTTATATACAAATAATGGTTTATTTTATATATACACTAAGGTTAAGGTGGTTTTCAGAAAGGTAAGTACAATAACACACAATAAGTAACAACTAATGCAATTTTTACAGTGAGTAAATCACGTTAATAATACTTGTAGAATGGCAGTACGCAATTCAAAAGTAAGTAAAGCACACTTGTAATAACTTTTAAAATAACTGTTTCAGGTAAGAATAAATTAAACAAAACCAACATAAAGCAGGTAACTACTTTGCAATAATTGCACAGCGGCCTTCGGCTTTAGGAGTCCATCCCTCTCTAGTTATGAGAGTCGCAGGATCTGATTTGATGGCCAAACAGACAAGGCACAAGCTGTAGAAAGTCCAGAAGTTCCAGAGGAAGTCTTCAGTAGCAAGTAAGTAACACTCTTTGTTGGGGAAAAGGTCCAGGGACCTCTGGGAGGGCTCTGTGAAGGCACAGAGGCATTCGGCCTGGGCGAACATGGATTGTCGAACTCCCAAACACACGAATCAGCACTCGAGCAACACAGGAGCAGAAAAGCAACTCTAAGTAAGTACTACCAAGTGTCTCACAATACCTTACAAGTGAAGAAGAGGATGCCGCACCATGCCCCAGCGATGCAGCAGAAGACCCGGTGACCGGGTTCTTGGTCAGGAAGATGGAAGATGGAAGAAGGGACACTAGAATGGATCTCGCAGCAGCAGCAGTCGAGTGAAGAGACTCCAAGCAAAGGATTATGTCATGGTTCTGTGATTTTGGCACCGTTTGTGAAGCACTATTGAAGAAGGTTACCGCCCTGTGGCTTTGTCTTGCTTTCTCGGTTCAGCGCTCCGTTGAGGGTACTTCAAGGAGTGGAGTCTACCAAAGTTTTGGGACGTTCGATCTTCGGAAGGCGGTGCACTGCGCAATGGCCACAGGTCTCAGGATATTGGCGGTTTGCAGCCGGTGAAGGCCGCAGCTCGTTGTGGATTGCTCAAAATGCAGGTTGTTTTTAGACTGTTTGGACCCACTAGTCTAAGGGAGAGAGTCTTCCTTTTCAGGGCTCTCCTGATGCTTGGAAGAAGGCATTTCCTGTCAGATGGAAGGGGCTGCGGGTGTCTCTCCTCTTCTCCCTCGTCGTTTCTTCAGTACCTCTGGTCAGCTTGCTTTCAGCCTCCGGATCCATGTCTCTTATTCAGAAACCCAGCCACTCAGCACACATGCATCATTCAAAATGTGGGTGGCGTCAGTCCTTATAGAACAGGAGAACCCATCTCCCAGTTGGAACTGGTTCCAAGCAGGCACAGCAGAAGAAAAAGAAAAATGGAGTTTGAGTCCTGCGCCATTTCCTGTCCTCATACACACTGGCACATTGGTGGCTTCACAAAAGGATTCCACCAAAGACAAACATCAAACCGGGGCCTCTCCCACCCTGCACGGCAGAAGAAGGACCATGAAAAAGGACAAGCTATCTTAAATTGGTGACAAAAGAACAGTCCTGATTTTGGGTCAATGATGACCTGTCTCTGCACTACCTTGGCTCTGTGTACGACTTGGGGAGTAAAAATTGCACAAATGTAGTTAGGATACAACCGCTGCCACCAGCCATTCAGATGAGCTTGTCACTGTAACCAAAGAGTTACTGGACCAGTGAGAAAGGGGATACAATGTAGCCCCTCAGCAGGGTGTGCTGATCTCACGATAGGAAAACATAGGAAGGATCAAAAGGGAAGCCCAAAGGGCTCCCATCAACGCTGCAGATAGTGTTGTGTGCTGCAACAGTCAATGACCGTTGCCACAAAACTTGGAGGAAAGCATGTCTCCAAGAAAAAGATATAAAAGGATCCCAAAGACAGGGTAAAAGAATGAGTGAATGTAGAAAAAGGTTCCCACTCACACAGGAGATATGACAAAAATCCAGTGGTCCAGCAAAAAGTGCTTGGGGGCTCACATGTGAAGGGGATTTCACATAAAAATTAAAACCTTCCTGACACTCTGTAGTCGATGCTGGTCAGCTTCAGGAGTTGTTTTCAGGTCGTCAGCGGCTGCACTTTAACAATGATCTGTCAAATGTCTCTAGGAGCTCTCCTTTTATCCAAGGTTTGGTCTGCAAGCATGCCCAGTCCCCACCAATGGTAAGGATCTTCACCATTCCAACTGGCAGTGGCTGTCCAATCATGGATAGCCATTGGCCGCAACATCTGACAGCAACAGATATTCAGGCAGCAGGTATGTAGATTGGGACTAGACCGTTCGAGTCCTCCCTCGGGCCGCGCACACAAACTACCCCTTAGCCCAGAAAAAGTCACAGCTTTCCCCTGGAAATGGTATTCCATATGAGGCATTTCCTGACATGAGAAGGCATTAAGAAGGCCAAAGAACAATTTGTCCAAAGAAGAAACAAAATTCATTGTGGCATGGTCATCTTGGAGTGCTTCCCACTCTTAGTAGCCATTTGTGGTAATTGAAAAAGTAAACATTTGAAAATATGGTAGGAAAATATCGGCTGCCAACAGCCCCTCCTGGACACATATTATTTGTAACCCAAAGTTATAAAGGAAATCGATATATGGATACAAAGTATCCTAACTGCACTTCACTTTAATGTGATGTCTGCAGTTGCCAACATACAAGAAATCAATATTGAGACCCAGGGCCTAATTCATGGAAGCATTTTATAATGGCAAAACCCCATTGGAAAACATTCTGTGAATAAGGGCCCTAGTCTCTCAGCACTGATGGCCTTATGGACTGGGCAGTCACCCCATGAGAAGGAGCGCAAAGCAAGGGAAGTGAAGCAGGAGGCAGAACAAAGGTAAAAAGAAAGAGTGTCCCAGAGAAGTCTAAAACTAAATCTCTCATCCGAAAGGGACCTCTTGCAAACCCTCTACCTTCCCTGACCAGACCAAGCAAAGAAACTTGTGTCCCCAACAGTTTCCGGAAGCTCAGCAGAGATCTCTGGAGACATCGGAATCAGGGGAGGTAAGTTAACATACCTGAAATGAGGAAGCAGATAAAGTGCGTGGCAAAGCCAGCTGTATTATCTACATAAATCTACATAAATGGGGACAGCGCGCGAGCATTGACATTCTTTGACTCGCCCTGATCCAGGTGAGTGCCCCTCTTCCCCTTACATCTTGTTCTTTCCCTTGTGTGTATTTTATTCTGTCTTTTTCTCTTTTTCCAGGTTCATTCCTGGTTTCCACCTGCAATACCTCCCCTGGCCTTTCTCCCTCCCTCTCCCCGCTTCCCTTCCGTGGACTCACCGGTTCTTCCTGGCGTATTTCTCTCTGCTGCGGTAAGCTGGCAGCAAGCGTTAGGTGTTGCTCATCGCTTCTGTTTCTTAGCTTCTCTGCTCTGGGCAAATGCCCAGAAGTCTTCTCTTTGCTTCTGGCATCCCTCAAGTGTGTTCCTTTTCACAGTCCACTTCTCTTCTCCTTCTTCATTAGCCGGTTGGCTCCACGGAACACCTTCTGCTCTCTCGGTCTCTTCCGAAAGATGCAGTCTTCTCCCACCAGCAACTCTGCTTGGTCAGTTGCTTCAGCTGTTTAAATTTCCCAGCTGTAGGTAAGCACTCCTAACAAGTAGTTTGCGGCTTGGGTGATCTGTACTACTCAATCCCTCTTCCTCGTCCCAGTATTCTTGTGCTTGTCGGGAATGGAAGTCCATTCTGGGCAACTTGCATATGAAGTTTGGGCAAAAGTTTGTAGTGGGTTTCAAAGGCAAGTCGGTTTTTTGATAGTTTGTATACAGATCTGGTGAAAAGGTTTTCAACACTCTTCTTTGGTGGATGAAGGGAGGTGTAACAATATGCCATTAAGGCATTGGGTATGGGTGGGATATCCTCAGAAGAAAAAGTGGGATACCATGTCTCATCTGATGACAAGACACCTCCCGGAGGTTGTCTTCCCACATGTGGTTATCCCTTATATTGCCACCCCCAGCGTCCAGATCAGGTAGCGGCTGCCGTCCCCAGGCCACATGAGGGGAGGACACCACCGGGAAATGTATGATGACGCCATCAGATTCATTGCAGCCCACCTCTTCTCCCCCTCCACCCTGCTCTCTTTCCCCTTTATGTGTTTTTTTTCTTTCTCTCATTTTCCAGGTCACTTCCTGGTTTCCACCTGCAGTCCCTCCCCTGTCCTTTCTCCCTCCTTTGCCCTGCCCCTGCTTTGTGTGATTGCCAAGTCAAAGCCCTGCATTCAGCTCCTTTTGGATTCAGGGCAAGATATCCACTAGCAGCAGGCCCATACAACCAGGTCCTGCAGCGGCTGCTGCGTGAAACCGAACGGTATTCTCCCTTCTATTCCCCATGGATTCTCTGCGCAGGGAAAGGCCATCGATCTTGGATCCTGACCCTGTGGGTGGACAAGCAAGGGGAGGATCACCTGGGTGGAGGGTTCTTGGGAATTGGGGAGTGTGTGCTGGATGGCGAGACATGGTATCACCTCTTTCGTAATATAGAATCACCCTTCCTTCAGCCTTCATGGGCTATGTTCACTCATGCCCTATCTCTCCTTATGAATGCCTACCAAGTACTGAGAAGAGGAAGAAGCAACTCTGAACAATGCACACTTCCTATGACCATCACCACTCTAGTACTGAGACGAAGAAGAGAGGTGTAGGTATAGGCAGTACTGAAGGTATGGCATGTCACATGAATTGAGATCATTATAGCCAGGCAATGCCAGTTAACAACACACACCTGAGACCCCTTAATAGGGCTCAGGTGTTTAAAGGAAGGAGAGGGAGCTATGTGAGACGGGGAGGAAGAGGAGGAAGAGGAGGAGAAGGAGAACCGCTGAGGTGCCGGGTAACCAGACAGCCTGAAGACTGTCCACAATTCCGGAAGATCTGCAAGACCCGAGAAGGACAGGTAGTTTGCAGGACCAGGAGCCTTCAGAAGCGAAGGTGGGCTGGCAGAGCTAAAGAATTAACCTGCTGCAGAACGAACGCGGTCCGCGTTCATTGTGAAGAATCGAGAAGTTGGCCTATGCGAGGATGTGTCCTGGGGGGAAAGCAGAATCAATGCAGTCTGTGTCATGATGCCTACCTCCAAGGAGCCAGGTCCGACCCAGCAACCCCAGAGGCAGGCATCATTTCCCCCAGGGGAGTGCCAGCGGTCCCAAGCTGGGGCCCTTTGGACGCAGTCCTGGCGCCTTAGGCGCCAGGCTCATGTTGGACCTCCGTCCTGGCGCCTTAGGCGCCAGGCTCATAAAGCTAGACATGTGTTCAAGTGTTTTAATGTGCACTTACCTGATGCAGACCATGCTGCCACATCCGGGCCCTCTTGAGGCCTGAATGGAACTACTTTACCTGTGGGACTACTTTCCACCCGGGTGTGGTCGGGGAAGGATACATACCTGATTGGAGGAAGGATACACACTTGGGACTTCTCATCCAAAGCTATTTAAACCACACCCGATCAGCAACTCACGCTTCGCGTTGTTCTGCTCCTCGCAGCTGGACGCTCACCGTGTCAGCTCCTGCATCTGGACTTCAGCCACGCCTGTCAGCATCCTGGGTCACCTACAAAGGGAGACAAGAGACCTTACCAGCTAAATCTGCACCACGCAGACATCACCGACGATCCTGAAAGGGAAGACATTATTTTTAAAAGCATTTCGTTACGATCGCTGCAGCGCTGCTTTTCACTCACCTTTCCTGGGTTCCTCCATCTTAAGCAGCGATCATCCGGATACACAGCCACTTCCCAGAGCCTAGAGAAAAAGACAAGAATAAGAGGTGAGAGAAGGAAGGGAATAAGACTTACCTGTTGGGTCATTCCCTTTTCATTTCGGGTCTTGCCGCTTCCAGGCATTTTCCGGACCCCGGCCCCTATGGGGAAAAAAGACAAAGACATTGAATGAGCGAAAGCAAAGACATTACCTGAACGCTCATCCAGAACTAACCTGCCATTTACTGGAACTGGAACTGCACGTTTCACTTCGGGTCGGCGCCATATCTCCGGCATTCCGAACCCCGGCCCTTAAGGGGAAAAAAGACATAAGCATTAGCGCTTGCTGCAATAAGACAATGAACATTATTATTAAGCTTGAACTTTTGAACTTGCAACAGAACTCTTACAGCGCCTTACCTGAATAGTCAAGCTTATTTTGAACTCCCATCAAACCTCAATCCAGTGAAGTAACTGGGTTTCAACGCGCCCCTGCATCAGAAGCAGGATGGAGAACTCATCCTTCCAGACCCTAAGGTGAGACTTCACGGGGAATCGAGGAAGGGTATCGTGGAGGGTTGGAAGAGAGTGGGAGGCTTGAGCATAACTCAGTCAGTAGGTAATACTCCCTTTTCACGCACAGGGGAATATTCCTGCGAGCCGGAGAAGCCAGAGTAGAGGGCCCTTCCTGTCCATCTTCAGAGTCCTGCGCTTCACCATTGAAGAAGCATCAGCACTCGAAGCCAGACCTGCGCCTCCATGGGGATCAGGTGAGCGTTACAGTCTGCTGCCCGACTACTGAATTGGTGAGCGGGAGCAGCTGAAACTGTCACAGGGGAGACACGAAGAGCAGTTGAGTGTCAGAAGGCACAGAAAATCGTAGCGCTCCTCTGGGACCAAACGCAACTGTCCATAAGCACAAGTGGGTGCGAATGCTATTGAATGCCAAACTAAATGAAAATGGCTTTTTGAATGAAAGTCCATCAGATTGAAAACTGAATTAACTGGGAACTCCTATTTGATTAAGAACACATGATATTAAGTATCAGATGAACAATTGGAAGTTAAATTGGCACATTGTTTATCAACTAGTGAACAAATATCAGTATTTGAACTACAACTGTGAGGCCAAAGCTTTGTGAACAGAACTACAACAAGTGACAAAGTGAACAAACACTTAAGTATTTGATTTTCAAATGTGAGGAAGATGTGTGATCTTATGGCTAAGTAAATACTGGTGCAGAAAAGGCTTGCATTCGCCAAAAGGAAAGACAAATGTGGAAAAACCCAAAGACCGAGGCAGAAGAGCCTACGAGGGGCTAAACTAATCCAAGGAGAGACTTATGATTGCGTGACCTGTAATGGGTGGGACCGTGTGTTCTAATAACTGCGCCTAGACCAGGGAGCTCTCTATTATAAAGATCAGTCCTCCTGAGGCAAGCCAAGCAGAAGCATAGGGTTCCTGGTTGCGTGACCTCCAATGGATGGACTGTGTGTTCTGATAACTGTGCCTAGACCAGGGAGCTCTCTATTATAAAGATCAGTTCTCCTGAGGCAAGCCAAGCAGAAGCATAGGGTTCCTGGTTGCGTGACCTCTAATGGCTGGACTGTGTGTTCTGATTACTGTGCCTAGACCAGGGAGCTCTCTATTATAAAGATCACAGTCATCCTGAAGCAAGCCAAGCAGAAGCATATGGTTCCCGGTTGCGTGACCTGTAATGGGTGGACTGTGTTTTCTGATAACTGCGCCTAGACCAGGAGCTCTCTATTATAAAGATCAGTTCTCCTGAGGCAAGCCAAGCAGAAGCATAGGGTTCCTGGTTACGTGACCTCTAATGGCTGGACTGTGTGTTCTGATAACTGCGCCTAGACCAGAGAGCTCTCTATTATAAAGATCAGTTCTCCTGAGGCAAGCTACGCAGAAGCATATGGTTCCCGGTTGCGTGACCTGTAATGGGTGGACTGTGTTTTCTGATAACTGCGCCTAGACCAGGAGCTCTCTATTATAAAGATCAGTTCTCCTGAGGCAAGCCAAGCAGAAGCATAGGGTTCCTGGTTGCGTGACCTCTAATGGCTGGACTGTGTGGTCTGATAACTGCACCTAGACCAGGGGAACCCTAAATGATGACCAACAAAGAACATTGTAAGTCAGCCACTGAAAACTGTTTCTACTACTTGATAATGCTAGCCAGAAGGCAGGTAAAGTGAACCTGTTTTCCTACTTTGAACATTGAACAAATGACTTTAGAATAAATAATACATTTAAGTTTTGGAGAAGGGAACCCTGGGACTTGAAGGAACTGAGATGTGTTATCTTGGGGAAGAAAAAAGGAAAAAATAAAAACAAGGAAAACCTCAAGGACCTCTTTTTGTGTGAAGTATACCATAGTGAACTTGGGGAAGGGAACCTCAAGACCTGGTGGGACATTGGTGAAACACACAGCTATTGGAACTGAATTGAGCCTGAAGTCGAAGGCCCAAGAAGAACTTAAGCTGAGAGCAGCTGAGACTTTACTTTTGAACACTATTTTGGTTAAGAAGAATCCCCACTAGATGTGAGGGCAAGCATAGGTTTTGGTCACAGACAGAACTTTGATTTGGAATTATAGATACAGACTTTCCTTTTTTTCTTTAGGCAGGAGAAATCCCTACCGTCCCCACATTTTAATAAAGCTCTTTGAAACTTGAGTTATGTTGTCTGCGTCATCTCTTGATACCATTCCTGTCCCACACTGCCCCTCTTACAGATTTCCTTTTTGCCCCCTCCATCTTGCGCTTTCCCCTTTGTGTGTTTGTTTCTGCCTTTCTCTTTTTCTCCCTTTTTCCAGGTCCCTTCCTGGTTTCCACCTGCAATCTCTCTCCTGGCCTTTCTTCCCCTGCTTCATGTAATTGGTGAGTGAAAGCCATGCTTTCAGCTCATTTTGGATTCAGGACAGCATTCCCACCAGCAGCAGGCCTGTACAATCAGGTTTTGCAGCGGCAGCCCCGATCTAGGTGAGTCCCCCTCACTCCCATCTTGCTCTTTTTTCCCATTAGTGTGTGCTTTTCTCTCTTTTTCCAGGTCACTTTAAGGTTTCCACGTGCAATCCTTCCCCTGGCCTTTCTCCCTCCTGCTCCTCGTCAATGCTCTGTGTGATTGGCGAGAGGGTGGGGAAGCCATCCTCTTAAGTGGGACTCAGGGCAGCCTTACCCGGGCAGCCTTCGGCTAAGGGCCAGAGGCAAAGGGCAGCTCCATCCTAACCAGCTCGATTTCGTTTTCGCCCATGTTTTCCAATGGACACCTTATGCAGACAACTTACAATTACAGAAAAGCTAAGTGTTGTGTAGTGTGGGGGGGGGAGTACATACATTACTGTACTCCAGTAAAACCCCACTACTCTTATTACCCAATATCTTATACCACATGCATCCAGCCTAATTGTGTAAGTTAACCATATTTTGCACCTAGCCTGAAATATATTGCGCTTAGTTGGATTGTTG
This sequence comes from Ambystoma mexicanum, assembly GCF_040938575.1. Taxonomy (NCBI): domain Eukaryota; kingdom Metazoa; phylum Chordata; class Amphibia; order Caudata; family Ambystomatidae; genus Ambystoma; species Ambystoma mexicanum. The sequence continues at coordinate 1,470,973,313 of NC_090934.1, read as the reverse complement.
TCGGTGGGAAATGTATCACACTTAGGTGGATTGTTGGGGGTAAGAAATGTATCGCAGTTCGGTAGATTGTTGGGGGTAACAAATGTACCGCACTTAGTTGGATTGTTGGGGGTGGGAAATGTATTGCACTTAGTTGGATTGTTGGGGATGGGAAATGTATTGCACTTAGTTGGATTGTTGGGGGTGGGAAATGTATTGCACTTAGTTGGATTGTTGGTTGTGGGAAATGTATTGCACTTCGTTGGATTGTTGGTTGTGGGAAATGTATTGCACTTCGTTGGATTGTTGGGGTGGGAAATGTATTGCACTTAGGTGGATTGTTGGGGTGGGAAATGTATTGCACTTAGGTGGATTGTTGGGGATGGGAAATGTATTGCTCCTAACTCACCATTCTGCATGCGCACCCTCAAGCTCTGAACTAAACACAACCATACCTCTACCGCACACACTTCACAACACCCAACATGAAACCAAACCATGCACAACCATACCTCGACACCACATAACAGCTATGTGCTGAAAACACACCAATGCTCAGTGATCAGTTTCTCCGAACTGAGACTGCCAACAGTGCATCAAAGCTCTCTTGTTCTTCTCTCTTTCCCACAAACAAACCCATTCCTCCTTCCATTGCAGATCCGCCAGAGCGCCAGGAGACCTCTCATGAGCATGGTACAAGACTTAGTAACATTAGCATACAACAGACTAAGTACTTCAGATGTGTCATCAGTTACGTCATGTCCTAACATATAATTTTACAAAAACCTACAGGGACTGGGGATAGGTTAGTGGGCTTGGCTTCATATGGCTTCTGTAGAGGTTTAGACATATCTGATGGCTCCACTGGAACCACTCCTATATTGATGAAGGTTAAACTCCATCTTCACGACAAGGGATTGGGTGGCATATTACTTGATGGGCGGCATGACTTTAAGGATTGTGATCGGTTGGCATAATGCTTACCTACCTTGGACACTTGGCAGATCGTCAGAATATGAGCCAGACATAGAGTAGGGAGAGGGAGGCCCATGGTCTGTACTTTGTTCAATTAAAAGTTACCACTCCTCATTCTCAGGCCATGAGACTGGGCAATCCCTTTGTACTTGGCCTCATGTCTACATGCGCATGTAGGGAGAACTGCAGATGTATTATCTATGTCCTTGTTCTCCAATTATGGGTCACGTTTTACGAGACCGTGTATGAAATGGAATTACCTCCTTTTTGAGATTTTAGCTCTTATTAACGTTTGTGTTGTGTTCTCCATTACCACTGGGGACACTCTTCAGATATTCTTCATGGAGTCTTTTGGCTTATTGTTGTGTTCCACCTAGCTAACAAAGGCTAGTTGTGCTCTTATAAACTTGGGAATTGCTATTGCGTGCCTTCTCTCAGTCGTTCTGATCCTCCCTAATTTCACCGTAACCTTGGCACTAGTTGCAGGCTAATGTAGAGGAGCAGATGTGCACGTCACTGATAGACTCTGCCTCCACACCTCCGTCATACTGGAACAGCAGTTGAAGAGCCCTATGTGTGGCACCAGGTATCAATCCAGTGCCGTATTGAGTGTATGAGAGACGAAATGCACTCAGACACCTTTATCAAATGTACACATGAACTGAAAGTGTAGTGGGATATTTGCAGAATCCACTGAGCTTTGAAGAGCTATAAGTGAAGTTGGACAAGGGGAGTGGCCGTCATGAAAGAAAGACACGAGGACACACTGAAATGATATGCAAATACTTAAAGAATAAAGATGCAACTAAAGTAATAAGAGAAACATGTAACTGTTTACAAGTAAATCGTGTGCACTAAAGAAATAAGTGAGTGGAGATGAAGCGAATGTACATACTGTGAGAAACCAGAAGGTGTCTCACCCGCTAGTCCCCAGGGATCTGTCATCCAGGTGGCCAGGAGACGGCCATGGCTTTTTGATCCAGTTCTTAGGGGTGGACCAGTGCGGGAGGATCACCTGGGTCAGGACTCTTCGGGGAGTGATAGTGAGACACTGTGTGGTGAGATGCGGTATACCTCTCTTCCCTGTAACACCTTTATCCAATCCTACCCGATGGGATATTTAGAAACTCACCTACCTTTTCCTGCACAAACACTTTTACACGGACAGCCTGCTCTGGGAGAAAACAGACTTGCACCTGAGCCATGTACCTAACATGTCCCAATACTGTGATGAGGTGAAGTCAGGCAATTATCACAATCACTCAGACCTGACTTCCATTACACTTCCCCACACAAATAAAAGGCGGAGCACGAGAGCACACATTGAGCGAGCCAATACACATGAAGGTACAGCAGTTTCGAGTTGGCAGCTGAACGAGGGGATGAAGACTACCAGACAAGAGGTTCATGAGAGGGGAAACACCCTTGACCTTTTTGACAGGAAGCTGTTACTTTCAAGAAACCTTCAAGGCAGAAAACATAAGACCAGGAAACAAGGCTGATGAATCCTACATTGTTTGTCGGAGAAGCAGACGCTGTGGTTTCATCATTAGCTCCAAGAACAAAGAAGCGACCGAAAACAACACAGCCCGTGAGTTGGGGAGACCAATGCCAGACCGGTCTGTTTTGAAGTCAAGGTTACAAGTGGCAACATTGTAAAATGAGCGCTGGAATGAACATTGTTAAACGTGTGTGATGAAAGATGCGAGTGAAGCTAAATTGCTTGTGAATATCTGAACATTAGAAGGAAAGATATGATACCGTTGACAGAGTAATCCGGCACTGTTAATGTGCTCAGTCAAAGGTCTCTGTACGGTATCCTGACAAAAGAAACAAAAGTAGAAGATTGATATGAAGTGTAAATTGTGTGAAGTGAATCGAAGTGGTCCTGCGACGGATTAAGCAAAACCCATCGCACATTCGAAAGTCTTCGATTCTGGTTTCAAAAGGAATCTGAGCCCGGATGATGGGGGTCCATGTTCCGAGCCCGGACGAGGGAGACCAAGTTGTGAACATTGTAGAAAAGAGGTCTGAGCCCGGACGAGGGAGACCCGTTGTCTGAGACTGAAGGAGGGAGACCAGTCTTGAACTTGTGAACGTGAAAGACATGACAAAGGAAAGGAACATTTGTGTTTTGTTTGTTACATCAGGCCCTCGTGTCATTGTAGGAAAGACTTTGGCGGAAGGCCCTGCTGCCTGTCTGTTGAACTGTTACCTCGTGGCCAAGAAGCCAGAGTGTGTGCAAAGCCCACACGTGCCGCCTTGACCTGTGCTGAAAACGTGGGGAATGGAAGCCAACTGCTCAACTATCCCGTCATATCATTTCTTGAACACTTTTCTTTTGCATACATTGTTATCCCCCACCGTTTCCTATTTAGAAGTAAGGATTGGCTATAGGTTTATTAGAATAGGCCCTTATATTTTGACAGACTTGATTAGGACTGCGTTATTATGAGATGGTCGTAGCTTGCTCCCATCTTTAGATTTAGGTTTAGAAAGGCGTTCTACCAACCTATTAAAGTTCAATAAACACCCTTGAACTGGGATTGCGTGTCTGTCTTCACTGTTTGATACCATGACTTCCTTACAATACGCAGAAACGCAAGGTAGATGAGACACATAGAAACTTACTGCAGAAGAAAATGGAATACAACTAAAGCGGCCATGACAAAAAAGATGGACACCGGACTCGTGTTGAAACAAATCAAGCTACCTCAGAGACAGACCAGGGCTGTAGAGTCAGGAGATGCTGGAAAAACAGCATTGTGCAAAGAACAGAGAATGTCCATTGGCCGTGGATCAAGGATTCAACATCAAGGAACAATTGCAAGGCACAAAGGGAGTCAAGTGGATAAGCCGTGTATGTAAGATGTATTTCTTTTTGATGCAGAAATCCTATGTGCGGTAGAGCAACCAAGTCTCCAGAGGCCAAGAGGAGTAATGACAACCAGCCTAATTGAATTAAATAGCAAATATAAAAGGTCAAAATGGACAATATCGTGGTCTTCTCACACGTGATTCACATGATTCATTAAGCTCCAGAAAAAGATAATTGTGTACCTACACTCCCTTAAATGTCCCAGAACAGAGAACAGGCTGCAAGGTCAACTACAAAGAAGCAGCCTTGGCTTAGGGCCTGACCGATGAGAGATGATGGACTAATTGAGCAAGTGGGTAGTAGTCCGATGTTGCTCTCTGCACCCAAGTTTTGCATTTTGCTTATGTGCTGCTAACAAGCCGAAAGTCCAAGGTTGGGAGAGAATGCCAAGCAATCATACGGCTCTATGCAGCTACATGCTATACAATGTTGCACAGACCAATCCGCTGCTGTTATTCTGCTATAATCCCTCCCTTACGTATTTAGAGGTGGTTCAAGGCGTGCCTACAAGATAAGCTGCATACAGAAACGATACTAATAGTTATGATATATAGGTACATACGTTGCCTTAACCAATCTCTCCCTTCAATAGGTTTTACAGTTTGTCACAAAGGATGACCTCATAGCTGACGTATATTGAGGTATAAAGCCTTCGTATAAGCAGACCCCGGATTCCGTCAGATGGGCAATGGGGTGGTCCTCCGGCACTGTTAGGGAGATTTTTCGACATTATTGTGGCTCATCCTCTCTCCTAGTGAGACCCCCAGTACTTTTTGCTGGACTTCTGGACCTTTTTCTTTTAATCCTGAATGAGTCGAGCCCTTTTCCACTCATTCATTCTTATTCGCTCTGTCTTTTGCATCTCTATTCTTTGCATTCTACCTGTACTAAGGAGTATGTGTGCTCCATAGCTCTTAAAGGCGTGGAAACAGATGGATCTCTGCATATCTCTGTATCTCCTATGTATGCTATGTTTATGCTATGTACCTGTATCCCCATGTTATCTGTATCACATGTTTACCCTATCCATCCCGTCACTTTATATACGTATGCCGCTATGTATGCCCCCTGTCCTGCTCTCGTGCTTCTTGTGCTTAGTCGCAAGCACTTTACTGATAACCACAATATCACACTACTACGCTTACTCTCTCCGATACACCATCATTCAACTAGAACACAGCTATACTATGACACATTCGGCCTAGCTGTTCTCATACTAACATGACCCCATGAACACCTCATCATCCTAATAAAACACAGCTAGCTGAGCACATACCAGCTAGTTTAGGCATCTCCTCAGGCCCAACGCAGCCAGAATTCAGTCTGGGTGTCCACCCTCCAGACTGAATACATCCAACTGATTTCCTCAGCACCACACCTACCGCTAAGAAGCACCTATAATACAACAACCACCCCAGCTGCACAAATATCCGGTGCGCCCAGGCCCCATACAACACTCTCTCTCGCTACTGACTTGAACTGCGGTTCCTGATGGCGTTCAACCTACCAGCGTTTTGAGGTCATAACAATGATACATAAGGTGCTATATAAATGCCAAGTAACATAACAGATTGTTATTGTGAGTGCATGGACTACAATTTGTTGTTTGGCAGATTGTCTTACTTTATTTGAGCCGATAATAAAGTAGTACTTTGCCTATTCTTTGAGTCTGTCCGGTTATTTGGGACTGAGATCATTATTGGTAATTCCATTGAGCACATGAGGCGCTTCAAACTGCTACTGCACACTACTGTCTCAGAGCTCTGCACAGATTTGTATTTCTGTGGATTCAGCATTTTGAGTTTTCCAGAGGCATTGAGGCCTGCACCCATTGAGATACGCGCGGTGGCTTCTGTTTTTAAGAAGATGGCTGCTTTACTACACTCTTGTTTCAATGTTAGCGAGCTATGTCCGCATATCGCTTATGTTGTATTCATGATTTATTTGCCTGCGCAGCACACTTAGAAACTGCTCATGCTACATTGCCTCACATCTAGAAAGTGCCCACAGAGTGTTTTACTGGCCTGTGCCGCCCACTTAGAAAGTGTTAATGGTATACTGACTCACACCTAGAAATCCCACCTTGTGTTAATACTGCGAATACTGGCATGCGTCCTCTAGGAGAACTGTGCTTTTAGACCTGTGTTGCATGCCTAGAAAAATGTGGTAATTCTGCATTGTGCCCCATCTCTGAATGCCACTCTAGAATTCCTATGTGTTAGGCCTTTTCTCCCTCTTTCCCTGTGTCCCAAGTCTAGATGCTGCTACTGCACCTCGACTTCCATTCTACTGTTGCCCCGCTTTGGCCCTCTCCCACTGTCCTGGTGTCCAGAACCTAGACACAGGTCCTACATCGAAGGCCACTGCATCTCCTGTTACAAGTACATCAATCTCTAGGTGCTGCCCTTAACCTTCCCTCCGAGATGGAGATCTCAGCTCAACAAATACCTCCTCTCCAACCTGTCCTGATCCCTGCCCTCCCTGCACCAGAGCCCCCCTATAACTCACCCCTCACGGCGCATAACCCGTACTCAAGCACCCAACTTCACGCCCCCCTCTATCCCCCTTCTAGTCGCAAACCACGACCCCCCCGTACAGCCATACACCCAGATGCCGCCCACCCACTTTCCTACCATCATCCCTCCTCTAACTCTAAAATCAGAGGAGCAACCTGGCGCCAAACACCTGCCTCCTCTAACGCTCACCCCCCACTCCTCATCGCTCCCAAACACATCAACATCCACTTTCCCTCTGGCATCTTTTGAGAACAACCTCATACCCCCGCCCATACACCATGCAATTCATCCAATTCACAAGCCAGAGGAGCTCTATGGCGCTCCAAACAGCACAAATCCATCTCCACTACCACACCTGCCCACTGAGTAACTCCCCGCCCTCTCAACCTACCTCCTATGCCTCTGCCTCCCTCTCCCTTCCCTCTTAACCTACTTCCCATGCTGCCCTCTCCCTCCCCCTTAGCCCACTGTGGAACCCCCCCCCCCACCCTCTCAACCTACCTCCAATGCCTTCCTCTCCCTTCCCCTTAACGCCTTCTCAACTCCCGCCAACAGTCTCCCACCCCTTTCATATCCCTTCCTGTCTCTAAAAGTAGCTTGTCTCGCCCTTGCTAGAATGGTAGCACCCCCCCCCCTCTCTGACCCCTCCACCATCTCTCACACTCCTATGGCACCAAAACCAACAAAATATCAGAAATGTGACTGGTCCTCTCCCTCGACCCTCCACACCTCACCATTTCTATTTCAGTCCACTCTACTGCCTCTCCCCCTACCCTGAGACACTCCCCTCTCCCAGTTTCCACCCCCTTGCTCTTGACTTCTCACCCAGTACACCTAAACCCCTGGCCCCCGCCAGACTCGATCCAAGAACTACCCGCCTAAACCCCCACACCGCAAATTATCCACTTTCCACCCTCCCATCCCCCCTGACCCACCCCTCGTCTCTCACATTCCTACCTCCAAACAACCTACTCTTCCCACCCCCAGTCGATGTAACCCTCTCACCCGACACTCAAAGCCCACAGGCATCCAGCCCCCCCCACCCCCCCACCCCATCTGCTCTCAACCACCCTGAATGATCCTACCACACCCTCCACCCCATCCGGCACCCATGTCCTCCGAGCTCCCCCTGCGATGAGCATCACGAAAACCACCTCCCCTCACAAAGTCACATGCATCCTTTTTAATGCCCGCTCCGTAGCAAAAAATAGACACAGCATCTTTGCCCTCCTACCCTCTGACAATCCCGACCTCACTTTTATCACAGAAACCTGGTTCTCCAACGACTTTGCCCGAGTAGCGCACAATGCCTTAACCCCTGGCTACTTGCTTATCGCCCACAATAGACCCTCCAGAAGTGGCAATCCTCTTGAATACCCATTTCTCCATCTCACTCGTCGAATCCCAGACATCCAATGCCTCCTGTGAATCCCTTCTGGAAATACTCTTGTTACCATCAACCTTCATAGTCCTCTACAGACCCCTGGATATGACTGACATTTCACCAACAACCTCTGTGACTCAATAGATACCATTCAGGTAAATCACCCTTCTCTTACACTCCTGGGAGATTTCAGTATCTGGTTTCATATGCCCAACAACCCCATGACTCATCCGCTGATTGACAACCTCTCCCAACATACTACTCGTCCAACCCACTCAGGTCCGCACACCCTTGATGCAATTTTCAGCTCCCATAGCCTGGTTTATATATCCTGTCCCAAACCGCTCATCTTGACCAACCACTTTTCCATCCCTTTCTCTATCCACACACCTGTCCCTCTTCCTACAGGTCCACCTGCCCCCACCCCTGATCTCAAATGCCAGAACAAAGTCCGGATCCTTCCCAACCTAGCCGAAGCCCTGCGTCTCTGTCCTCCTGCTACGCTATCCTGTGATAGACCCTTAACCATCTATTCCTTCGACTCCTGGCTTAATGACTCACTAATTCCTCTCACCCTCTCGCGCCCCTCTCCCTCACACAAAGGACCACCCCCCAAATGGTTCATGCTCCACCTGAGGAATGTCAAAAAACAAACTAACTCTCTTGAACGCAAATGTCGAGCATCTAAAATCGATCTCAGCAGATCCATATTTTCCCTGCACCACCGTAATTACAAATCCGAAAGGCCAAAAAAGCCTGTTACATTAAACAACTTCTCAACTGTGGTAACTTCAACAAAGACCTCCCAATGATCGTATCGGAATTTGTGAAACCTACGGGCACCTCTGCCCAATCCACCCCCACACAATCACTCTGCGACTCCCTCTCCCTACATATCTCCAACACGCACATGACGGGATCGCAACCCTTAACACCAAAGTTTCCTCGCTCTCCCCCTTCCCTTCAGCGACCCCTCCTGATCCCATTGTTCGGACGCCCACTTCACCTGTTTTTGACTCCTTCAAATCCATCTCCAGAGACCGACTATCAGCCAGCAAACCCTCCGGGTTGCCCCCCAACCCCTGGCCCGCCTCTATCCTGAAAGAAATATTCTCCTCTACCTGCGCAGGAGAACATGCGCGAGCCATACTAAATGACTCCCTCACCTCTGGCATCTTCACTGAAGCCTTCAAAATCGCGCATGTCAGGCCACTTCTAAAAATGGCATCCCTTGACCCCCTTGACCTCAAGAATTACAAGCCGATCTCCAACACCAGATTCCTGGCAAAACTCATTGACTGGACTGCATGCTACCAGCTCAACGCCTTTGTAGAATGCAACAATCTCCTCGACCCCCACAATCAGACTTCAGACTGGGTTCCTAGTGAAAGTTTCGAATGGCAAAGTTTCAGAAAAAATGTATCGAAAAAATGAATTTTTAAAAAACATTTTTTAATGGGGACCCCCCCAACCCGTTTTTTTAGCCCTTAAAAACCACTATAGTACAAAAAAAACTTTACCTAAAATAAAGATGCATTTTTTTCGATGCATTTTGTTTTCTAAACTTTGGTATTCGAAACAATGCATTCGAAACAATGACTGGATACCTTCAGAGCGTGACATGAAACAGAAACCACTCTGATCTCTATCTGGGATGATCTCAAGGTCACTGCAGACTCTGTAGGCTGCACAGCGCTGATTCTCCTTGATCTCTCTGCAGCCTTTGACACGGTTAACCATTCAATCCTCCTTGACCGCCTCCACTCCGTAATACTGCTCTCAAATGGATTGCCTACTTCCTCTGCAATGGGAAACAAATAACTCTCCTCTCCCCTTTTGTCTCAACTGCTTGCTCGGTGAACACTGGAGTACCCGAACCCGAAGGCGCATGCCTATCGATCTCCTATTCAACCTCTATCTGACCACTCGACCAGGAATCATCCGCATGCACAACCTCTCCTGTTACAACTATGCTGACGATACACAAATTATCTTAAGAATCCCCAAGACAAGCAGAAACCCTCGTCCCGACCTTGAAGCTTGTCTCCGCGACATTGACTGATGAATGACAAAAAACCCACCTCGTATTGAACCGTGATAAAACCGAAATCATGGTGTGCGGCAATACTGTCCTTCTCCCGCATCCGCTCCCATGGCCCCCCTCCCTCGGTCCACTTTCCCCGCCCCTCCGATATAGTCAAAAACCTAGGCTGCACTATTGACTCAGGCCTAACCCTCTCCTGTCAGATCAACAATGTGTCAAAA